>NC_047063.1:3034206-3389889 GCF_902459465.1 Asterias rubens
ATTCACGTCCTAGGCAAAACCTAGAACTGTGGAAGTTTGTTCAAACTGTTGTCTGTATGAATCTCATCATTAATAATGTCGTTATCAGGATGTACAAAATCTAATAATAGAAATCTTTTGCCCTTCGTATAGGTAGTTCTATTTTGACGAAGAACACAACACCAGAACTATAAATAGAAAGCTGACTATAAACCCCTTGCTTTGAGTGCCCCTCTCTCAATTGAGTAAACTGTGTGTTCTCTTCCTGCTGCAGGTTGTTGCAGAAAACTCTCTGTCAAGATGAGTAACAAAGGTAGGTGTCAGGATAAACTATTATCGTGAATTTTTCAGTTGCACAAACTATGTGACACCCCTTGTGTGTACTTCTTTTCATATCCAAAACGCTGTAACTCTTACCCTAACTTTGTATTACTCTTGCAGGTAGATCACAAGGGGTGATAAATAAATGTTGCAAAATATGCATCGCAAATTGGATCGCAAAATTTGCGATAATAATAATAATAAGACATTTGTAAAGCGCCTAATGCAAAAGCCTCTAAGCGCATTAAAGAAACAACAAAATAAACAATTAGAGAAAGATACAAGATACAAATAGGCAAATTACAAACAAGAAGCTTTAAACAAATGAGTTTTCAACAAGGACTTAAAACATTGTAAAGTATTAGCTTGGCGATGCACTTTTTATAATTGCATCGCAAATTGCGATGCGATACAGGCGAAATTGTTCACTGACACATAACCACAGATATTGTATGTTACAGCGCCAGGAGCGTTAATTATTATCATAACATAATTAACAATTATGAAATATTTAAAGCAATTGCTTCAAGAATAAAGATCAAGCAAATGAGTCACTAAAAGTCACTCAGGTTGAACATCACATTACCCTGCAGATTTTTTTCTGTTCAGGAAAAAGAAATTAATGCAGTTGTCATGATAAATTTGTCTATTGTTTCACGTTTCAGATGTGAAGTGCTACAGGTGTTCGAACCTTGGCCACTTTGCCAAAGAATGCCCCAACCCTGATACTGGCAAATCCGGGAACTCTGGTGGTGAGTAAAAACTTCATCTCAGATCCCTTTGGTTGCGTTTTATTTCCAGTAAATAATGTGATAGTGAGGATCATTGATTGACAAATGAATAGACTGATTGCGCAAGCCATGTCAGGAGACTTATAGAGGGTTTCATACATCAACAAACGAGGGGGTCCAACATAAGGAAAGGTTTGCGGCAACGCCATGTAATTACTATCTCTATTCAGAACCACCCCAACTCATTGACAGACACTACATGGTGTTACCGCAAACCTTTCCATATCTTATTTCCACCATGCAAAGTTTCAAATCGTACTTGGGTCCAACATAGGAAAGTGCCATTGTTGTAAAGAACATGACGATTGTTGCATTTGTTTATTTGATCAAGACTTTCAGTCTTGAAGTATTGGCATGTGATGTATTACTTGTTAAATTATAAAACGTGCGTTTCACAACATGAATTAAAGTGAAGTGTTCAGCTAGAAAAACGTCTTCCCACATTGGTTTTTCAGTTGTGCCATGGTAATTTGAAAAGCACAGAAGAAGGTCAGGCGTTCTGGCATTTCCAAACTGCAGTAAGATGCCTGGGTTCAACATGACATTGGCCTGCTGATGTATGTTTTTCTCTGATCAGGTTTTTCCCATTTCAGGTGGTGACTGTTACAAGTGTGGAGAAGCTGGCCACTTTGCCCGTGATTGCCAAAAGTCGTCTAATTACAATTCTGGCGGCAACAATGCTGGTGAGTGATTTACAACTGTTTCAGACTCGAATAGATTAGGACTAGATTGGACTCTCGGTCGATCTGATACTTTTTTGCTTTCAGACAGGCGGACTTAAAGGAACACGTTGCCTTGGATCGGTCGAGTTGGTCTTTGAAAAGCGTTTGTAACCGTTTGTTATAAAATGCATATGATTAGAAAGATATTTTTAACCCTAACTCCCAACCAGCCTTTTTTTTTAACCTTCCCCAATCCATCAATTTCCAACATGTATAGTGCTATTGCTAATTCACTGGACCTCACCCATCAAACTCCAACAGTACATTTGCAATAGCAGTACCTAATCCATCAAAGTCCAACTGTTGGATATTGGTGGAGTGGGTATCCTTGGTACTGTGCAAAGAATATAGAGGGGGGTTTGATGTTTACACAGCCCTTCAAAATCTAACAACTCTGAGCAGTATTTTATTAGGTAATTTTTTTTTTTGGGGGGGGGGCTCAGACCAATTATGTGTTTATGGTGTCGCACATGTTCTGAGATTCAGCGACTAAAACAGTTGCTGTTTCACATAACAATTGAACATCACTGCCCCTTTTTTTTTTTTTTTTGGTGGGGAATGAAGGAGACTTTGAATGAAGGAGACTTCGATTGAAGGAGACTTCGAATGAAGGAGACTTCGATTGAAGGAGACTTCTACTCAGTAGTAGTAGTAGTGGCGGTGTCTTCGCTAGCGTGGTGATATTTGATGAAGCACTGCCCTGGGCACAGGTTCACTCCACACACTGGGCAGCCTCGTCTTGTCGTCTTCGGCTTACCGGACTTCGTCACGTTGTTTTTTTGACGACAGTACTTGCAGTAGCGGGCGTGTCTTCCTGGCATCTTGTCCGAGAAGTGCCCCCTGATGTTGTGTGCCGGGACCGGTTGTGCACTTGATGATTGTCTTGCAGTCACCCCTCTAGCGTGTCCGTCAACGAGACTGGTAGCGATGGCCAGAGTGAACTGGGAGTGAGTCATCTTGTTCTCCACCTCCTCCCTGATGTTGTCACTATCACTGCCATCACTGAGGGCTCCGGCTGGATGGTGGTGCTTGTAGCAAAGCCACGCGTTGACTCTGGCAACATCAACCAAGAAGTACAGGATGTTACGCCACCAGAACTGCGATTTCCGGGCGCAAGTATGGTAGGATCTTAGCTGGTCACCACGATCCACTCCTCCCATACACTTGGTGTAGTCCACCGCCTGAGGAGGAGCTGCAACTGTCTTCATCTTGCGGCGGCCAGTAGACGGGTCTGGACACCTACGTCTGAGGGTGTGGGTTACAGGATCCCTCCAGCCTTGGTGCGCTGATGAGAGGAGGGTCATCACTCGGCTGTCTTTCCAAGCGACGGCTGTCAACTGGCCATTCTGTCTGGTGTAGAAGGTACCCCTCGGAGCTTTTTGTAGGCGCTTCAACTTCAAACGGTTCAGGCTGGAAGGCTTTGTCGAGAAATCTGAAGGCAGGCAGACCTTTGCTGTTTCCTTTTACAGCCCCTGTGAGATAGGTTCTCTTGGCAAGCAATGACCTTGCAAGGCTGACTGAGGTATAGAGCTTGTCGGTGAAGATGTGGTGATACACGTTCAGCTGATGTTTTGCACAGGCCATTGCTACGTCTGCCATCTTGGCAGGTCTATCACCATGCGGATGCACCATAAAGTTGAGGATGTACCCGCTGGCTGACTCGGCAATGGTGTAAATCTTGAAGCCCGCCCGGATTGGTTTGAGAGGCATAAAGAATTTCCGGACGCTAGCTTTGAAGCCTCTGTACTTAATCATTGCCTCGTCTATTGTAACCTCTCGGCCAGGGTTGAAGAGCTTTAGACAGGCGTGACGAACCTTATCCCACAAGGACTGCAGAGGGTAGAGGGGATGCTTCTTCTTTGTTGAGTAACGATGGGCCTTGTCGCGTATCAGATCTGGGTCCTTGGATGGATCAGCACAGGCCAAGTGCTCACTGATGGTGTCAAACGGGTGCCGTTTCATTGTGTTGGCGATGAGGGTGTTGCGAAGGCCGAGATGGGATGCCCAGTAATCCTTATAGTTGTTGATGCGGACGAGACTCATTAGCATATGGATTCCAAACCATGCCTTTACCTCTGGTAGGGAAGTGAGTGGTAGTCTCCGGGCTTTCAACTTGGTGTTGGTCCACTTGACTATCGCTGTCATGAGAAGCAGCGGAAAAAGCTTCAAGAGGTACTTCACTGGTGTTGACTTCTTCCCGAAAGTTGGGCCTCTTGGTTTTCTCCCCTTGAAACTGTGGACTTGGATATTCTCCAGATGGCGGGTCCAACCCTGGTCGTCCGGCGCATAGTCCCTCTGGTAGGCGGAGGGGGGATCAGGGTCATCGTCTGAGTCAACCGGGGCTGGTGTTTGCTTCCTCTTCTTCTGTTTCTTCTTGGAAGAAGTTGGTGGCTCGATGGAGTCTTCTCCCTCTTCCCCTTCCGTCTGCGAGCTGCAGGAATCAGCAGGTGGCACGTCCACCGAATACTCTCCCTCATCACCTCCTGTCTCAAAGCTGTCCCCTCCCGTCTGTGAGCTGTAGGAATCAGCAGGGGCCGGTGTTTTCTTCCTTGGCTTGTTCTTCTTTTCCATCTTCTTGGAAGTAAATGGCTCGTCCACCGAATCCTCTCCCGTCTCGAAGCTGTCTTCGGCCTCAAAGCTGTCCCCACCACATTCGGCAGCCAGAGTGAAGGGTGAACTGCCTCTTGCCGCTGCAACAGCCTGGTCGAGGAAAGCTTCCTCCTCGCTCTCCGAGGTCTCCACCAGGGCTCTGTAAGACCTCCCCATCCTCATGCCGGCATCTTCCATGCTTGACCTGATGGCTGCTCTCAAGCGGCTGTTCTCTTCTTGGAGAAGTCTATCCATTCTAGCCGGGTCTTTGGAGGTGGGAAGGCGGGCCTTGCCTTTCCCCTTGCCTTTCCCCTTTCGTTTCCCCTTGCCTCCTCTCTTCTCTCCCGTCTCCTCTCCTTCATCTTTTTTCTCCTCTGCCGGGTCCTTCCCGAAGAAGATGACTGGACGAACATGTCTCGCTCTTCCACCGTCAAACTGAACTGAAGATTCTCCACCTCTCTATATGTCATGGTGACTAGCTACCGGTTAGTCAATGTGTGACTGGGGATGAGCCTCAAGAAACAGCCACTTATATAGCCCTAGGTGTCTTAGTTATGGTAATTATTACATAAAATTACATAATACGTACTTATCATTTAAATAGGAAATATTGTTATTATATGACAATGCTATTAAAATTACAATAAATCATGTGATATTTAATTCACAGAAACTAGTCAACCCCGCACTTAAATGGTTGGGCCTGCCATTGTAAGAAACAATGGGGTCATCAATACACCACATGTACACATGCACACCACATGCCTTTATCAGTTGTTTTTACCACCTCCTTGCCCTGAAAACCCCCATCAGCCTAATACAATCAACCACTCCATCAAAGTCCAACAGGTGGCACATATCAACTCTCACCATACCAAACCCATCACAGTCCACCAGGGTAATTGCAAGTCCACAGTACCCATTCCATCACACTCCCTCACTTCATTGATAGTACACAACACCTAAACCATCATATCCCAACAGGACCACTGTTGGAATTTGCCTCGAAATTGCGTGGTTTTCCTCTTACCTCGTTGACAAACACAGTCGGCCATTTATGGGAGTCAAATTTTTGACTCCCTTAAATGGCCGACTGTGTTAGTTCGCAAAGTTAAAGGAAAACCACGCAATTTCGAGACAAATTTGTGTGGATCATTGCATTCTACTTTTAAAACATCTTTCCAACCATATGCATTTTATAACAAATGGTTACATAACGCTTTTTATAGACCAACTCGTCCGATCCATGGCACATGTTCCTTTAACATAATATTTACATTGGCTGGCTCTGAAATCAAGGCGGTCCAGAGTCGTACTGAACGACTGGAACCGTTGATCTTTTGACCTGTAGCGCGTCCAGTCACTCTTAACTGGTTCAGACGTCTGAACTTTGAAGTTAATTTGATTGTTTCCTTTTACAGATGTGAAGTGCTACCGGTGTGGAGGCTTTGGCCACTATGCCAGAGACTGCTCGGAACCTGATACAGGCAATTCCAGAGGTGGTGGTGGTAGTGGTGAGTTAGCAATTGCCTTTCCACTGCTATTTCAGACATTTTGTTTTGCCAAACTTCCAATAGAGTTGCTTAAGCAGAAGAAATTTCTTAAAGACACTGGACACTATTGGTAATAATTGTCAAAGACCAGTCTTCTCACTTGGTGTATCTCACTCAACCTATGCATAAAACAACAAAACTGTACAAATTTTAGCTCAATTGGTCGTCGAAGTTGCGAGATATTAATGAAAGAACACCCTGGTCACAGGAAGTTGTGTGCTTTCAGATGCTTGATTTTGTGACCTCAAATTCTAAATCTGAGGTTTCGAAATCAAATTCGTGGAAAATTACTTCTACTCAAAAATTACATCACTTCAGAGGGAGCCTTTTCTCACAATGTTTTATACTATCAACCTCTCCCCATTACTTGTAACCAAGTGAGGTTTTATGCTAACAATTATTTTGAGTAATTACCAATAGTGTCCACTGCCTTTAAACATCAGCAGAAATCAGTTTACCAGTCACAAATAGTGCATGTGACATGGTAATTTAGCTGGCAACCTCTGCCCTGTATGCTTCGTTTTCGTAAGGGCAAGGGCATCAAGGCTTTTTCTCCTTCATCAAGGGCACCCAATGAGGAAATTGAAATATTTCTACTGTAGCATTTCAAGGGCACCAAGGCAATGACCAGGGGGCATGGAGGAAGTATCAGGCCTGCAACCTTATTCTTGTATTCTTGAAGGCATAATTTTGCTGTGCTTCGCACATATGGCTCGGTGCCCTTGCCCTTTCAAACCTGAAGCATACATGCCTGTATAATTCTGATAAGCTCATGGTTCAAGTAGAAGCCATTTTCAACACCTGGCCCCAATTACAAAGGTCTGCTTAAGCAAAAAAAAAAAAAGAAGCTAAGCAGAACAAAGTTATGCTCACCAAAAAAAAGGTTACCAGAGATGCCAGTCAAAGTACAATGTCACATGTTCAATCCGTGAATGGTATCCGCTTATCTTTTGCGAAGGAGAGTTTTAGTCGGCATAATTCTCAACCTAACCACATTCTTAATTTGTGTCTGTGCCCTATCGCGCTTTTACTATTTGGAGAATTTTGAGTTATGGTTTTCCTTACGATTTGGCCTTTTTTTTTGACAAGCGGCAGTTGCATGTTTGGATCGTATTGATGAAGTTGAACACAACATATTACCCTGCATATGTTTTCCTGTTCATGGAAGAAGAAAAAAACACAATTGTCATGACTATGTTGATTAATTTTTTACCCTTAAAGATGGGAAGTGCTACCGGTGTGGAAACTCTGGCCACTACGCCAGAGAATGCTCGGAACCTGATACTGGCAACAGCGGAGGTGGTGGTGAGTCATAAATTTTGTTTGCACTGCTAAATCAGACATTTTGTTCTTAAATACACTGGGCACTAAAGGTAATTGTCAAAGACCAGTCTTCTCACATGCATGGTGTATCTCAATATGTGCATAAAATAACAAACCTGTGGAAGTTTGAGCACTATTGGTCGTCGAAATTGCGAGATAATATTGATAGAAAAAACACAATCGACACACGAAGTTGTGTGCTTTCAGATGCTTGATTTCGAGACCTCAAAATCTAAATCTGAGGTCTCAACATGCATAATAAAACATATCTGTGAAAATTTGAGCTCAATTGGTCGTAAAGTTTTGAGATAATAATGAAAGAAAAAATAACATTGTCACACAAAGTTGTGTCCTTTCAGATGCTTGATTTCGAGACCACAACATTTAATTTTGAGATCTCTAAATCAGATTCGTGAAAAATTACTTCTTTCTCAAAAACTACTTCAGAGGGATCCGTTTCTCACAATGTTTTGTACTGTCAACAGCTCCCCATTACTCGTTACCAAGTAAGGTTTTATGCCAATAATTATTTTGAGTAATTCCAATAGTGTCCACTGTCTTTAAAGAACTGGGTGCCCAATTTCATAATGGTAGAGTTGTTTAGGCAGAAGAAATTGCTTAAAGGAATGCTGCAGTGAATTAGAATAAAACAGTTAATTTTGCTGTCATTTATTTCTGATATATGTATTGAACATCAATAAAATGTGTTTTGTTTTTTCCCCGACATATCTCACTTGCGTAATTAGCAAATAAGTCATGCCCCCCCCCCCTTTTGTGGATTGTTACCGCCCCCCTACCATCGACATCACGTCGGGAATTCAAACATATCGTCGGCAAAAAGAGTCTGGTTCCTAACTACACGCGCCTAGGTACCAGGCCACACAATGCACACGTCTCTATATGCACACAGCCAGGGGACCCGACGGCTCGGGTTCCCGACATGACGTCACATGAAGGCTCCCTTTTAGGGGCGGGGTGGGTTTCCTCTAAACTCTTGAAGACCACTTTTAAAATACTTGCGCATTAAATAAAAAATTATAAAAAAATATTTCAGGTTTAAAAAGTCATGTTTAATCGTTTAAATAAAACAAAAAACACTGCAGCCACCCTTTAAACATCTGTTTAGTGGAAATGAGCGGTTTACCAGTCACAAATATCACATGTGACATGCTAATTTAGCTGGTAACCATAATCTTGTAAGCATACTTTTTGCAGCTCTGTAAAAACAAAAAAAAATAGTTCAAATTGTTCACTTGAAGTCTGATGGGGTAAAATTTTTTAGCATAAGAATGAGAAAGATCTTTTTTAGTGCTTTTTCAAATAAAAACAGTTAAAACGTGGTGTTGCTGCTCCAGTAAACATGTTGAGCTACAAACCTTGTATTGTTTTTTTTTTTTTTTGCCCTGGATGTGGAGATATTACTTTTTCACATTATTTTCATGTGCATTTTGACTCCCAAAATGGTGAGTGTGGCAGACAGTAGCTGCAAAACAAACAACTAAAAGGCACTTGACACCTTTGGTAATTGTCAAAGACCAGTTTTTTCATTTGTTGTTTTCCTAACGAATCTGTGAATATCTGGACTCAATTGTTCATCCAAGTTGCAAGAGAATAACAAAAGAAAAAACACCCTTGTTGTACAACTTTGTGTGCTATCAGATGCCTAAAAAAAATAGCCTGAATTTTTTTAATATACGAGTAAGAAGTTGACTCTTTCTAAAAAACGATGTGGTTTCTCACAATGTTTTATACTATCAACAGTTCACCATTGCTCTCGTTTACCAATTGTTTTTCTGCTTACAATTATTTTGAGTAATTACAAACAGTGTCCAGTGCCTTTAAAGAGTTATGCTGTCTTGGATCATTTTTTGATAGTTCATTATTGCTTGATGAATTTTTTACAGGTCGTGGTGGCGGCGGTGGTGGTTGGGGTAGTCGCGCTTGCTACTCTTGTGGAGAAACAGGACACATTTCAAGAGATTGCCCCACTGGAAGATCATCAGGAGGTATTGTCATCTATCAGTTTTCTTAGTGTGTGTGTGTGTATTAGTTGATGACTCGCCAGTTGATTTCACCAAAAGCTAGGATTAAAGGCAGTGGACACTATCGGTAATTTTCGAAGACTAGCCTTCACAGTTGGTGTATCTCAACATAAGCATAAAACAACATACCTGTGAAAATTTGAGCTCAATCAGTCATTGAAGTTGCAAGATAATAATAACGAAAAAACACCGCTGTCACATGGAGTTGTGTGCTTTCAGATGCTTGATTTCGAGACCTCAAGTTCTAAATCTGAGGTCTCAAAGTCAAATTTGTGCAAAATCACTTCTTTCTCTAAAACTACTCCACTTCAGAGGGAGCCGTTTCTCACAATGCTTTATACCATCATTCTCTCCCATTACCCGTTACCAAGTAAGTTGTCATGCTGATAATTAATTTGAGTAATTACCAATAGTGTCCACTGCCTTTGATCCTATCTCAAGTTGGAGCGAGTAAGTCGTCCGAAATTAGGACGGGTTCATCGCGTTCTAACGTCTATGGTTACGGAACTTAACTATCATAAGTCCTCACATTAAGTTAGGAGGAGTTTGAAACTAAAAAACACTTCATAAGTACAAAAGTAAATGTAATCTGCTTTGTTTGCAAATTGAAAGTTGCATGTCTATAAAATAGATGTCTTCATATTGATTGATTGATTGATTGATTGATTGATTGATTGATTGATTGATTGATTGATTGATAATGCCAATCCATTTTGAACATTGTGAAATCCATTTCCATACTTCATCATAAATAATTATGGCTTCTTATAAAGCGTGCATATCCGTCACTCAGTGACACTCATGGCGCTTTGACATTCAGTATTTTCTCCAAGGTAGCTGGGACTACTGTATTTGAATTTTGAGATATACTCCTTTAACATAGCACCACGTAATGGCTTAACCCAACCAGGAACTCCGACCCCTTCTCTTTTCAATAAGAGCACTGGGTATTTTTACTTGTATCACAGGAACAATTGCTTTCTGTCTATCTGAAGGACAAAGCCAAGGTGTCTTGCTTAAGTGTCTTGCTTAAGGACACAAGTGTCACACTTTTGGACTTGAACCCACACTCTGCTGAGCAGACACACCAGAAATTGAATTCAGTGCCACGACACTTCCACAACACACATCTTGACCGTTTTTAAAAGTTCCCTATGCTCTATGAATTTGGCACAGGTGGCGGTCGTGGTGGTGGCGGTGGCGGTGGCGGTGTCCGCACTTGCTACAACTGTGGAGAAGCTGGACACATGTCAAGAGAATGCCCAAGTGGCGGATCATCAGGTATTGTCATCAATTATTTTTTCCATTTATATTATTAATTGATATTTATATATGTATATTTGGTTTGCGGTAACACCATGTGTGTATCTACTTGCCAGGTAGAGTTGTTCTTAGGGAACTGTCTTGCACCATGTGTGTATCTACTTGCCAGGTAGAGTTGTTCTTAGGGAACTGTCTTGCAAGACAGTTCCCTAAGAACAACTCTACCTGGCAAGTAGATACACACATGGTGTTACCGCAAACCAAAATATACATTGATACCTCACCATGCAATGCCTCAAATCCTAGATATTTATATGGCGCTTAACACAATCGAAGAGCGTCTCAAAGCACTTCCGTACTTTTTTTGTGGTGCCCTTTGCAAAGTTCCAATACAAATTTAAGTTTTCCCCTTCCCCACAGAAGTGCCCCAATTGAGAGGAGAATTGATATGTCCCTTCTCAAACAAAATTCAAGGCCTGCTTCTGTATCATTTGTACATTATATGGCCTTTATACGTAGGGTCTGAATGTGTGTAATTGCTACATAATTTAACCGAAATTTTGCAAGTGCCAGAAAACAAATTGGGGTTGTTTTGGGGGGTGAAAAGGTCAAAAGTTAAGGTCACGGTGGTGAGTTTTTTTCTAGACTGTATTTCTATCTCTGGCAATACAAGTAACTTGGTCTTGGCAAAGGGAGGGTGGGGTGCTGACCTTTGGGAAATGATAGTGGGGATTGTCTGGGCAGAAAAAAGGTAAAAATCTTACTTTTCTATACCAACCTTTAGTTATACCTCTTTGAAAATTGCCATCCTTAATGTTTCAATTTATAACCATAAAAAACAGGTAACAGTAAGAAGCACTGCTGCTGTTGATACATGTAGCATACAAAATTGTTGAGAAGTTGCAGCCACATGGTCACTGGATCATAACTCATGTTTTAAAGTGCAATATTGACTTGTTAATGGGTCATATTTTTGTTCGTGTGAGGGCGCTCTCAATCACATACCCCAAAACAGTGTTAAAGACTGGAACACATTACCACCACAGACATCTAATCCATCATGGACAATAAGTCGCTGTAAACCACCTCTAACGCTACGACGCAACAAAAGTGACGTAACAAATCGCGGATGACCCGGAATTGATAAAAGTACTTTTGAGAGCACCCTCACGCGGTCAAAAATACGGTTGCATTGGATGGGGTTCCACTTGGCGGAAAGAAACCTCGGGATTATTTTGAATTAAAAAGGTCAAAGGGTGTGAGACATGGTTATGAGTTCAATTTCAAGGGTCAAATGTCAAGGTCACATTGCTCAGGGGTTGATTTCACAAAGGGTTTGGACTAGTCCTAGGGGATATTAAAAACTTAAGGTAGTCCGTAGTTAGGACGAGAACAAACTCTTCTCAACTCGAGACAAGACTAACTTGTCTTAATTCTTTGTGAAATCCACCCAGGGTATAGATCATGCTTTTGTAATAAGTTTGATTAGTATAAGGATTTCGACAGCTTCGCTGTGATTATCCATCTGACAACAAAATGTGGACATACTGTTTGTGCTAAATCTCTGCATATTTTGACTGTATTAACAAACACATTTTGACAGTATTGATGTCCATTATTTTGTTTCAGACACCAAGTGTTACAGCTGTCAAAAAACTGGCCACATGGCTAGAAATTGCCCTGAAGCCAGATAGAGCCTTACGGTAAGCATCTTCCATTTTCAGCAATCATTTTTATTATAGCAACCTCCAGATGAGCAGACCCTGGTACCATTGTGTCATACACACCCATTCAGAATCGTGTATGGTGCAAAGGCTCGCCCCGAATCATGTGACATAGCAACTGTCTCGATAGTCTGAGGAATTCGAATTAAAGTGGTTACTTATGACTAAGTACGTCAGGGTACCAGACAATATTCAAATCTAACACGCAAACGGCTTATCACTCAAAACATAATATAAGCATAAAAACTTACCTGGAAATCAGCAACTGATAGCTGTTGATAGCATGAAACATTTCAAGAAATAATTCCCCATGAAGAACATAGTTTTTGTAAATTCTCTCTAAAAAAATTGAATCTGAGAAAGACGAGCCTTTCTCAGGCATCTGAAAGCACACAAAATTGTGCAACAAGGGTCTGTTTCTTGAAACTTTGATGACCAATTGAGCCCAGATTTTCATGTATTTGTTATTCTATGCATATGTTAGGATACACCAGGCGAGAATAGACCGTATTGAATGTGACAACGGTTCAAATATTTGCCCAACAACATGGCTTTTGTGCTCGTTTGGTGCGTGTGTGCGAGCATGCATGTGCCGTAGAAATCAAACCGGGAACGCAGCGAGTTGCGTGCTTCTTTGATGTACATGGTTAGACGCGCATACGGTTTGCCCTACAAGATGGCAACTTGAATAGCAAAAAGGGGTTATTCAATACGGTCTATACTGGTATTTGCCAATTACCAAAACATTGTCCAGTGCCTTTAAGATGAATCTTAGTGCTTTTGTGGAAATCGAGCCTTTGAGCAGGAAGTAACAATTTTAAATTCTTGTTTCTTCTTCAGATGTGACAGACCTGGTTGTACTGTTGGTGTCTCTGAAACAGATGGCTGAAGACATCAGTAGCATCCTCCGTTGACTTAAACCACTCTGGTTTACTCGTGTCAGCGTTAACATTAAAGATCTTAAGACTAGAAGTGATTAACACGTTGCTGCCTTCTCTTTAACATTTTCAAATTAGAGGGAGGGGGGGGGGGGGACATGTGTGGGGATTTTATCGCCATGGGGGATATCGATGGTTAGTTAAAGACCTTAGAACTTATGGTTTACAAAAGTTCAGTTTGTTTTTCGGATCAAGACAAACATTTTTGAGCGTTTACAAAATTTGTGTAAAAATCTGTAGAGTGTATGAAGCACACTTTGTTAATATGTTTGTAGGAAATTCATATTTGTATGAAATTTATTCACACTTAATAATTGGTGGAATCATATAACTCGGTGCAGTTTTTGTAATGCTTGTAGAATTCAAAAAATGTAGCACTTTGAGTTTGTTTTAATAGAAAAGTCAGTTGATCATAAAAACAAACAATTAGCACAATTTATTCAAAACTAACTGGTTAGAAGCAAAATTATTACGTGTTTCATTTTTTTTTTGTAATGCTTGTAGAATTAGATTAATGTAGTTTTTTTTTAGTTTTTTTGTTTTAATTGGAAAGTCGGTTGATCATAAAAAAAATTAGCTCTTGCAAATTACCAGAGAGACGTTTCTTTCTTGTGTTTACTCTTATCATAAATTTTCATTTACATTTCATTTTTTTCCCCTGTTTGTTTTTTAGGACTGCGGGATGTAAACAAAACAGTGATTTTCTTACATTTTGTGTAATCAAAGCAAATAATACGCAGTCAGTCGTGGTACTCTTGCTATTTTTGTCTGATTTTTTTGAAGTAACAAAAACACACAAATTCGTTTGAAATCCTTTCATTTGAAAGCTTTTTGAAAAGACGAATCAATTTCTCACAATTATTTTTATTCCCTCAACTATTTTCATTCAGCTTTTTGCCCATTAACTTTATGTAGTTGTGTTCACTTTTATTTAGAATCATCGGGCAATCACTATTTGATTAAAGCCTACACTATATTTACGTGAAGTTATTAAAGCCCTTGTACTCAATAACCAAATATCATGCCCCTGCCAGTTTAACCAGTCTTTTCCACAAATTTTACTTGACAAATTGCTAAGGTGTGGGAATTTTGTTCTCTTCTCTGTTTCTTGTACTCTCAACAAAACCTTTTTTCGCTTTAGTTTTGTTTCTATTTGATTGAATTCTGAATTATGAAAACCCTTCAAATACCCTAGAAGTATCTGATTAATGTTAGCTTAGTGATGAAAGAATTTTCAATACTATTCGAAAGCAAATTTTTAATGTGAAAAATGTGGGAACGAGATTAGATTTGTTATATATTTTTTTCAAGATTGGCAAAGTTGTTTTGTCATAGGATTTGAAGAAGGCGAAGCAGCCAAATGGTGGTAATGTTTGTGTTGTGTTGGTCACAGAAGCTAGAAATTTAAAAAGTACTGATGTCTCAAATTGCAACGGATTCCGCGTACTGTTGTCGTGGTTTGTTGCGGGGCCAAACTATCAGCCAAAGAAAGGATTTATATCATAACTGCCTTTACCTAAGATGGAGTCGAGGTATAGGATATGTTATAAAGCATTCCGGGGTGTGAGGGTGGGGTTGTTGTGTGTTAAAGAAATACTCCGTAATCACTTGGGTGATTTTGTAGGATGTACTCTTATCAATCTAGTTTGTGTACACTATGAGCTTTGTAGATTTCCAAGGGCTTTGAAGGTGATTTAAGTTTATACAAGTTTAGGGGTGTTGATTGGAAGCAGGAATTGAGGTAAATGAGCCTATTGTTTGTGATTCTTATTAAGTGTAACACTGTTTTTTGAAAATTGTTTCATTAAAATGCTTTGAAATCTATAAGCCGTCACAAGTCAAACCAAGGAACCCTTTCATTTGAAAGCTTTCTAGACAATCGATTCTTTTTGTCCACTTGGATGTTTTCACTTGGCAATTGTACTCGCCTTTTCAGTCTTTACGCAATCGCAGTCTTTGGCAAACTAGTGAAAACTGATGATTGGCCAACTTATTATGCAGTCTGGAAAAGTTGGTCATCAATTAAAGTTTATGTGTACTTATTCAAAGTTTTGAGTTCAAGATTACAGTAGGGTAAAGTGACTGGGCCCAATTTCATAGAGTGGCTTAAGCAGAGAATATTGCCAAAAAGAGTTTTGCCGTGACCAGTCACAACAAGTGACCAGTCACAACAAGTGACATGGTAGATTGGCTGTTCACCTTGTTCTGGAAAGCATGGCGTTTGCTGTGTTTGGCTACTTTTTGTGCTGGATGAGCAGCTCTTTGAAATTGGGTTGTGGCAGATTCGCTTCCTTTACTTTCAACAATGGGTATACCTCCCATGGAAAACAGATTTGAATAAATTGTTGTATTTTCTCGGAAAATGTACTCGGCAAAGTAGTTTGAATAGTTGCACACACTTTTTGTTTTTGTCTTTGTCTGGATCATGGTGTTGTCTTGATTTATTTAAAGTAGTGTGAAAATGGCTCAATTAAGCTGTTCATATTAATGAATGTGTGGCTTAGCTAGCACATGAACATTTGAAATGAATTTTTAATCGTTTCAACTTTAATCTATGGCATCCAGTTTCATAAAACATCAAATCTTTGATTAGTAGAACAGATTACCAGCCAAATTACCACACAATGTATTGTTTTGTGAACATGGTTCCCTGCAAATGTGTGCTTGGCTGTAAAACTTTACTAAGAACCTTTTTACGGCTAAGCAATTATTGATCTGGGCCTGATTTCATGTAGCCTTGTACATCCGTACGAGAAGACGGGGGACCAGTCTAGATTTCATGGAGAAATTGTTCAACTTATTAAGCTATAACAAGCTTTGAGAGAGACAACTGTAAACCACAACCAGAGGTTTTTATAACTGAGATCAGGAAGTCATTGAGGAGTTTTGTGTTTAAAAAAGCATTTGCTGTAAAATGACACAAATTAGGGCAGCTATGGAGCCTGGAGAAGCGAAAACTTTGCATTCGGAAGAGAAACGCCACTGTTGTCGTATTGTGAAGGATTTTGTTCTCTTTCTCGAAATCATCATGGCATCTTCAAGCGACGGTACAATTTTGGGAACGCGCTATTTATGCGAGAGTGCCGTGTGCAAAACACGTGCAAAATCACCCAAAATATCTGCTTCGTTTGTTGTGAAAGGGAATCTTATTGAGGTAAGTGTACGGTTGAAATGAAGCTTTTTGTCATATTTTGCCTCAATTTTTTGAACAACAATTAAAGTCGGTGGTTTCCATGGTTATTTTTATTTGTGAAAAAACGGCATGCTTTGAAATGGTGCATAAATACATTGTTCCAAACAAGAAATCGTGGTATTGACTTGACGGCTCGAATTTTTTTTTTTAGTCCGAGAGTCACCCACGACATGAATGAATCATGATAAAAAACACTGACTGACATTGAAAACATGGCATTACTGAACGTGTGAATGCACAATGGGGAGGACTTGCTCAAAAAATGGTTTAAACGGTAACCATTCATAACATGGAGGAAATTAATTGTCCTCCTCCATAACCATGGAATTTACCCAAACAGAATATAGGCCGATTTATTTAGTAATATTTAGACAACTCGCCCCCAGTAACATACAAAGTCGCCCTGTTGTTGTTTTAAAAAGTCGCCATCATAGTGTCGTCAGCCCCCCCCCCCCACACACACAGAGTCACTCCTGTAAAAGTTGCCCTAGTATTTGTACTTTATTGAAGTCTAAAAATATAATTAAGTAAATCAAGGATTGTTAAAACAAATTATATTATGTATTTGAAAGAGAAAAAAAAATTGCTATTTAATTTTTTTTATAATTGTTTGTTTTTATTGACCTACCTACTGTTTTTTAGTTAATTGAGGTAGTTCATAAATTGTACCCTATGCGGCTTTAGTATAATATTAGTGGTAATATTAATTACGAATATGATAAAAAGTTTGTTTTTCGCTTGTGTGTAAAAATGTTTGTTTAAACATAGGTTTTTGGGTGAGGATGTTTCTTGTTTGGTTTTGGATCTGGCACGCACGCAACACATTTTATGTCAAGGGTCTTTTCATTAATTTCTTTATAAATGCGTTGTAACCTAGTGTCATGTGTTTTCAGTAGGATAACAGGAAAATTGTTCACAATCAAAAACTAAATATTTTTTTTTCAAATCATCTGTCCAATTTTTTAACAATAACACTTACATTTCATCGTGTGTTGAAATTTTTCAAGTTTTGGTTTTACATTGCGAGAGACAGTCCGCCATTAACAGTGCTTGTGCATGCACGACATTGGAGCAACGTCATATGTTTTCACACCTTTCATTGGTTGGTATTTTATTTAATATTCAGAAGCTAGTATGGCGTGCAAAATAAATTAGAAATGTTATTCAATTACTACTAAACAAATTTAATTACATGTTTGTCCTAAGGCATTTTGGCTACTATATTAGAATCCAGAGATTTCATAAGGTATGAAAGTAAAACACCCCAATCCCCTTTGAAACACACACACTTCATAACAATCCGTTTTCCCCCATTTCAGACCAGTAATGTTTGGTTTCAGGAGATAAGAAACCAATCTATGATATTTTCTCTTTAATGTAGACTTAATATTTATTACGCTAATCGGAATTTATTACAGTATTCAGTATATAAAAAATTGTGTAAAAAATTGGTAATTTTCACTTAAAATATTTTAATATTTTCCCCCATATTGGCACACCATAGAATCCCAAATAGCAACCACCTCACGTGATCCATCTAGTGACTAAAGCGGAATGAGACTCAATCTAGCAGATAGTAATTTTGTTTTGAACTTTTGAGGTTGGATGATGTTTCTTTGACCCATTTGAATGTTGGCATAATAATGCACTAGTGATTAGTACCAAAAATCAACCATTTTATAAATGTTTGAGCATAACCAACGACAGGAAACTTTTTTCTCAGCATGATTAAGCCTGATGAAAATACAGACTGTGAGTAAATTGCATATCTTCTGTCACCGGTGCAGCTTGCACAATCTTGCGGTAAACGGGAATCAAAGTTGGGGACCGAAAACATATGAGGGTCGATAACGTATGACGCTACGATACTTTTACACCCAATGACTTAGTCGGGGGGGGGGGGGGGGGGGTTGGACTGGACTCGAGATGTGGCGATTTGGTAGCGGCCGATTATGATTGCTGTGGGTGGGGGGGGGGGGGGGTCTCTGTCTGATGCCTGTAATTAGTCTGGGCATGCCTTTACCCAAGTAGCTAGTGCCAATACACTGCTGAATAAGCAAATGAATGAAATGGTCTGTCCTCTGTAGGATAGGCTATTCCTCTACCCATAACCCATTCAGGACAAACTCTTTGTTGTGTCCCTCTGCCTAACAAAAACAAATTGAATATTCTATCTGGTGTGTCCGAGATAGTTGTAATTTTAAGATTCCACTTCACATCCTCAGATTAGACTGCATTTTTGAAGAACATCAGAACGAAGATGTCGTATCAAGTTAGTGGGAAGAAAGATTTATCGTGCTACAACTGCAAAAAGAAGGGGCATTTTGCTCGGGATTGCCCAACCAAAGATGAGGACTCCCAGTCTGGCGGTGGGGGTAGTGGCGGCGGCGGCGGTGGTGGTGGCAGTGGTGGAGGGTACCAGAAGAGCTACAGGAGCTACAACAACCCTCGCAATAGTAAGTAAACTGTGAAGGACTTGTCATGCATGAAATTTTTTAGAATGAACTTGGTGCAAGTTCGAGTGCACACATTTAGTCGACCTGTGATTAACCACTGACCAGCAACGTACATGGGGGAGTGAACGCACTCACTCGATTGACCACTGACCAGCAACGTACATGGGGGAGTGAACGCACTCACTCGATTGACCACTGACCAGCAACGTACAGTGGGGAGTGAACGCACTCACTCGATTGACCACTGACCAGCAACGTACATGGGGGAGTGAACGCACTCACTCGATTGACCACTGACCAGCAGCGTACATGGGGGAGTGAGTGAACGCACTCACTCGATTGACAACTGACCAGCAACGACATGGGGGAGTGAACGCACTCACTCGATTGACCACTGACCAGCAACATACATGGGGGAGTGAACGCACTCACTCGATTGGACTAATTTGTTTATTTATTTTTTGTTTCTGTTTAGGTCGTTGCTACAGATGTAACCGTATTGGACACGTTGTAGCCGAATGCACCAGCCCTGCTAGTAAGTATCTAAACACATAATTACCTGTATGCCTCTACTGCTGTATGCTGTACGGTGGCTTAAGAAGTTTGGCTTGGCCCAAAACGGGATGTAGAGCCTAATCTTATAATGTAGATTGTCTTTTGATGTTGTTGCTTGACATTGTACAATGTAAAGTAGACATTTTATTTAGCTGAAAATTACACAGTTTTATCTTCCATTACGCGCTAATCCACCAATCAGTTGCTCGAACGGGAGAGTCGTATAAAAAGCTATAATCTACTCGCAGTTTTTATATTGTTCACTGCGTATTGTGAGTGTCAATGCGTCACCCTCCGCATTCGAACAGTGTCAAAATTACTTTCTAAACTTTGCGCATGCAAAACTAAAAACAAAAACATAACCTAAACCTCATTGACTTGATGAGACTGGAAGATAATTTTGTTTCACACTCGCGCTTGTGTGTTTGACAAAAACCAATCTATGACATTACCTGTAAATTGCAAAAAAGTACCGCATTCTTTTTGTGCTTTACTCACATTTAAATAAAAGCATTCGTTAGGAAACTTGGAAGTGCTTCTTAAAGTTTGTAGTTCACAAATAATCCTACATATATTCATTTTCATTGACAGACAAGTGCTACAACTGTGATGAAGAAGGGCACAATGCAAGCGACTGCCCTCACCCAGCTAAACGTAAGTGTTGATCCCGTAGGTAATTCGTATGAATTACTCCACCATGTCAACCTGAGTCCGACAGCTCTGCCTTTTCTAACGATGTTTGTCTCACCCTTACAAAAATGAAGTACTAGGACAAAGCGCAGTCAAGCTAAGGGCTGTTCTTTGTCCAGTTTTCAGCTGTAAAAATTGTTGCAACTTTAACCAAAGTATTTTTACTTCCAATATAACAAAAATTAAATGAAAGCAAAATCAATAAAACACAATGGAACTAAAAATCTTACATTTTTTCTTCTTAATAGCTCGCATTGTTGAGTGCTACACTTGTCGCAAGAAGGGCCACATCAGCCGCGAGTGCCCCGATAACAAGGAAGAGAAGTTGTGCTACAACTGCGACCAGCCCGGTCATTTGAAGCGCAACTGCCCGGATTTGCCCTCTGCGGCCGACGGAGAGGATGACCGCAAGTGTTACAATTGCCAGCAGCCTGGTCACCTGTCCGGCCAGTGCCCGGAGAGAACCTGTCATGTGTGAGTTTTTTTTATTTTTCTCATAACTACATTTTTCTTATTCAGGGCTTCAGCTTTTGAAAAGAGTAGCCCATGAGTTTGTCCTTTAAATGACACGTTGCCTTGGATTGGGAGAGTTGGTCTTTGAAAATCTTTAAAACTGTTGTTTTAAAGATGTTTTAAAAGTAGAAGATAATGGTCCAGACAAATGTGCCTTAAAACTGCGTGCTTTTCCTTATACGTTATGAAATATTCCGGCACGCAATTTCAAGGCATATTCGTGTGGATCATTGTGTTCTACTTTTAGAACATTTTTTTTTTTTTTTTTTTTTTACCAAATGCCTTTTATAACGAATGGTTGCAAACGCTTTTCAATAGACCAACTCACCAAACCCAAGGTTAGTGTCTAAGTAACTTTTGTTGTCATTGACTCGCCAGCAGGACCAGTAAGCTTGTCACGCCACTCTTCTGAGTTGTGAAAAGCTTTTGAAACTGTTTGTCATGAAATACGTATGGTTTGAAAGATGGTTTTAAAAGTAGAATATTATGGTCCACTCAAATTTCTTCATGGGGTGTTTTTGCCGAGCAGATAAGAGCACTGTACTCAAGCTCTTGTGTTTCTGTTCTGCAGAGTGCGGGTTCAGAATCCCAGTCGTGACACTTGTGTCCTTGAGCAAGACACTTAACCATAAGCCTCTCTCCACCCAGGGGTAAATGGGTACCTGCGAGGGCTGAGATGGTTCTTGTTAATTGCGCTACATATATTTGGCAGCACGGGCTGTATACTCCCCAGGGAGCTGAGATGGTCCAGGGGTTGCAATTTTGAATTTCAATGCAAGTATCCCCTCATATTGGGGCCTCAATGTATATGAGTGTCCCCCACAACATACATGATGTACAGGGGAATAAATGGGTACCTGTGAGGGTAGAGGTTGATATTGTGAATGAAAAAGCCTTTGGGGCGATATAAACTGTTGCCCAGGTTGTATACTCCCAAGGGAGCTGAGAAACATTAAAAAGGGATGTTATTGGCCCTATGACCAGGGCACTTATGTAAAGCGATTGATACGGTTATTGTGAAATGCGCTATGGAAGAATTGGTTATTATTATTATTATTATTTGTTATGATCTTCTCATTGTTTTATAAATAATTTGTGTTCCTATTTCTTTTCATCTTTTTAAAAATGTATTTTTGGGGCTGTTCTGTTTTTAATTGCTAGGGTACCCTGTTTTTTAGCTGGTTTATTTCATAGTGGGGTTTCAATGTAAGAATGTTCCCACAACACCCTGTGCATTTTTATTGTGTTTTTTAGTGGTTTATCCAATTTATATTTATATTTATTGTCATCATTTTTTAATTGGTACCCCGTTACTGCGGTGGCGCAATTTTATGTCTTTTATCTGTACAATTTTTATCAATATTTTTACCTTGTAATGCCACATAATTCAGCTGTGTGCTGCCATTTTTTATTTTTTTATTTTATTTTATACAAATGAATGAATGAATGAAAAGGAATTATTTAAGGTGAATATTAATGTGGAAGCTCTTTGAGATGCGCTATTAAAAAACTTGCTATTGTTACTATTATTCTGCCAGCTTTTTCACAGGCCTATATTTTAAAGGTTGTCTTTCAGCATAGGACTTGTAGTTGATGACTTTTAGCTTATATGGAGTGGTTTACAATATGTAGTGGTAGGTCTTCAGGATTAATGAGCCAGCAGGATCAGTTGGACAGCGCTTTGACTGTAAAATATTCATGAGATTGTATTGTAGTGTTGGTGTATAAAGTGCCTACCAACACCCAACCATATTGTTTGTGTAGCATATAATATTGATTCGGGTCTTCGTTATTTTTGTTTCCCCGTACATCAGTTGCGATCAAACCGGTCATCTTGCTCGTGACTGCCCCCAGGAGGGTGGAGGAGAGAGGCGACCTCGTCGTAGCGCCAACAACGCCGACAAGACCTGTTACAAGTGTAGCCTTGAAGGCCACATTGCCCGTGACTGCCCGGAGTGAGCAGGCTCAGGTTAGCTTCCTGCGCGCCTCACAGGCATTTTATCCAGTTTCAGTCATCTCAAGGGTTGGCGAAATGCCTGGTTGATAACCAGCCAGCATCAGCAACCTGTGATGAACTGGTGCGAACCAGTTCCAACTGGTCTGAGGCTGTTTGGTCCGGCCTCGGGCTGTTGAGAGGGCTGGGTGTAGTGTGAGTGTGTGTGAGTAGGAGGTGCCTGTGTTTCTCATGAGTTTCATCAAAAAAAATTAAGTATTACCTGTAGATTAAGTGTTTATAAAAATAAACAAAATCGTAACATAAATTGACTTCAGATCTGTCATCACACAAAATCCACTGACATTCATTTAAACTTCCATATAAAAAGAAAAGAAAATAGCACCATAAAATTATGCAAGCGGTATAAAAGCAATATGACACATTGTTCACTTCCAACCAAAAAGACAACTAAAATATAGGTGATAAAAAAAAATGAAAGCTTTTAAGAACACCTGATGTCGAGAACAGGCACGGTGAGTTGGTAGGGGTTCCTTTCATGGGAAAGATGAAAGGGGGGAGCGTTTGTTAGGAAGAATTTGACCAACAGTTGAAGTATATCAACGGTTTGAAAAAGAACCGGAATATTTGGAGAAAATTTAAGAGAATTTTGGCGTACCATCGTTGGAACAACAACCTTTTGGGGGATGGATGGGTTGTTTTGTCTTGAGACAGAGACGAGGTTAGGGGGTTCAGTGGTGTGGGTGGATTCTGTAGTTTCTGTAGTTCTTCATTTGTTTGTTGCGTCTTCTTTATTATTTTGAAAATTGTCTTTGTAGAAATGAACTTTTCTATTATAGCATGAGAAAATTGTCCTTGATTGTTTAGAAGTAGGCTCAACAGAAAATGTACTACAGAATAGGTTTTAGAAAAATTCTGTCGTGAGTGCACTGCAGAGGAGGGTGAAAAAAGTACTTTTAGATCGAACAGTCGTCATTGGTTTTTTACAATGATAGAATTATTTAGGATCATTGGATCGTTATCTTTTGTGTGTTTTTATGTTTTTAACAACTACTGTTTGAATGTTGCTCAATATTCATGCTTGGGGTTGTGAATTGTTCTGAGTTCTGACCCAACTTAAATTTTTTTTTCTTCAAATTGATTACACTTCTTTGCAGTGTTCAATCAAAACACTTTAAACTTACATCAGATACTATTTGAGGTAGAGAATTTCTGTTTCTTGTCATGAATTAACAAGTTGACTCGTCTTAAAGGGACAAGTTTCCTACTACATGTATTGAGAAAACTGACATAATTGGACAGAAACATGTTTCTTTTGGAAATTGAAAGAGTAAAATGTCTTTCCTTGGCTTGACGTTGCAAAACTCCATTGTAGGCCTTTAGATTTCACAACTAAAGTGCCTGTTTGTCATTGGTTGGTTGTCGTCCAAAATACACTCGATGAAAGAGTTTTGACTTGAATTCAGTCTGAAAGTTGTCCCATTCTTCAAATTTAGCCCGGTTCATACTTCATGGGAATGCGAAGGCGAAGTGAATTTGACGTCACAACTCTCCTTTCGCAGCAATATTCTCAGCGATATTCGCAAGTGAGTTAAACTGAGTTGAACTGCTGCAAATTATTTGTTGCGAGTTTGTGACGTCAACATTCACTTCACATTCACGTTCGCAGGAAGTATGAACCAGCTTAAGGGCATTGGTTTATATGAACCAGATAAAAGAGTAAAATGATAGATTTTTTTACAAGTAAATGTAGTTTTTTTAACAATGGCATTGGTGGTGCCCCTGTGTGATTGAAAAGTTTCCCTTTCTTGTTTTTTTTTTTTTTTTTTTTTCATATATCTTAAAGCGAATCTGGATATTTAGCCAGCTTTACCAATACAGTGTATCTTTTCCTGGGGTCTTTTGGATCTGTAGATTTGCTTGAATTTTAATTAACTTTTAGCGTATTTTTCTCTTTGTTGTTTGGCAAGTTGTACGTGTTCGCTTATCTTAGGCAACCCTTTTCGGACTTGTCACAAAATGGTGAAATTGTTAGGCTTTCTAATTTCACAATAATGTTAAGCAGAAGTTACTACTCAGCAAGTTAAGCAAAAACAACTGAGTAGGGTAGGCACCAGTTGCAGCATTGTAAAATGTGCTAAACATTTGGTATTTTGGCAGGTAATCAATTTCTGATAATGCTGTGTGCATACAGGCTTAATGAAATTAGTCCCAGTTGAAGCAGAGCTGTGTGTTGAGAGAGTTGCGACTTAAAAAAGAATTTTTTTGGTAAACAAGAAAGAGCATGGTGCCAGACGGGGTTGTGTTTTATTCGTCTGGACGGACAATGGCGTCGAGTTGTCACATGACAACAGAAAACTTGTTCCTACTGTGTTCCCCCCCCCCTCCCCATGTCACAACTCTTTGAATAATGTACACAGTTCTGAGCTCGAGCATAAAGGAACACGTTGCCTTGGATAGGTCGAGTTGGTCTTTGAAAAATGTTTGTAGCTGTTTGTTATAAAATGCATATGGGTAGAAAGATGTTGTAAAAGTAGAATATAATGATCCATTCAAAGATGCCTCGAAATTGCGCGGTTTTCCTTTAACCTTGTCGACCAACACGGTTGGCCATTTATGGGAGTCAATTTTTGACTCCCATAAAACATCTTTTAAAACAGCTTTCCAAACGCATGCATTTTATTCGAACGATTGCAAACGCCTTTTATAGACCAACTCGACTGATCCAGGGCAATGTGTTCCTTTAGATATTTGCTGCAGCTTTACACAAGCGGTGTTAGATTTTGTCCTTGAAGTGTATTGAAATATAAAGCTATGAATAATTATAGTTATTATAATAGCACCTTTCTAAAATACAAGTATTTTAATATTGTCATTTATCCCAGAGAGTCTTTCTAGAGAGACTATTTAGGAATATTCAAATAAGAATAAAATAATCAATCAATGATTTTTTTTCCTCATAAAGTTGATAGTTTTAATTGAACTGGACAATCATCTATTAAAATGATACACAGTTTTAACATTATGATGTTAAACAATGTATGATTGTGATACTACCATGTATTAGTTATAATACAAGAGTGACCAATCGTATCAGAATTAAATATTCAAGCCTGCCTGGTTTTAATGCTAGAAAACACAAACTGCTTTGCAATTATTCCCAGTGGTCTTTGATCCATTCAATTTGAACTGCCTCTAGCTACTGCGCTATCTCGGTGGTCTAGTTGGTGAGAATTGCAAAGGTTTTGGGTTCGAATCCCACCAGAGTGATATGCCTGTTTTTTGTTTTTCACAGAGCAGGGAAAGTACAGAGTATACAGTGCTAAAACACACCGGTGCACATGTGTATGGGTAAAACAAAATTTAACAGTAGAAAAGGACACGCATGTACGCACTGCGCAAAACTCTTGGCCAATGATAGCCTTGCTCGTGTGCACATTTCATCAAATATGGTGATCAATGATGCTTAGTGTAATCCATTTATAGATTAATACAATCAAGTGGGGCAGAAGCTTACCAGTTACAAAAACCACATCACACCCCAAAAGAGTAAAAATGGCAAGTTTATGATTGTAGCTTTTAATTAATGTTTGTCGTTATACATTTTTATCAATAATGTTTGGTGGTCATTTTGTATGTGATGTGTGAAGACAACGTAAGTAAAATACAATTGTAATTTTTGTCTCTATTAGAATAAACTCAAATAGTGAGAAGAAAACTGTTTGTTTCCCCTCTTACAGTTTCATTAATTGTTTGTATTGTAGGGATTGGCACTTAATTTGACGCGAGAGGGCGCGCATTTCGATCTGTTTTGTGTACTCAATTTTAAATTCCTCGTGTGCGCGCATAAGAGGCTGCTCGCCACCATTGGAAACTCAAAAAAGTATGTTGTAGTCTGTTGGACGTTAGTACAACTGCAGTTGCAGGCCTGATGCATTGTTTTTTTAAAGGGCAAGGGCACCAAGGCGTGTTCTCCTTGAAGTGAGTCGCACATTTCTACTAGAACGTTTCAAGGGGCTCCAAGACATAATGACCAGCCAGGGGTATGACGAGGATTGCCTGTGTGTTCCTCAAAGAAGACTTAGTGTCGGTCGTGCGGAGCCATATTTCTTATACAACGTTATAAATGTACCCAATCGAATGGGAAAACTTAAATTTTTGTTAAAACATTTAAAGGGGCATCGGGGTCAGGCATGCAGTTATCAAGATACATTTTCTATCCCGGGCAGTGGACGGGAAATGTGCCGTTTTGTCAAGCATGTGGTTTTGGCACACAGTGTCAGTGTGAGTCCAGAGTTTGGCCCAACTGGGGCGCCGTCCTCCTTTTTCGAATTAAGACAGCATATGTCAAAAAGTGCCATACCACTTTTCAGCAGCCAGAAGTGAAGCTTAAGAGTAAAGATCGGAAGAAAAGAAATTGTAACGACTTGTCAGCAGCTAACGTTATAGCGAGATGTGAATAGTTGCGTGAGGGGCATCACCGCGACAAACAATAACTGACTTGTTCACAAGTCCATCACGTTTTCTTTCCGGTGCCCAATTCCAATTTATGCATATGTTGAGATACACCAACTGTGAAGGCTAGTCTTTGACAATTGCCAATAGTTTTCACTGCCTTTAATGTTCTTTACATCTACTCATCTCATCAAAGCCTGTTCAGGATCTACATGTACTGAGGAACTACATCTACATCTTTTATCCCCGATGCACAGTTGTAACAACTATTAAACAGAAAACAATTATGAGCAAATTATGGCACAGTTACAACAATATGAAGGAAGACAATGTATTGATTGGTCAAACTTGCCATTGATGAAGTGGACAAAAGAGAAACCCATAGGCCTACGTGTCAACAATGTCCTGCGTCCACTGCGCTTGATCAGCTGAAACTATTTGGCAGCTGGCAAGCAGATGTCTTTTTTAAATTTGTATTTACACAACGAAAGTTCGTGTTTAAATACACAATGATTTAATAGAAACAGAAAGCAAAATGGCTTTTTTGCAGGAAACAAACGACAGTCATTGTCGTTCAAAATTCACGGGAATTCTTCCCGTTCGAACTGCAAATAATATACTTGTTAAAGGCGTTCTGATAAACATTCGCAACATCACATAGTAAGTTGTGCCAACAAAACATTGTATGTTTAGTGGACATTGCACGCATAATTGTATAGTTTCATTTTGTCTGTATGCACTCAATCCAAACAGTGTCCTCTTAATTAATTCCTCCATGGATGTAGTGTCCGCCATAAATCAAAGGGCCAATGGCTGCACATACCCGTATAAAATGCAAAGCCAAGCTGTGCAAAGCTGTGTAGTGAAGAAGCCCGCCCGACGTGAAAGTTTATCAACGTCCGATGTGCGGTATACACAGTGGTTTCTGACCGTAACCTATAATGATTAAGATGAATTTAATCGTTAAAACCAACACCGGACGAAAAGTTCTTGCTTTTCTTGTAGCTACAATGATTATCATCCTTGGTTTATGCCAGAAACTCTTGACTGTACCCAACACAAAGCCAGCACCAAGCGTGAGATTGTTCGGACGCGTGCCACAAAGGCCGCCACCGCCGCCCGTGAATTCAACTGAATCTCCCGCGTCATTATCACACCATTCCACGACCGATGATGTCAGTTCTCGGAACTCGTTTACTTATCACAGACACTGGGATGTGAACTGCCCTGTTCTATTTGCCGGTGACAGTGTTGCTGTTAGAGACACGGCTGAGTCTTTAGCGAGAGAGCGAGCCCGAAACAACGGGTCGCTGCCGGTCCCGAGTGATGTCGAAGTCCGGCAATGGACGCAGGACTGTAAAGCGTTTCGCTCCGGTGCGAGATACCCAACTCACCCCATGTCCACGGACGAGGCCAAGTTCCCTATAGCCTACACTATCATCACTCACACCACTTCAGCCCAGGTTGAGAGATTACTCCGTGCGATCTATCAACCACAGAACATTTATTGCATCCACCCGGATCTGAACTCACCACATGACTTTCATCGTGCCATCCGCGGCATCGCTTCTTGCTTCCCTAATGTTTTCATTGCGTCAAAACTAGAAGAGGTGCAGTACGCAGGATTTACACGTCTACGAGCAGATCTCAACTGCATGAATGACTTAATAGGCCCTCAGGCGGCGGGCTTCGATTGGCGTTATCTCATCAATCTCTGTGGACAGGATTTCCCGCTCAAAACTAATCTAGAAATTGTCCGCCAGCTACAATTTTACAATGGCACAAATGATGTGAAGAGCATAGTCCCATATTACGTCAAAGAAAGATGGACGTCCTTCCACCATATCATCAAGAACGGAAAAGTGACACAGACAAAGTTCCGCAAAACTCCCCCTCCCCACAACTTCACTGTGTATAATGGTAACGCCTACTTTGCAGGAACGCGGCAGTTCATTGAGTATGCCCTGAAAGACCGTCATGCTTTGGACCTGCTTGAGTGGTCAAAAGACACGTATAGTCCCGATGAAAACTTCTGGTCGACCCTACACCGCGCCCCAGGCGCACCGGGAGGGTTCCCGGTAAGTTCGTCTCGGCCCGGACACGCCTTTCGCTTTGTGAAGTGGGAAAATGGCTCGAAACCTGACTGTCTGTACGGTACAATAGTCCGGCTTGTATGTATTTTTGCCATCGATTACCTTCAATATCTCAGTGCAGCACCGAATCTCTTTGCCAATAAGTTTCACTACAGTTTTGATCCGGTGACGATTCAGTGTTTGGAAGAGCAGCTTGATTTCAGAAGTACTCATCCCCTTGAATCTAATCATTTGCCAAAGTTCCCCACCGAACACATGAAACGGCCGTGAGTCATCTTTAAACGAACACTTGTAGTGTAAAAAGAGACTTGTCACTCACTTTTGTGAATAGCTTTTCAGTATTTCACGTTAAATTAAATCATTAATAAAATATGATTGTTTGTATAATAATAGGTAAAGTTAAATTAAAAATAAGGGGCATGTCAAAGGTCAATCTCACCTTTAAAGGTCTGGTCAGGAGCGATTTAAAACGACACTGAACTTTAATATTTGTGTTTGTTCACAGACACCTAATGTCTAGTTATATTAAAGACAACAAGGATGAGAAAGCGTAAACGAGTAAGTAATCCTTACAATGTCCCGGGCCATTAAAGGCAGTGGACACTATTGGTAATTACTCAAAATAGTTGTTAGCATAAAACCTCACGGACTTTGTAACGAGTTTTAAAACCCTGGCCACCTCGCTCTTTATGTCCTTTTTAAGAAAGATATTTACATCTATCAATGGTTCAGAGTAAATGATTATGGTATCAATGGTACTTGTGTGCCGATGACGCCACTCGAACCTACCGGTGTTTTGCTCTAGCTATTATCCTTATGCTTAAGCTATTAATTATTTCTGTCTACTGCTGATCGAATACTATACCCACGTGTGGACAAGTCGTTATGTTATAGTCGTCACGGTGTATAGTTCTCACGCAATACTGCCCCCTCTCTCTCTCTCTTTCTCTCTCTCTTTTTATCTCAGTCTGCTGAATGGCTTCTGAATACTGCCTCCAGTGGTCATGTTCCTCGTGTCGAATACCAATAATGAATGCTAATAATCATTTTGCAAATTGGAACCAGACTAGTTTGTTCGTCCAGCCTCGGTTTGGTAACCTTGATAACGATGGGAGAAATACAAGACGGCCTGCACCGTGATTAAGTCTCATGATAGCTATAGACCTATATGGCTGTATGTGACTGTACACAATGGCTGCTTTTGGGTTGAGTGCTAGATGGGTTAAACTACGACTCCTGAGGTGACCCAGAGCGTTCTATTTTCCCGAGGCGCAGCCGAGGGGGGGGGGGATGGAACTTGGGGTCCGGGTATCACCGAGGGAGTCAGAGTTTTAACCATAGCAGGAGCAAAAGCAGTCAATTTTGTTCCTGTAGCACGTGGGTTGAAAGTTTGTTCACCCGCACCATGCCCCAAAGCAGACTGTGACGACATTGCCCCTTTAAGCCTGGAACTCCACTCATCATGTTTTGTCACTTTTTATTGTCGTTTTTTTTATTTATTATTTATTATTTTTTTTTTTTTTTTTTTTTTTTTTTTTTTTTTTGGGGGGGGGGGGGTGATTTCTGTAGTCTTTTTGGGTCATGCGTCGGTCAGTGTACAATGCCATTTTGGGTCATTTGATGAAAACTTGATGAAGGGGAACTATAAAAAGAGCACGGGAGACTGTAAGTCTTTTTGGCTCATGCGTCGGTCAGTGTACAATGCCATTTTGGGTCATTTGATGAAAACTTGATGAAGGGGAGCTACACAAAAAGCACGGGGAGACTGTAAGTCTTTTTGGCTCATGCGTCGGTCAGTGTACAATGCCATTTTGGGTCATTTGATGAAAACTTGATGAAGGGGAACTATACAAAAAGCACGGGAGAGTGTAAGTCTTTTTGGCTCATGCGTCGGTCAGTGTACAATGCCATTTTTGGGTCATTTTGATGAAAATTTGATGAAGGGGAACTATAAAAAGAGCCAGGGGATCGGGAGAGTGTAAGTCTTTTTGGCGGTAGTGAACCTATACAAAACGCAATTTCCAATGTTTCGATCATCAGACTTACGTGTTCGAAGTGTTCCTCATCAGTGTGAAATCCCCGTTCGAAATGGATTATGATATAATAATAAGACGTTTTATTATGTTGTGTTTTTAATTTCGGCCACATCGGCACAAACAAAAAGGACAGAAAATGGATTACTAGAGAAAAAGAACTTATAAAGGACAACGGAGTTACGTGTAGAAATCAAGGAAATTAATTGCAATAAATTTGGGAAAATCTAATGAAACTTTGCCTCGTGATCATGCTCAACAAATAGTGAGAATGCACCAAAGAGTACTAGTAAAAAATATTCCCGGGCCATGAAGCGGGCCCAAGCCCAACTACAAAACGGTTCCCTTGTTTTCGACCAATGTTTTTTTTTAAATAAGAGAGCAAGAAAATAGCAAAAGCAAGAGCATAAGAACACATTAACAGTGTTTAAACTATTTATATTAATCTCGACATAATATCACCGGTCCGGTACAAAGCATAAGACCCGATGACTTTGCTTGGAAGACTTCCAACACGAGAGGGCGGGCTCTGGCAAGCCGCGCATTTAATTCTGTTGTGACCTTTGAACTTTTTAGACCTAACAACACATGACCTTATTTATTTATCGTTCGGGATAACACACAGCCGCACAATCGATCAGTCATTCAAGAAGTATCATTCACAGAACATTGTAATCAATAGCATTATTCAATAACAATTCTACCTCAATCAATGGACTGATCATTAGAGAGTAGGGCTAGGATAGGGCCTAGACTATTTTGGTGAAAATGGCGACCAGTGATGTGGAAGATCTTTACAAACGACTGCAGGTACGTTTTTTTCTTTTCTTTTTCTTTGTTTTACTTAGCATGCTTAGTTAGTTAGTAGAATGAAGTTTCACTTTTAGTGCTTCTTCGGAATTATTCTGAATCTGAGTGTTGTTTTCAAAATGTATTTTTTCATGTTTGTAAAAAACAACTAATAAATATAACAACTTAGGCTTAGTCCCTCACTGACTGACTTTACTTAAGTTATATAATATAGGCCTAGCTAGTTACATTTACTGTAAATTTTACAATCATGACAAAATATTATTGGGTAGGCCTAGTTTGGAAGTTTTTGGTTTTAAAATTTAGGTTGTGTGGTAAACGAACATGGGATGGGGTTAGGGAAATCCTTTGATTTTTGAACTTGCACCGCTCGGCTGGGCCGGGCTCGCATGGCTGGCGGTAGGGAAGATGAACTTAATTTGCATTTTTAAAATTTGTATTGGAAGATAATACCCACCTGGCTGATTTTGTTGAAAACTTCAGAAAAGTTTCCGTATGGCGCCACCACTTTTTCATTCGATATGAAATAATATAGTATCTTATTTACCTCAATTAGATAACCCTTTTTGTAAAAATTAGTGAAAAAGTGGTGGCGCCATACGGAAAGTTATCCAAAACTTCAATCATGGCTGAAGTGAAAATGAAAGTGAAACTAGGCTACTGAAAGGCATTTTTACTCGACTGCCTTTCTTTTCCCTGGACCCTGCGTGGGGATGCGGGAATGAAAGGCATTGTATGATGGCCCCCTTTTCCTTCACAAGTTCGTTGCTTTTTGACCATCCACCCCCCCCCCCCCCCCCCCCCCCCCCCTCAGCAACATCAATGGAGCAATAAACTGGCAACGTTAAACAATCGGTTTGCAATAACTTTATAATAATATTAATAAGGTCTGCTGGTGATCCTAACTAAGTAGGTATGAGGTTCGTTCCGCTAGTGGAAAACGATTAGGTCGCACTAAATACCAACAACTCCCGAGCCCTCAGGACAACTCATGACAACAAATTTTAAATGCACTTTAATTTTAAAAGAACTCTTGAACATAAGTCAACCGTTAAATAGATGCAGACATGACATGGCGCGACAACTTTGTCCTAATGAATCAATTGGGGCAGGTTAGTATTGACATTGACAGATAGCAGTCGGGCTTCATTATAAGCTTGGGCGATATCGATTTATTTTATTAAGAAAGATTTATTTTATTAACGATATATCGCTGACAACATATATCGCGATATTCCATATAATCGCGATTAATTAAATTTGACATCATCAGTCTTCAAACTCCCAGTGAAAGTTGTAGAAGAGACAATCATAGCATAAGAGAGGTGTACTAATGACCTATTCTTCTGGTTTTACTCCAAACCTATGGGGTGCAAGATGTCCCAGCTAGGAAATACATCGCGATATTGCGATACTTAGATTAAAACCAAATCGATCCGATATCGAAATCGTTTCCAAAATAGTGTCGTGATATTCGATAATATCGTGGTATTACCCAAGCTTACTTCATTATATTGCTCACAGTGTGAATGAAGTGATTTAGCGTGCTGATTATTTTGTTGTCTTGTTCTTCTGAAATCGTAGACATTTCAACTGCAGTTGAAGGTGATCCTAGATAGAAATGAAGGTGTCCTTCAGCATCTTGAACACATTGAGGTTGCAGTAAACTCCATTGACAATTCTGGATTGGACCAAGCCCTGTTTACACAAAGTCTACAGATGTGCCAAGACTCGAGCAAACAGGTAAGGGTCCGTCTGAGGCTTAGTACCTAAAGGCACTCGCCACCTTTGGTTATTGTTAAAGACCAGTTTTCTCACTTGGTGTATCCCAATGCATAAAAACCTGTGTAAATTTGGAATCGATTGGTCATCGAAGTTGCAAGAAAATATGTGCTTTCATATGCACAATAAAAGGCTTCAGCTTAGGAAGTCTTTTATTATCTGATTGAGAAATTACCTCTTTCTCAAAGACTCTGTTACTTCAGACTGAGTCGTTTCTCACAAAATTGTACGCAAATCAACAGCTCTCAATTGCTCGTTTCCAAGTAAGTTTTTGCACTAACGATTATTATTGAGTGTCCACTTAAAAGTGCCTTTAAATTTCAGTTTATTTTTTGACTCAATGGTACCAAACTATAAGGTACTTTATAATAGTAAAACAATTATTAGCTTGACTGTCCACAAGAAGGGGCCAGTTTTATAAAGCAGGTAAACGTTTTTTTAAGGGTGCTTACCCTTAGCACAGTGTTTGTTTATAAATATAGTAACTGCCACTCGTGCAAAAGGCAAGCTAGCTTGCCGGCGGTTCTTGCTTCACAGACGAATGATGCAAAAATGCAAATCACTTGTAAGGTCAAACAAATTTGTCTAGTGACTTACGCATTGGGGCCCAGTTGGTACTGGACCAAGTTTGTAAAGCACTAAAATTTGGTTTGTCAGTGCAAGATGCTGTATCACCAAAAATTGTATTTACATTACGCATGAGTTATAAAGCGTATTCATGCGTAGATGTAGTATAATGTATTGTAACACACCTCTTACTTTTTCTGTATTGTGGTTGGCTGAAACACGGTCACGTGGGATGAACTAATATAGTCTAGTGATCGGCCTCGGGAAATAGGTCCCTCCTCTGGTCACTCAAAGTCCCTCGGGGGACAAGACGTACACTAGTTACCTCATTGCCAGTCAATATGTGTATAATAATGTTTGATTCAAACTAAAATGTATGTTGTGTTGACTTTCTCCCAGGTCCATGAGATTGCAGAGAGTCAATGTGCAGTTCTGGAGGAGCAGATTAAGGAGTTAGTCCGTCACAGTGACGACGACAAGTACGCCGGACTAAACAGGTTTGTGAAATACATTTCGGTTTGCAGTAACACCATGTGTGTCCACTTGCCAGGTAAAGTTTTTTTTTTTTTTTTGAACTGTTTTGCTTTATATTCTACTACCGCGGAGTGGGTTTTTGGAATTCGGCAAACTTCTCAGTTATGAACAAAAAACCTGTCCTGCTTTTTATCTATTACCTGGGCGGAAAGTTGAAAAATCGGCTGGGACTACTACTGTAGCTTTTAGTGGATCATTATTAACTTCAATACCGCAGAGTGAGTTCTTAGCAGGTATCCAGGTTTGTGATTGCGGACATATCTTGAAAATTGTGTCGCAAGCGAAGCACATCTCAAAGAGAATCCAATACATGCAAATTATTATTTATCATCACACAAATGCGAAATGAGTTTGTAAAAATACAGGACGTCTGCGTCCCACAGCCAACGATGCCGAAGGCCGAGTTTGATATGGGACGCAGACGCATTTGATTTTCCTGTGGTCCTCGAGTTGTGAACTGAGGGTGAACAAAAATGTGCGGCTGTTTAAAGACCCTGGACAATTGTCAAAGAACAGTCTTCTCACTTGGTGTATCTCAACATATATGCATAAAATAACGAACCTGTGAAAATTTGAGCTCAATTGGTCGTCGGAAGTTGCGAGATAATAATGAAGTTGTGTGCTTTCAGATGCTTGATTTCGAGACCTCTAATTCTAAATCTGAGGTCTCGAAATCAAATTTGCGGAAAATAACTTCTTTCTCAAAAACTACATTACTTCAGAGGGAGCCATTTCTCACAATGTTTTTCACTATTAACCTCTCCCCATTACTCGTACCAAGTTACGTTTCGTGATAATAATTATTTTGAGTAATTACCAATAGTGTCCACTGCCTTTAACTGATTAATTTTTGTCTGATTTCATGGACAAACTTAACCGTTATTTTTGTTACAATTTCTCCAGGGTGTCTGATACCACTATGTCCTCGGTGCGTCAGCAGTTAATCACGCAGCTGGACTTCAATGTAGAGCTGCAGAAGGACAAGGCAGAGCTGGAAGCCAGACTAGCCGAGCAGCTGGCCCGGACGTCTGAGATTGATCAAACCAATCAAGAGCTACATAGCGACGTGGAAGAGTCGCAGAAGAAAATGAGAAGCGTACTGGATAGATTGGACAAAACTGCTAAAGATGGTGAGTTCAAAGTTGCTCTGAAAATTCACCTTTTCAAGGTGTACTTTTTTCTTTAATTTGTAGTTTTGTTTTGTTGTTAATTATTGTTTCTAGTTGTCATTTTGCTTTCTTTTCACTGGATAAGTACATAGTGTTGTGTTTACGTTGTCTCTGCGCCGTTAACATTTCTCTGATTGATATGGCGCATTACAAATGCCTGCTATTATTATTATTATTATTAAGATTTTCTTATTTAAAATAAACAAAATGAACAATTGATCTTTATCAATTTAGCTACGTATGTCTCAGAAGTGCTTATAATTTTTAATTTTATTTGTTTACTCTGTAAAACAGTTGGTTTTCCCTTCACAGCATATAGGGACCTCACAGTGATATGTGGCTTTATAAAAACTGTTTATTATTGTTGATTAATTATATCATTGTGACTTGTCAGTTCATTGGAATGTCTTCTTTTCTCCCTTCTATTTATAGCTGAAGACAGATTGGACAGTCTCGAGACAGAAACAAAGAAAGCTCAGAAGACATCAGAGGAATTTCAGAAACTGTACGAGACCGAAAAGGCCAAAAATGAAGATAATGAGAAGAGCAGAACTGACATTAATTCAAACACATTAACAAGGAGGAGGTATTTATCCAAAAAAAAGTTACTTCTTTGTTTAACCCAATGTTCACACTGTAGTCACATGCTAGAATCTCACTTGGCTTGCTTAAAGACACTGTACACTATTGGTCATTGTCAAAGACTAGTCTTCACAGTTTGTGTATCTCAACATATGCATAAAATAACAAACCTGTGAAAATTTGTGCTCAATCGGTCGTCGAAGTTGCGAGATAATAATGAAAAAGAACACCCTTGTCACATGAAGTTGTGTGCTTTCTGATGCTTGATTTCGAGACCCCAAATTCTAAACTTGAGGTCACGAAATCAAATTCGTGGAAAATTACTTCTTTCTCGAAAACTACGTCACTTCAGAGGGAGCTGTTTCTCACAATGTTTGATACCATCAACCTCTCCCCATTACTCGTAAACAAGAAAGGTTTTATGATGGTTATTATTTTGAGCAATTACCAATAGTGTCCACTGCCTTTAACCCTGCAAGTTTTTAAAGGGCAGTTTAAGAACGAGTCACTACTCTTTTATTCCCATTCATGAATGCCTTTCTTGTTAAAAGGCCTAATAAAGTAAGAAACTCTGTAAACTTATCCAATTTCCGCCGTCCTTGAGCTTTGTACGTATGTGTGTTACACTTTTTTCGGTATGCATTCGAGACAGTTTTCGGATATGCATTCATGCGCGTGAAGTCTTGGTGCAAGGCCTTTTTCGTTTTGACTTTCACACACAGCGCGGCCAACTCACTACACAGAGAGAATTATAACAAAAAAGGTTTCAGTTTTTATCCCCCAAATCTTGAATCATTCATTTTACCAACCTTTAACCCTAGTTTTAAACATGATTATTTCAAACTGTCAAAAGTACAATTACTCTACAGTATGTGTCTATTGTTGATGGTTCAACTTATTTTAAGTTTTAAAAGCATTTAATGAAGGAAGTTGATACATTCTTATGTTCCCTTCCAGGAAAAAGAGTGCAAAGTCAACCCGGGAATTGACTCCTATGTCCCTTCAGACCCGTAATTCACCAACACAGCCCTATCTCTTCCAGGCGCCGATGTCCATGGCTAAAGCAGCCGGCCAAATGCGACCACAAAACATGGATCCCAAGTACTTGGTGAGTTGGCTTTAGCCCTGCCCACCTCCTCTTAAGCTGTTAGAAATATAAAATGTTTTTTTTTGGTCTTTATTGTTAAAGGGTCTGGGTACTTTTTGTAGGCGGAAAACACAATGTCCACAGATTTACATCAAACTCACACAGTTTGAAGATAATGACGGTAGAAAGATTCCCCTATTGCTTGCTGGGGTTTTGTAGTTTTTAGAAATGAGTCGAACAAGTCACGAAAATTATTTGAGCGTGTAAAACATATTTGCGTGGCATTGCTTTACTCATTTCTCAAAAACTGCTGCATCTCAGCAAGTTATATTTTAAGGGACTCGTTCAACCGTCTTAATATTTAAACTGTGTTATTTTAGAGGAAATATGTGGACATAGTGTTTTGTGTTACCAAAAGTACCCAAACCCTTTAAAATAGCATCAAAATAGTTTCTGTCCAACAGTCTCTTCCCACTCCCCTCTGACCCCACCCTTCCCCTCTGACCCCACTCTTCTCCTCTGACCCCACCCTTCTGACCCCACCCTTCCCCTCTGACCCCACTCTTCCCCTCTGACCCCACTCTTCCCCTCTGACCCCACCCTTCCCCTCTGAACCCACCCTTCCCTTCTGACCCCACTCTTCCCCTCTGACCCCACCCTTCCCCTCTGACCCCACCTTTCCCCTCTGACTCCACCCTTCCCCTCTGACCCCACTCTTCTCCTCTGACCCCACCCTTCTGACCCCACCCTTCCCCTCTGACCCCACCCTTCCCCTCCGACCCCACTCTTCCCCTCTGACCCCACCCTTCCCCTCTGAACCCACCCTTCCCTTCTGACCCCATCCTTCCCCTCTGCCTGTCCCCGCCAACTCAGTCCATTGTGTCAATATGATTCTTGACGATGACCGATGATATCATTTGTGTTGCCTCGCCAGTGTCTTGTGGATGAGAACAAAGATCTTCACAGCGAGGTGAGGAGATTGCGAGATGAGAACACCACTCTGATGAGGAGCAGTAAAGATTCCAAGAGGGACGTAGAGAACATCCAGGTAATCTTAAAACTCCCACCATCTTTGTCATGTTCCTTGCATCCAATACCAGCATTACATAATAACATTCTTTGTACTAAAGGAATCAGACTATTTCTCTCTCAAGCCTCGGTTCTGGTTACATTGATTTACACGGGAGAAAATCAAGATGGCTGCTCCATCATAAAGGTGTATAGATAGTTCCGGCTTATTTTTGAGGGGGGGGGGGGGTATTTGTTGTCAACTTGTGCGGGTAGGACGTCGACCTTGTTAAGGTGCTGGTGTCTATTTCACAAAGATAGTCCTAACTTAGAACTAGTCTTAGGTCTCTTTAGAAGCCATTAAAAACTTGAGGCTTGTCCTAAGTTAGGACGAGTAACTTGTCCTAACTCGAAATAAGACTAGTCTTAACTCTTTGTGAAATCCACCCCAGGTCTCCTCTTCCTCCTTGCCTCTCACTGGCTTAGTTTTTCTACAATTTCTAAGTATTTGTTTACACTTTTATTTTCTCAGTCATAGTTACATTTTGTGGATTGTACCTTTTTTAATCCCAATAGTCTTTCTTGATGGCTCCCATTCTGACCCTACCAGTCTTTCATCAAATTACAAAGGAATTACATGGAGATAACAGGCGTGAGTTGCCAGAAAAAAAGGATGTTCTATTCTGGCTTCTTTCTTTAATGGAGCTTTCCTGTAATGAAAACCTGTAGTTTTGTATTCCTGGTGATGCACAGATTCTGTAAAACCCCCGGATTGTAGCATTTGAGAGGTTCTGGTACCAAAAAAGGAAAAACTGGTAACCCAGGCTTGCAAGCCACTTTCAGGAATTTTGAAATTTCAGCAATCTCATCCCTGGATTTGATTTAACATGGTTTTATGATACAAATTGATTCTTTCAGCGTTACATTGCAACATGTTCAACACAGCGTAATGAGCTTCAAATCAGGCTAAAGCGGGAGCAGGAAGAGGTAAATATGAAAGGAATCATTTATGTAATAGATCGCAATACAATCTTATTTGAGTACAAATGCAGTAAAGGGCCCAATTTTATGGAGCTGCTGTGTGAAAGGACAATAATTTTCGGAGTGTCCAGGGTCCCTTGTCAAATCTTGTCCAACATTGCTACATTTTGTCTGAGGTCTGGACCTACGACAAAATCTTACGATGGTGATAAAAAATAAACAATCCACGCTCGTAAATTTTGTAGCAATGGACCCTGGCTACATTTTGGTCGTGTGAAAAGGGCTTAACTATTTCCTGCTTTGCACAACACATCATAGTATTTTGGCTGGTAATCTTAGTCTGGTAAGCATAATGTTTTTGTGCTTAGCTTCTGTTTGATGTGCTTAAGCAGCTACATGAGATTGGGCCCAGGTTAGGTTGTCATCTTTTGTGTACACTCCTGTTTTGAGTTTTAGCTGTGCAATTAAAGAACACAGTACAAAGTCTTGATGTCCATGGCAGTTTCCTCGATTTTGTTTAAAAAAGCTATGCACTTTGCATGCCTATGTGTGGTTCGAGTGGGGGGGGGGGGGGTCAAAGAAAGGTATTACTCCCTCCTTTTAACCTTTAGTGTGCTGCTTGAAATGTGGTATGGGCCTTTAAGACGACTTGATTGAGTTTTTTCTTTCTTGACAGCATCGCAAGGTTGTGGCGTCGATGAACAAACAAGCAGCTGTGTGGATCTCAGAGAAGAAGAGTATACGTGGAATGGAGACAACAAGTAGAACAGCCAAGGTAAACATCTCCAGAACGGTTTAAAATTCTACTCTCATTACTCGTGTTTTTGCAAAAAAATTGTTTTCAACTGGCAAACTGTACTGTCAGTACTATTTAATTGTTGTTTGTGAACAAAGAAAAAATTACAAAACAGGATTTGAACCTCCAACCTCTTGGTGCTCTATCAACTACAAGCTATATAGCCTGTTGTTTGAATGTTTGCTATTGGTTAATCCTGTCTAACAGATACAAGCAGAGCCAGTATTTGGAGGTGCGCGAAGGTTAAAGGCCCACCCCGTCAAATTGAATGAAGACCGACCAAGAGATATTCCTGTGGCGTCATGGTGACGAAGAGGACGATGATTTTAGCAAACAGGGTAAGGTCAGAGGTGCCTTATACCTTCATATAGTTATATATACCTTCATCATGGTGCGGCCATCTTGATTTGCTCCCATTCAAATCAATGTAAGGCCGTATCCGAAACGACGACTTCGGCTACAGCTACGTCTAGATCAGCGCGTCTACCAGTGTTGAAGAATAGGCAGACGCGCGCGATCTAGCCGTAGCTGTAGCCGAAGCCGCCGTTTCGGACACGGCCTAACCAAACCCAATGTAACCAAACCGAGGCTGAAAGGGCAAATAGTCTGGTTCCTTTTTTTGTTAAATGAATGAACAGCATCCAGTTACTGTAATTGGATACCGGGAACAAGGCCAGCAATGGTGACAGCATGATTAAGGGCTCAAAGGGTTCAGGTACGACCAAAACACAAACATACACAGATTTACATTAAACTTACAAACTTCAAAGATAATGATGGTAGAAAGCTTCCTTTGAGTAATGCTTGCTGAGGTGCTGATTGGCTTCATCAACATTCAGTATTAACTTAATCTCCCACCAAAAACGCATTGAGAATATGTATAAATAAATAAATAGTTTTTGACCACGAAAATGTTTACTTCTAAATTAATTGTTGTATATGATTATTCAATTTATAAACAAGTGTACTTAACTTTTTCCAAAGTCACCAGGTTTACCTTTATTACACAAACATTTATTGATTGTAAATAGACGACTTAAAAAATGTCAGCACTAGCTAGTAGCAGAATAGCTTGTGCACAGGTTTTTGTCTAATTATGGCAAATAATTCTTAATGAAAAGTATTGTAAATAGACGTCTTTCAAAAATGTAGCTTCTTGCCGAATATGGTAGAATTCAAGATTTAAAAATTGGAACAAAAGCCAGGGACAGATTTGCAGATTTGAGCATTCAGGGTTGGTTTTGGTTTTTCTCAAATTCCTTTTTCAAATTTCTGTGGGTCCAAAGCTCAGATTCTGTCTATAAATCAAGGATAAAAAATCGTAAGACTTTTATTGGAATTCAGACTTTTCTCACGGAAAACAAGTCGGGCTCGTTGGTTTACTTCTTTTGCCCTGAGGATTCTAGTGTTTTCAAAACCTCCATGGCATCTGTAACTCCAGGCAAAAACATGAACTAAGATCTGGATCAAAGTTCCAAATCTTCTCATCACTATTGACTCTCACCCGTAGTTTTGGTCTAAGCAGTGTTGTTGGCTAAACAGCACTCAAAACAGAAACTTAGATGTGACTTTAAATTGCCTTGAGAAACATTCCATGAAAATTAGTTGTACCAAATAAATCACCCCTTCATTAGCTTTACCAACGTTCTAATTAAGCCAAAGAAAAGATTTGTGTTCAAAATTGGAAAGTCTTTGAAGTTGCTAGTTTTTTTCTTTACTTTTTCAGAGAGTTTCTTTCACACCTTGAAAGCAGCTACTTTAAGTTATTTTCTTTGTTCCTCTGAAATAGAACAGCATAATCTGCTAAGAGCTGTAAAATGTATGAAGTTTGTTACTTCTTTTTAAGTGTTATGTTTTTAAAATGTTGTGAGTGTTTAGTATGTTTTCCTGCCTCTGAACAAATAGTTTCACCCGAAGCATTGTAAGTTATAATGAGGTGTGCTTTAAACTTGTTTTCCTTATTTTTGTTTAGGCAGATATTTATTCAAACCAAACCATGGGAACAGTAGGTTTAAAGAAATTTTAGCAGCAGATTAAAGCAACGAGGTTCCTCGTACAAATTGATACGGACAGAACTGGTTCTCAGGACTTTGCTAAAAAAAAATGTTTTCAAACAAAATATGTAATTCTAAAAACAAAATAAAAAGACGGTCAACAAGTAATAAGCAGTACATGTATTTGTATTTAAACTAATATTTTGGTGAGATAAATGTAGCATTAATTGACAGTGTTTTTCCTCTGCCACTTCAATTTATAAGTATGAGATTAGGTTCAGAACTGAGAAGTCTCCCGAACCACACATGGTGTTACCGCAAACCAAAGATACATAAGTTTAGATTGTTATAATTTGCATTTGTTTAATCTTGCAGTAATGACATAAATAGAACATTTCTCTGCGGCTTCGATGTATATTTTGGTTGAACCAGTTTTAAACTACTTCCACCAAACCATCAGTATTTAAAATAATGAAAAGTATTTTTAGTTACTACGTTCCTCAAAATTATGTTAAATATGCATGCCCAGTTCTTTGTTTTTTTGTATATTTTGTATTTTGATTGTTATTTGAATCATGCTGAAGTATATTTTATGAACAGTTCCGATGTTGCTTTATAAATGGGGGCGACTGTAAGATAAGAAATAAAGTAAAGTATAACAAAGAGCAGGTAGTTTGCACATTTTTGTGATTCATTTACCATTTTTCCAATTGAAACTTTTTGCCTTTTCTAGAGCAATAGTGACAATTTTTGTTCGAAAAAAGAAGAAGATGACTATTGCAAAGTCAATTGCCTGATGTTTTGCGCCCGTTATTGGAGGGAATCACATTGTCACATGGTGCTTAAAAAGTTATTTCTGTGCAGAAAATAGATTGATTGGTCCAAACTGACCTAAACTCTTAGTAGAGTAATATCATGTCTTGTTTGCACTATTTAAAAACAATGTCTGCAATCTCAATTGGTCAAAAACAAAAGAAGTTAGAAAGGCTAAGAATGGGTAAAATAATTTGTTCCTGGTGGCTGTGGGGTACCCAGAATCTTGTTCGGGGGAGGGGGGAGTTGTCTTCGTTTAGAGGTTGGTGCTAGGTTTCTCTTCTTTTGAAGAGCACTGTTTGGTTCTGGATTAGTTTGTGAATCACCCCCCCCCCCCCGAAAACTTAAGGGTGCCCCGCCCATCCCTCCATTTCTAAACTATGTGACAGAGCTCTCTAGAGGGCGCCCTTTGTGCTGATGTGTTGGTTTATTTTGTTCACACTCCTACCTGCTCTATCCTGTGTTCAGTCATCAGTCGTATGGTACAGCGTTGTTGTTGGTTGCCGCAGCTGATGATGATGAAGCAATAATCGTCAGGAAATTTCCGAAATCATGGCGTATATTTCAGACGGTGAGTGTCTTGTCTTGTCTTGTCTTGTCTTGTCTTGTCTTGTCTTTACTGCACAAACCGCCGCCACTGGGCCATAAACGTGCAGACCCTCATCATACGTACATGCGTGCTCCTCTATCTATCTAGTCAAATTTTATATTTTCAAGGAGGGACTTGATTAATAATAATAAAGGAAAAGTTTCCGTATGGCACCACCACTTTTTCATTTGATATGAAATAATATAGTATCTAATTTACCTCAATGAGATATCCCTTTTTGTAAAAATGAGTGAAAAAGTGGTGCCGCCATACTGAAAGTTATCCACTATCACTCAGTACTATCAATGCACTTCAAAGACCAGCAGTACACACTTATTTCAAAAAAGAGAAGGGGTTATTTTTAACTGTGTCTTAATACGTTGCTCTTAATCATCAAGTAAATTGACTGTTATGGTCATTAAGTTTTGGCTGGCGTACTTACCAAAGGTACACTCTTTACTCCTAAAATAATGAAGTTCTTTCCGAGACACTGTTCCGAGACGATAGCGGAACAAACTTCTTTAGTACCAGAACTTCCATTTAAAAGCAATAGGCCTTTATATGATCTAATTAAAGGGAAGCTACACATTTGGTAATTGTCAAAGACCAGTGTTCTCCCTTGGTGTATCATCCCATCATAACCATAAAATAACAAGCCTGTGAAAATTTGGGCTCAATCGGTCATCGAAGTTGCGAGAAAATGATGAAAGAAAATACACCCTTGTTTGACGAATTTGTGTGCTCTCAGATAGGAATAAAAGACTTCTAGCTACAAGTCTTGAAGTCTTTTATTATTGGAGTGAGAAATTACCTCTTTCTCAAAAACTATGTTACTTCAGAGGAAGTTGTTTCCCACAATGTTTTAATTTATACTATCAATAGCTCTCCAATGCTTGTTACCAAGTCAGTTTTTAAGTTAACATTTGTTTTGAGTAGTTACCAAACGTGTACATGTACCTTCCCTTTAAATAAGCTTCGAAATTGACAGTGAATGTTTCTTTGGTTTTGTTTTACAGGCCAGGTGCTGGAGGGGCGATCTCCATGGAGACCCTCGTATATTGCAGACCTCTTTTGGGGAGTTCTTAACTTTATAATCCTCTTGTAAGTAGTTGAAAGCAATGATACCATGATTATTGTCCTTTAAAGACACTGGACATTGGACACTATTGGTAATTGTCAAAGACCAGTCTTCTCACTCGATCTCAGCATATGCATAAAATAACAAACCTGTGAAAATTTGAGCTCAATCGGTCGTCGAAGTTGCGAGCTAATAATGAAAGAAAAAACATATGTACTTGCACTTAATACTTCATATTGTTTTACCTCGTACCCAGCAAGAAATGGACTGTTGTCAAACTCTGCTTTTTCATTGTTCTATTTCCATGTTTTAAAGACAGTGGACACTATTGGTAATTGACAAAGACTACATGTAGCCTTCACAGTTGGTGTATCTCAACATGCATAAAATAACTAACCTGTGAAAGTTTGAGCTCAATCGGTCGTCGAAGTTGCGAGCTAACAATGAAAGAAAAAACACCCTTGTCACACAAAGTTGTGTGCTTTCAGATGCTTGATTTCGAGACCTCAAATTCTAAATCTGAGGTCTCGAAATCAAATTTGTGGAAAATTACTTCTTTCTCAAAAACTACGTTACTTCAGAGGGAGCCATTTCTCACGATGATTAATACTATCAACCTCTCACCATTACTAGTGACCAAGTAAGGTTTTTCTGCCAATAATTGTTTTGAGTAATTACCAATAGTGTCCACTGCCTTTAAAATGTACATTTGCTGTTGTTTGGATGTTAGCTTGTAAGATTTGTAGTTTGCTCGAGAAAATAGAGGGAAAAATTTGAGACTTGAGATGTTTACAAGGTTACTTTTCACATTGTTTGAAATCCATGACTGTCCGTACTCCCTTCAAAGCTATGATGCGATCTCCCTCGTGGTGAACAAGTCACGCAAACAAGCCAGTGAGAGAGCTTTTTCCCTCTGCTGCCTCCCGCCTATGGAACGGTCTTCCTGTCCCCATTAAAAACGCTGAGACTTTGTTGTCCTTCAAAAAGGGTCTCAAGACGCACCTGTTCTCTAACTCGTAGCTGTTTTCCCCTTTACTTTTGTCTGTCTCCCTGATAAGTGCCTTGCATCCTTTGGTAATTTGGCGCTATATAAATCCAGTTATTATTATTAGTTTTAATTGTGGGTTGAGAAAGACATTCAGTAGAAAGTCCTCGTTGTATTTTGAATTGGAACTGGAGGGTAAAACTAGAACTACTGAATCAGAGCTACATGTATAAGAAATACTTTTCAGAGATGGGTGCAAACTAGCTTGCATGACCTTTGCCATACAAACATGAACTTCTCAAAAATAACTGCTGTTTCTATTTTCTTTTCTTTCTCTTTTTATCAACAGCTTCCGAACTATGGTATATGTAAGTCACAATTTAAATTCTTGTTTCTCATCAGTTAGTTCAAATTTGAGTTAAGTTAGGGAAGTGACTGATATGGGCCTTGTCGACAAAATAGGAAGCATTTTGAGGCATTCTCTTTTTGCTTTTTGTTCAATTGTTATATTTTTTGGAATGCTTACATGTATGTCTGCTTGTTAAAGCACCATGGTCTCAATGAAATGACGCTATATAAAGCCCAGTGTATACAATATGTATGTATGATGAAGCTATTTATAAGAACTGTGAACTATTATTTGCAAACTACAAGTATCTTAGCCGCTTTATATGTGATTTGTTTGGTTTTTTTCTTCTAGTCTGATCTGACAAGTAAAGGTCGTGGACAAACCTCAAACTACCAGGCAGGAAGCGGAAATGGGTAAGTCCCACTCACCTTGCAGTAAAAATAATTGGCGCTTTGTATCCTTTGGAAAAGGCGCGTTATAAATACGTTTATTGTTATTATTTATTAAGTGCGATTGTATTTGTATGTGCTAAGGTCTGGACTTTGAGCCCAATTTCAAGCTGCTTAATCACAACGTAATTATGCTTACCAGTATAAGATAACCAGCCAAAATACCTCTCCACACATGTACAATCTGTGACTGTATCCTGCTTATGTTTGCTTAGCAGGAAGCTGTTGTATAATATTTGCTGTTTTAGGTAGCTTTATGAAATGGATCAAGACTTGAGTCTGACTTGAGTGGGGATTGGCATAAAGTCACATGGGCAAAAGACTTGGAGTTTTGTGACAATAACATTTATATTATTTATTCATATACTTTGTAGCATGTCATGGCCGAGTGGTTAAGAGCATCAAATTCAAGTTCTGATGCTAAGTCACCAGAGTGTGGGTTTGAATCCCGGTCGTGACACTTGTGTCCTTGAGCAAGATACTTTACTATAATTGCTTCTCTTCACCCAGGGGTATAAATGGATACCTGCGAGGGTAGAGATTGATATTGTGAATGAAAAAGCCTTTGGAGCGATATAAACTGTTGCCCAGGTTGTATACTCCCAAGGGAGCTGAGAAACATTAAAGGGATGTTATTGGCCCCATGACCAGGGCACTTATGTAAAGCGCATTGATACGGTTATTGTGAAATGCGCTATATAAGAGTTATTATTATTTATTATTATATTATTTATTTTTAATTCTTTCAACAGACGCGGTCCCCCACCAGGCCCAAGGAGAAGAATGGGCGGTTTTAGGGGCGGGGCTGGAGCACCAAGTGCCCCGCCCCCAGCTGGAGGTGGATGAGGAAGGTAAGAAGGCTGTCACTTTTATGGATACAAAATTTATAAAGGAACAGTTTATTGTATTACTGTGATGTTACGGTCCAAACATTATTAATAACAACCGCATTTCTTTAGCGCCTAACACCTCAGAAAGAAAGCGCTCAGAGGAAATAAAAGAATAATTATGTATGATGATTTGAATAGATATATGTTTTGAGAAGAGTCTTGAAATTTGAGATCGCAAACGTACTTTGTCAATAGACCTTTATCATGGTTGGGCCATCTTGATTTTTCTCCGATCCAAATCATAATCAAATCAAGCCGTGTTCAGAAACGGCAATTTTGGCGACAGTTACAGCTACACATATAGATCAGGGCACCTGTCTGTGTTGAAGAGGAGGTAGACGCCCGCGACCTAGCTGTAGCTGTAGACGAGGTTGCCGTTTTGGAAACGGCCTCAAGTTGGAAGATAAAAAAACAGTCTGGTTTCTTTCTTGTGCAAGAGACACTAATTCATTACTGTTACTGGATTCAGGGAACATGATCGAAATGGTGGCAGCTTGTGATTATGGTAAATTTGTGTATGATTCAGATTCAACTCTTGTAACTGTTATTTGTGTAGCAGCTTATCTGAAAAGTTGTGAATGAGTTGTCATTATTATCAGTGCGATTGTTAAGAGAATATTTAATGGGTGTGTATGGCTATTTTGTTACGCTTTATGTGTGGCAATATTTGTATCACATGACATATGTACTTGCGCTTAATACTTCATATTGTTTTACCTCGTACCCAACAAGAAATGGACTGTTGTCAAACTCTGCTTTTTCATTGTTCTACTTCCATGTTTTAAAGACAGTGGACACTATTGGTAATTGACAAAGACTACATGTAGCCTTCACAGTTGGTGTATCTCAACATGCAAAAAATAACTAACCTGTGAAAGTTTGAGCTCAATCGGTCATCGAAAGTTGCAAGATAATAATGAAAGAAAAAAACACCCTTGTCACACAAAGTTGTGTGCGTTTAGATGGTTGATTTGGAGACCTCAAGTTCTAAATCTGAGGTCTAGAAATCAAATTTTTTGAAAATTACTTCTTTCTCAAAAACTATGGCACTTCAGAGAGAGCCGTATCTCACAATGTTTTATACTATCCCCATTACTTGTCACCAAGAAAAGTTTTATTCTAATAATTATTTTGAGTAATTACCAATAGTGTCCACTGCCTTTAATGTCTGCAAATGATTCCATGGATTCACAAATGTTGAGTGATAAATAGAATTGTGAATAGCACTGTGTGAATTAATTATGTATTGCAGAGTTGCAAACCCTCCTTGATTCTGCAGAATGTTCCCTGGGAATAAACCAATCTTTCCAGGCTCTGATGAACAAATTTGAACATCTCCCTGATAGTGGAAACTTTTTCCCCTGTTATGTTGAGTGTAATTCTAAATATTTGTCGGATTGTTGTACAAATTTTCCCGAATTGTTAAGATGAAAATGATGGCAGGTCTGTTGTTGTGATTTTTACAATATCAAGTTCATTGATTATTTTCATGTTATTGTGTGCATTTTGTATATAACATTTAATAATATCAAAGTCTTATATAGCGCACGTATCTTCCAACAAGGTACTCAAGGCGCTGAGTATATACAAACTTTCAGAAAGTTAGGTTATTGAAGTTATGAATTCTGAGACCCAATTATGTAGCACCGTATATGTACATTTTTTATATGTAAATTTTGTATACAGGTTCTTTATGATCAACTACATGTATTTCTCGTTTAAAAATTGTCTGCTATTTTTATGTGTTTTTCTACTTACTACATGTAGATATATAAGTCAAATCCCTATGATTTTAAGTTATTTATGTATTTTGTTTAATTTAATGTTTATATTCGACTGTAATTCATATGTGAGCTGCCAAAATCAGTTCAAGTAACTCATAATACTATTAATATACTCAATAATTATTTGAAGTTGCCCTTATGTATACTCAGTACTTTCCCAGAGTCCTGTGAACACAAAAATCAACAGGCATCTATTACATTAATTGTTTTGTATAATCTGTTAAACTAATATACTTCCTCATCTTATCTTACAGGTAAATGCCTGCTGTAGTCTCCTATAGCAGGCATGCAGAGCAACATCGTCAAGACAAGAGCTACCAGCGAGATTTAAAATAAACTCTGAGTCTCAACTCTGCTCGACCGTAACATTTTTGAAAACTTTGGATGTCCTCTAAGCAAGACTCAGAGCTGTCAACTTTCCCTGATCCATGTTTTGATGAACACCTTTAAAAAAAAGAACTAACAAATCTCGCCCAGCACTCTGAGCAAAATACAGTGTGCTGCCCAGCACAGATTTCCCCCCAGATTGTACTTCAGTAATGATGGCCCCATATCAAACATGGATAAATTTGTTGAACCTCTCGCTCTTGGTGAACTAAATTGAATTTAGAACCTACCACTAAAATTTGTCTAGCTACAACACTGTCCCTGAATATGGGAACTTTTCCCCCTATTATGTTGAATGTAGTTCTAAATATCTTCCTGCTTGTTGTTTAAAGTCTCCCCGATCGCAAGATGCAAACATTGGCAGCTCTGCAGACTAAACACTAACTTACTACATTTTCCATGATTAAAAAACAACACGTTGCTAATTCCACGTCTCTACATGTAGCTATGGGGAAACTGTTCCCAGAAGCTCCATGGTACATAGACAGTTCCAGGGATAACCCGAACGTGGAAATGTCACCATTTCAACATACCTTAAATTTAGATACTAGTTCTAGACCCTTTGGTCAGCGATGACATCGCACGCCTATTTTAGGAAAGCGTCCTGTGGTTTTTATTTTGACGATTGTTGCTCTTCCTTCTTGTGGCCAAGAGTGTGTGTAGTATTCCACACTCAATGATGACGCTTGATTGGACAAGCCACTTTGTTGTGGATCCAATCAGGCTGAAGGAACGGCTGCAGAAATTACCCCCTAACTCCCTATAGGCAGTGTCCGAAACGGCGACTTCGGCTACGGCTGCGGCTAGATCAGTGCGTCTGTCTGTGTTGAAGAATAGGCAGACCCACGCGATCTAGCTGTAGCTGTACCTGTTTCGGAACCAGCCATACACTCTAAAGGGTAACCGGTTGCTGCGACCTTGCTTGACCTCATTATGATCAAGTAACAGTTAACTCTATGGCCTTAATGATCAAGCCAAGAGAAGGTCATGGCCACTGGTTACCGTTTAGAGTCTACGGCAAATATCACATGACCTTGGAGGATATTGCAGACATGCAGCTTTTCAGCTGATCGACCGATTTTCTTTCTGGTTTACGTGAATTCAAATGCACCGTGGTCATGTGATTGAAATGTCGTACATATGGACAAGTGTTTCCGAGAAAATGCCAAATGAAACACTTGCACATCGCAATTAAATTATTGAATATGTATATACTTGAACTTTTTCTTATCTGATTATTTTGTTTAGTTTGTTTATTTACGAAAGTTTGTTTCCGTTCTTGTAAAATCCTTATTAGATGAATTTTAATGGTGTAAAGCTTGGATAGGGATTAAAGAATAATTATGATAAAAAGATGAAGTTACATACACCAACTGAGCATTGAAACATTGTACAAATAAGACGTTGCTTGAAACTTAATTGATATTAACCTTGTATGTATTATTTAATGTAGAGTATGATTTTGCTTCCATTTTTATTCCCTGTAAAGTTTAGGTAAGGCAAGCGTAATTTTAAGACTTTTTTGGGGTGGAAGTCAGACAAAATTCCTACACATGTGTAGGTTAATTTGTTTGCATCAAGTGAACTTTAATTTGGTGTCAACAGAAGTACGTGTACCATTATCATTCAGAACCATTTAACAATGCCCTTTAGGATTAACATGTACAATAGGTGGTTAAATTAAAAATGTACTTTACGTATACTATCTATCTGGTTTTCTTGTGGAAAGATCATATCAGTGTGATGAGGGTAATTATATCATGTGTGTCTCTTAAAGACACTGGCCACCATTGGTAATTGTCAAAGACGAGTCTTCTCACTTGCTGTATCTCAACGTATGCATAAAATAACACACCGGTGAAAATTTGAGCTCGATTGGTCGTTGGAGTTGTGAGATAATAATGAAAGAAAAAAACACCCTTGTCACACGAAGTTGTGTGCTTTCAGATGCTTGATTTAGAGACCTAAAGTTCTAAATCTGACGTCTCGAAATCAAATTTGTGGAAAATTACTTCTTTCTCGAAAAATACTCCACTTCAGAGGGAGCTGTTCCTCACAATGTTTTATACTACCAACCTCTCCCCATTACTCGTTATCAAGTAAGGTTGTACGCTAATAATTCTTTTTTGAGTATTTACTTGAGTCCACTGCCGTTAAACTGAACAAATTGTCTTTTTTTGTGTTCCCCCCCCCTTTTTTTCTCTTTTTTTTTAGGGGGTATGATTTTGATATTGGACATGAAGGTGTAACGTTATACTGTAATCTGTGAGAAGGAAGGGTTTTATTTCTGAGTTGGTGTTGACCGGGGCAAATTTCAAGCAAAAAGTGAGTGGTGAACCAGTTGCAACAATGTCAACTTTATGGAATGTTAGCTGTTGAAATGCTTTTGCTAAGCAAGATTTTCCAGTGCTTAGAAGGTATTTGTTCTGACAGGCTTTGTGAAATAGGGCCCAGGGCCCAATATCTGCCTGCTTATAATGTTGCTTACCATGGAATTATGCGGTAAGCAGAGCCATGAAATTGAACCCATGTCCTCTTAGAGCATGTGGGCAACATTGATAAATTATTGTTCAAGACCAGTACTGTAGCCGCACTGTAATCCAACAATACGCATGAAATGTTCAAGCTCTATCGTTCATCAGAGTTGCATGTAAATAGTGAAATAGACCCGTTAGCCTTTTTGAGGTATGGTGAGTGCACTGTTTGATTTGGGCGTCTACAGACTATCGTGTCCACCATACATCAAAATGGCTTATTACTGTGTTAAAACATCGAGTTAGAATCGCGAGATCCAAATAAAGTGTTTACTCATTTCTCAACGGCAAAACTAATCATTCAAGGGAAGTTTTACACCATCGTGTAAGATATGTGTGGCAATGAGTGGCTAGTGCGTAAAGCCCTCGGCTCTCACCAATGTGACCCTGGTTCGATACCCGGCTAAGTAAGAGGTGATGCGTGGGAGTTGGCCGCTGGCTGGATGTGTGGTTGTTGGAGTGCGTCAGTGTTGTTGTGAGCTGCTGCTGGAATGATTGTAGTGGTGACCAGATTCTGTTGTTGAAGAAACTGCTGTCTTATGGAACTGTGTGTTGCGACTTGATTTTGAAGGCTTCCCTAAGTCTGTGTTGGTTTCAGGACTTGTCAGGGGCGCGCAATGAGCTTATGTTTTTCTCTCAGTTGATGTGGTGGTTTTGTTTATGAGTATGTTTGGTCAGTGCTCTCTGTCAACAGTGGTACGCTGGCCAAAATGCCCAAAGACCAGTCAGAATTCTGTCCAACTAGTTCAGCTGACTGCTTTTCCTTTTAATCTTGTTGCTAGCTGATTTTAAACTTATTTTTATACCTTGTTATTAATTCTGATAATGACTTTGTGTTTACCCAGGGATTTTTTTTAAATGTTACTCTGTAAGCGCCATGGAGCATTTAATTGCTTGCGATGGATTTGGCGCAATATAAATTTTTACCATTAAAACTATTAATGTTTTAGCAGGGGACTTAATTTGGAGTGATATGAACAATCCTGGTCGTGTAAACTAAAAAACTCTAAATAAAGAAACTGTACAAACACGGAATACATGTATATACATTTTTTCATAAGTTTTATTGGAAAAAAACTGCTTTGTATAAAATCATCATCTCATAATTCAGGTACTCAAGTGAACTGTAGTGCCCATTGTGGGACAGCACGAATGCTACATGTAGTCCTATGTAACACAACTATATGTTCTGTACTCAGTTGGTACACACTACACAACCTATGTATTTGAATGGGTTTAAATGCTCTGTCAACTCTTACCGTGGACCTCCTATTGTCCCTCTTTTGCTTATAAATACTTGCAACATTTTTCAACTGTGGACTTTCCTGAACCGTCGGATCTATTGTCCTCTTTTGATATAGGTCCCCAGTTCAAATGTGCAATCAGGACATGGACTGTAAAAGCACCATGATAGTATGGTAACTACTGTCCAAGTTTCCAATGTGTTTTTATCACTGTTCTCTGTCTTGCTGACTTGGCATGTATCTGTGATTGCCTGCATTTGAGACCAATTTACCCACTGTGACTATTGACCTGGCACCTCATTATGCTCAATGTCGCCGATGGAGAGTAATACACTATAGAACCTGGTGTTGCCAGTCTGCAACATCACCAAAAGCTGACATTCAAACTAGAAGTGACGTCACACACTCAAAAAGCATTGAGCGCCCTCACTAGGCAAATGGTTGCCAGATAGCTGTTCTTGGAGGGTAAAAACGTGCACGTGAGCTCGGTGTCTGTGTAGCGTTTCGCGTAAATGCAAGTGGGCTATAAGGGTCTTTATTCTTCACGAGAGTTTGACTTTCTGTCTGGTTTGTGCAAAAATTCACCCACAAGTGTCCGAGTCGTCAGGTATTCTCTACCACACAAATGGAGATCTTTCTCGTAGCACCTTCAGTCCATGCTTCCGCCACTCTTTCTGTTTGATCCATAACTCTTGAGCGGTGTCCAGACACGCAAGGACAGTCCCTCCTTTCCAACATGTCATCCGAGGGTCTAGATCCTGCACCATGGAAGATAATAATTATACTAAATAATACTGGGTTATCATATACTGTCGGCTCTTGTTAAAACAAGGTAGCTAGGACTGGCCAAATTGCGTCTTTATAACCGAAACAGAGAGAACAGCAAAACAAAGAAACACAAAGCAGAAATAAGTTTGGGGACCTCAGAATGTATTCTTTGTATACAGAACCTCATAACAGTGATTGGGTCACGGGTGAATTAATCCAATAACAAAGGGTGATTATTCTATGCAGTGTCAATTCCTACCTTCAGCTCCACTGAGTTTCTGCATGTCTATGTTTTCTTCCTTGTAGCCCCTAACCTAGAGTGGCTTTTAGCCTTGTTTTGGGCGACTTGCATAATTTTTTTTGGTTAAAAGCCAGGGTGAGCAGTGCCTGGCGGGCCTCCCCAGAACTAACAAATTTCACCCAGCACTCTGAGCAAAGTACACTGTGCCACCCAGCACAGCACTTCAGCAATGATGGTCCTCATATCAAAACATGAATAATTTTGTTGAATCATTCGCCCTTAAGGAAATACCTCCATCAGAAAATACAAAAATCACCTTAGATTTGCAGATGACTTCAACTTTCTCGACGACCTTTCTGAAGGATGGAGGCATCTTGGATTGTACTCTGTGCTGAAGCATGTCAGAGGCTCCTTGGAAGAGACTAAGTCCTCCTCCGACAACCAGAATACAACTGTACATCTTCTTCTTGGTCTCATCAGATGCTGTGAATTACAACAAACAGTTTTAGGGCAGTTGGGTTGGCGTAGTGTTGTGTCTTGCCTTGCCTTCCATCCATCTATGGAACCCTGGTTAAAATCCCACCGGGAAAACTATGGACTGGATTGTCCCTGGTATCTAATCTTGCCTTCCACCTCTGGAACCCAAGTTCAAATCCCACCTGAGGCACTATATGGACAGGGTCTGACTGTGTGGGTTTTCCCTTGAATAACTCTCTGGGTTTTTCCTCCCACATCTAAGGAGGCTTTGCATGGTGAGGTGTCAATGTATACTTGGTTTGCGATAACACCATGTAGATAAAGTTCTTTTGAGAATTGCCGCAGAGTAGATTATTTGTAACTTGGGAGACTTCTCAGTTCTAAAAAGAGGTGTCCGGCTTGTTATAAATACTCCTGGGGCGGAAGGTAGGTGATCAGCCAGGATAACTACTTTTGCTTAGTGGATTGAGGGGCTTCTCTTTGTTAACTTCCCAAGGCCTGGAATTTCATCTCTGAAAGGGCAAGGCCATTTGATTTTGCAAAGGGCACTTGTATTTGAAAATCATAAAGTCTATCGGAAAATTTTGAAAGGGCACAAAGGCCAAGACCGAAGAAGGTTGTGGCCTCCATTTAATTCCAGTTTTTGATTAGTCTCAATATTTCGACTAGCTTGTTCTAGTCATCCTCAGGAGAATGTGTTTGTGATTATGTTACAATTATCACTACTATTGTTTTATATACAATGAAAAATCAAACCAACACAAAATCCTTAAAAACAAAATTCTGAATCTTTAAACTTACAGCAACAGTCAATACTATGCAGTATAGCCTGGTCAACACCTAAGGGTTTATCCATGGATTGCGACGTTGATATCCGCCTGGAGATGGTTGGGGGCGGGGCTTCCTCTGCCTGTATTAGATCATTCTGTGATTGGCTGTTTGGTGAGGATGATAATTGGTTGGTTGATGACGTCATGACGCTGTCTGCATTCTGAGTGCTGGACTCCGAGTTGGGGGCATTGGTTGTTTTTGATTTGTTAGACTGTAAAAAAAACAGGCCGGTAAATTATTACATTGTAAATCTTTACCATTGAGAATATGTTGCCGTTAAGTGACGCAGTTGTAAAGTAATAACAATAACTGGTTTATATATTGCGCATTATACAATAACCGCACCAATGCGCTTTATATAACATTCCTTTCTCAGCTCCATGGGGAGTATACAGCTTAAGCCGTGCACTAAGAGGGCTTTTTCCAACACAATATCAACCTCTACCCTCACAGGTACCCACTTATACCCCTTGGTGAAGAGAAGCAGTTAGTAAAGTATCTTTCTCAAGGACACAAGTGTCCTGATCGGGACTCAAACCCACACCCTGAAGACAACCACCAGAACTTGAATTTGATGCTTTTATCCACTCGGCCATTACACCCGACATATAAGTAAAGGGGAAAAGTCTCCCTCTTTTTTTACCTGTTGTTGTTCCTTCTGAGTCTGTAGCAGGTACAACTCGTCGTGGATATCTTCCGAATCTCCCTGGTTTCTTTGCTGGGTGTACGTCATCTTCTCACCGATCACCCCGAAGATTAAGGGATAGAACAACCCCATGGGGGCGTGGAATGTCTCATCACCCAGCTTCAACTGATACATCAGGGTTGGCTGGTACGGGTAGCGCACGTGGAAGTCTAGCAGTTGCGACCCATCAAGGTCCTGTTGGAAAGAGATTTTGTTTTAAGACCCTCGTTTCAAAGTCTGGGAAAAGTGCATCATCTGTTCGAACAGAATTTGATCACAAATTTCGACGACAAGTTTCACTTTTATTTTCACTTCCTTTCCCTTAGTCGACTGGTCTAATACTATGACAACAGTCTTCTTTTCCGTCTTGTTTGTATGCCAGCTTCAAAATTAACTAGGGCACTGACTGGGGCACATCCATATAAGCAAACATTATGGATGGACTGACTAGGGCACTGACCGGGGCATATTCATATAAGCAAACATTATGGATGGACTGACTAGGGCACTGACCGGGGCACATCCATATAAGCAAACATTATGGATGGACTGACTAGGGCACTGACCGGGGCATATTCATATAAGCAAACATTACGGATGGACTGACTAGGGCACTGACCGGGGCATATTCATATAAGCAAACATTATGGATGGACTGACTAGGGCACTGACCGGGGCATATTCATATAAGCAAACATTATGGATGGACTGACTAGGGCACTGACCGGGGCATATTCATATAAGCAAACATTATGGATGGACTGACTAGGGCACTGACCGGGGCATATTCATATAAGCAAACATTATGGATGGACTGACTAGGGCACTGACCGGGGCATATTCATATAAGCAAACATTATGGATGGACTACTGTATGAAGCCTATGATGTGTGACAGTTTTCTGTACCAGACGATTTGGCCAAGTTTTTTTTTATTGCACTGCATGTTACCTGCAACAAGACTTTACGGTGAATTTTGTAGAATATGCATGATGGAAAGGACATGGATAATGGAAGCAAAGAAATGATCTACTTTCAAAGTTTATGAAAAGGCTACACATACACCATCCATTGCGTGTGTCGTGGCCGAGCAGAGAAGAACAACGGAGTCGATCCCAGTCGTAAAACTTGTGTCTTTAAGTAAGACACTTAGTGATGTGTCCTTAAGATTAGATGTAGGGCCTGTGTGTAATTTAATGCACAAAAATAACCAAGTGCACTTATTGTAAAGAGAAATAAATAAATATCAAACATCCTTGAACTTGCCCTATAGAGGCAAGAAGAATGCTAAATGATATAAGAACCAGACTCACCTGGTCAAGATGGCAGAATGTTTCTTTAAGTTCTAGGAGGAGTAGGGCGTCCATGGTTTTATCCGGTTGGCACTCTTGGTACGGGAAGAAAGCTCTCTCTAGCAACCAGGTGAAGCAACGAGTGACATCACTGCCACCGTAGGTCATACACAATCTGAGATGAAAAGAAAAAGTCACAATGCACTAAGGCATAAGATTTCTACGAGTCTTCACACTAGTAAGTCTTTTTAAAGCCACCACAGAAGAGACTTCACCTTGGCACTTCAACAAGGAGCAAGCTTGAGTTGAGTGCGAACATCAGTCAACCTGTGATTAACCAATGACCAGCAACGTACATGGGCAGTTGTGTACTTACGCGACTGACTCGTTTTGGAAGTCCGGTTGACCATTGGTACCCATGGTATTCAACACTCCAACTGCCTTCTGCATTATTTTTCCCTGTAGTTTTCACTTTTTCCCATCTGTGTTTATGCATGTTGAGTATGAAACAGGCTTTTGGGACCATGGAAGGAAATATTGGTCCTGAGGCTGGATCCAAATGGTTGATCACATTAGTCAACCCTTGGTCAACCAGTCCGAGTGCGAGTCATAATAGTCTCAAGCTTGCTCCAGGCATACAGGCCTGAGCATCGTCTAGCTTAAAAACGTATTTTGTGTTTCTATAAGGAACAGACCTTTGAACATTTGAACCTACAAACCCCATATTTTACAACAGATGAAGACTGATCGAAACTTTGAGTTTGTACAACAGTAAGCCACAGCAAGAGATATTGCTACGAGGCAACAAACATCTTGAAACTTAAGAACGTACCTTGTATTTCTATGGGACAGACCATCTTCCACACAGCACACACTTGTTTTCTGATCGCCGACATCCACAACACAAGCACTACTTAGTCCACTACCGTACGTCGCCAACACAGATTCCTGAGGTTGTAAAAACCAAATGTAAAAACAATGAGAAATGTCCTTGCACTGTGGACAACTCCAACCAACATTTAGAAATAAGGCACTTTTTCATAAATCAACACACAAACCTGTATGTTAATCAGTTTTAATTCTTGGCCCGTGGAAAAAATGGAGGTCAATTTTATAGAGTACGAGGGGCGACTTTCATGCACATAGCATGGGTTTTGAAAGACTTTTCAGGCTATTTTATAACAATTTTGCCCATTTTTGTGAGGGCTAAAAAATCAGAAATCAGACTTAAAGGCAGTGGACACTATTGGTAATTATTTAAAATAATTATTATCATTCAACCTTTCTTGATTACGAGTAATGGAGAGCCACTGATAGTATAAAACATTGTGAGAAACAGCTCCCTCTGAAGTGACGTAGTTTTGGAGAAAGAAGTAATTTTCCACGAATTTGATTTCAAGACCTCAGATTTAGAATTTGAGGTCTCAAAATCAAGCATCTGAAAGCACACGACTTTGTGTAACAAGGGTGTTTTTTCTTTCATTATTATCTCGCAACTTTGACGACCAATTGAGCTCAATTCTCACAGGTTTGTTATTTTATGCATATGTTGAGATACACCAATTGAGAAGACTGGTCTTTGATAATTACCAATAGTGTCCACTGTCTTTAAAGTAGGAAGAATATCATGCCTGTTTAATGAATTTCTTGACTTTGCAGACATCCTTGTTTTGTTCTGTGGCAGTTACATATTTGCTAAACAATATTTTCTCCTAATCTTGAAAGGTAAAATAGTATTTATCTGAAATGATTTACTTTTGTTCTTGAGAGTTAGAAACATTCTATACCTTACCTGGTGGACAATGGCAGCACCAAATCCGAGCCTAAGCAACAGCAGATTCATGAGTTCTTTCACGTGTGGCCGATGGTAGATATCAGGAATGACAAGAATGGCGCGGTAATGCTGAAAGACGAGAGAACGAAACCCCAACAAACTTAGTCTCGCTTGAAGAAAACTTGCTATAAACCGTACTGAATATGACGTCACCGCTCAATTATCAGACCTACAAGACGGTGTCTGTGTCCGTATGCGTATGTGTGTGCGTGCATGTGCCGTAGAAATCAAACCGGGAATGTTGCGTGCTGCGTGCTTCGATGATGTACGCGTTTGGACGCGCATACGGTTTGCCCTACAAGATGGCGACTTTTCATAGCAAAAAGGGGCAATTCAATACGGTCTATTGTCTTTCTAGGGGTGGAATTATAAGCAGGCCAGTGGGCTCTGTGCCCCTACCCTAGTCTTGGCCTTTGTGTCCCCTTAAAAATGTTCAAAAGTAAAAACAAACCAAACAATATTGTAAAAAACCCTTCAGCCTGAAAAAAGGCATCCAACTTATAACAGACCTGGAATTACATGGAGGCCACAGCCTCTGTTGCCCATGGTCTTGGCCTTGGTGCCCCTTCAAAAAATTCCCATAGACTTTAAGATTTTCCCATGGAATTGCCCTAATTCAAAATAGAAAAATGACCTTGCCCTCTGAAAGTTGAAATTCCAGACCTGTAATCTATCAGTTAAGTAGGTGTTATTAATCAACTCTTTTTAAATTTCTATTTTGTATTGGGATACATTTAGTGTATTGCTTATCTGCTTATTGTTAGATTTTTGAAAGTTTTTTACGTGCTGATTTAGTGAAGTACTCTAAAGCCTTGCATGAGGCGCTATATACATGTTTTATTATTATTATCATAATAAATTTAAGGCCTGATTATCATCTCCAGTTACTTTGAGATCTTTAATAGGGATGTCTAGTTTCTGTTGTAACACAGCTCCCCAAATGGTCTCCAGATCTTGCAGCACGGCGGTCAGCGAGCCTCCGGCTCCTTCGTGGAGGTTGAAGCGCCCTCTCCTGATTGGCCAGTGGATGTTGTAGCCATCAGCTGGTTCAAGATACAGGGCCTGCAACAAAATCATAATAATTATAATAATGGCTTCTTATATAGCGCGCATATCCAGCACTCAGTGACGCTCAAGGCGCTTTTACATACAGTATTTCCTGCAAGGTATGTGGGACTACGTTTGAATTATGAGACCTACTCCTTTTACATAGCACCATGTAATGGTTTTACAAGGTGCTGTGACGCAATTTGCTGCCAATTTGCTGCAAAGTGCACTGGGTTCTTTTACGTGCGTTACACAACACACAGGACCAACGGCTTAATGTCAGTAGCTGTTAAGTGTCTTGCTTAAGGACACAGGTGTTACAACTGGGACTTGAACCCACACTCTGCTGATCAGAAACACCAGAGTTTGAGTTCGGTGCTCTTAACCGCTCGTCCACGGCACTTCATAAATAGTACCAACTTTTAACCTTCGGAGCAGCCGAGGGGCACCGGCGGAAGGACCGGCTTCATACTACAAATATGCGATCAATTCTGCTGATTTTTGTTTTGAACTACCCTTAAACTATCTGGACACTGTTTCGTCATTCAAACTAAAAAAAAACACCTGTTCCCAGCTACTCTTTAATTGTTTTTGTTTTTCTTTGCCTGTTGTTGCTGAGCGCCATGATCTAGATGGAATGGCGCTATACAAATCTGGTTTATTATTAAATATCACTCTTTTATATATATTGTAGTGATTTCTGGTTGGGTAGAGTCAGAGGTTGACAAATAGTGTGGGATTGCAGAGTAGTCTTTATGGACCTATTATAATGTGCACAGAAAACTCACTCCTTTGAATAACAATAATAATAATAACCCATTTTTATATAGCGCTTTTCACACCCAGAGGGCGTCCCAAAGCGCTTCACATTATTACCCCTGGTCACTGGGCCTTAAATCACTCCTTAAACCCATCTCAGCTCCCTGGTGGGGAGTATACAGCCTTGTGCAACATTAATATGCGCTACTCGGCTAAATCAATCACAAAAACCATCTCTGCCCTCACAGGTACCCATTTACCCCTGGGTGCAGAGAAGCAATTATAGTTAAGTGTCTTGCTCAGGGACACAAGTGTCACGACCGGGATTCGAACCCACACTCTGCTGAACAGAAACACCAGAGCTTGAGTTCGGTGTTCTTATCCACTCGGCCACGACACCCTATACATTGCAATCTTAACATGTATTAGCTTTCGGAATGCTTCAATCTTTAGTGTGTGGGTGCAGGGAACATCTTTTCATTTGTTCGGACCATAAGAACAAGAATTGTGCCTTCCGCTTGCGCCCAGTGGGTCCAGCATGTAATTTTTCCCCAGGAGGTGCTCGGAGCAAGATAAATCTAACCTCGTCTCCGACGATGTATTCAGGTAGACTTGTTGTGTCAGTCCATCTCATACCAGAGTTTTCATCTAAAGGCTGCGAATTGACAGAGCGGTTGTATGTCAGAACCTGTGTGGAAAATGTGATAAAATATCAATAATAATATCAATAATAAATTAAAAGTAATAAATGGCAGGTTAAACTTGGAGCACCTGGCACCATTCCAAAACCACTGGGGAAACATATGGATGAAATAGGGGCAAATGTGAGGGTAGATCTGTTACTGAAGGCAGAACTTTTGGGAACAGCAAGGACCTGCGCTAGACCCTCCAGATCTAAGGCTACGAGAAGTAGCCTACTCTGACAACAGCTCCAGTGCTTGTTACCAAATAAGTTTTATGGTAATTGCTTTTTTGATTATTTTCTTAAAATGTCATACATAATCAACACCTGCAGTGCTCCTTACCAAGTCAGTTTTTGATGGTCATTCAATTTTGGAGTAATTACCAGAAGTAAACCCTCTTTTTAGCTATAACCCCCTACTGAAACAAATCCACCCCTTTGGTGCATAAACAAAGTGCTTCATGGGCAAATTATCATATCAGGCCTGTATGCTTAGTTTTTGAAAGGGCAAGGGCACCAAGGAACTTTCTCTTTGGCAAAGGGCACCCTATGAGGAAAATGTAAATTTCTACTGGAGCATTTCAGGGCACCAATGCAATGACGAAGGGGTATGGAGGCAATCGCCTCTGTTGCCTCCCTGAAGTATCAAGCCTTTCATATGATTTACAAATGGCACCAAGGCAATGACCAAGGGGCATGGAGGCAATCGCCTCTGTTGCCTCCCTGAGGTATCTGGGCCCAATTTCATAGAGCTGCCAAGCACAAAAATTTGCTAAGCATGAAATTTCTTCCTTGATAAAAACAGGATTACCAACGAAATTTTCATGTGATTTTCACGATGAGCAAACAATAGCTGTATAGGCAATATGCAACAAATGGAAATTTGGTTGGTAAATCCTATTTTTATCGGGGAAGAAATTTCACGCTAAGCAAATTTGTGTGCTTACGGCTGTATGAAATTGGGCCCAGGTCTGTCATATGATTACAAATGAAAGATACCTCTGAGGAAGGTACACTTTGTCTGCGTTGACCTTGGGATGTCTTACGAGACCAGATGGCTTGCTCCACCATCTTCAGAGTCTGCTCCTGCTGGGTTTCACTGTTAGGATGCTGCATGGAATATATAAAAGAATGAAGTCGCATGAATCAGGCCTGTATGCTTTGTTATGGGTGTGGGGGTCTGGAGCCCCAAAAGGTGCGGACAAATGTTTATTGTAGTGCTCTGAGATTAAGGTCATGAGCTCTGATGCCAACGTAAATAGAAATATGTCTTAGAAAGAAGCTGATAGTGTAAGGCTAAGTCAGAGTTGGCGGCTAGGCAAGCCTGGAATTAAATACGCAGAGACCACGAAGGCCATGGCATGTTGCCCCTGGTCTTGGCCTTGGTGTCCTTTCAAAAGTTGCCCATTCACTAACTTTAAGATTTGTTAATCTAAAATGCAAACGGCCTTGCCCTCTCCAAGATGAAATTCCAGGCCTGGGCTTGGGCTAAGTCACTGTGTCATTATGCATTGGAGAACAGCCCATGGCAACACCCTTAGCAACAGTCAACACTGTAGTCATAGTGCCAATTTTGATGGGGCCTAACATAGTTACTCCTTGCTTTGATTTGTTTCATCCTAAAAAGATAAGTCTGAAAATATTCCTAGAACTTACAAATATCCCATCTCTTATGAGAATGGAATCTTCATAAAGTGGTTGAGATGGATCCTTCTTCCGTCGAGCGATAAGATGAGGGATTGTGACAGGGGTAGCATCTGCAGCTCGGCCGATCCGCAACCAGTAAGATCCTGGGTGGATAACCACAACGGTGGCCCACTGGATAGGCTGAACAAAATCAAACCATGTAGTGTTAAATGTTACTGTGTACAATAAATATACATTTTATCAAGTACACAAGGGAAACTGGCTTGGTGCATTTTAAATAATTTGGGGGTGAACTAGACCCAGTAACTGGAGCGCTGTACTCCTTTTTTCCCCAAAAAATTATCGGGCTGGAGCAGGAATTGAACTACTGACCTCCGGGTTAACGTGCCGGTGCTATACCAATTTATTTATTTTTTTTGACATTTGCATTTTCGTTCGACAAAAACTGACAAAATACTAGGCCTAGTATAGATAGTACAAAAATGCAAGTTATGTATACAAAATTCAAATATCAATATAAACCACAAGGGAAACTGACTGGGTAAATTTTGAAATGATTTTTGGGGTTGAACAAAGAATGTGTGATCCCTGGCTACACGGCAGTTAACGGTTGTATGGCTTCTGACTGGCACCCCCGAACAAAGGTATTGACAGAATAGGGACACCGCTAGATAGGGCTAGATAGCTCAGTTGGTAGAGCGCCGGCACGTTAATCCGGAGGTCGTTGGTTCGAATCCCACTCTACTCTAGTCAATTCTTTGTTCAACCCCAAAAATCAAAATTCAAATAATGTACAGAGCCCCAGTTACTGGATCTAGTCATCTCCCTATTTCTGACATCAGTTCATTACTAATAGAATACTAGTAGTACTACTATTAGTAATGAACAAACCCCAGATGTACAATTTTTTGTAAACCGGTGCGGCCGTACAGCGCCTCAGAGTCAGATATGTCTGATATAGTAATGATGACAGTTGATGAACATGATGAATGAATGAATGAATGATTTGGATTGAGTCAGAGTGAGATCAAATTCAAGCTACCTCCTCTGTAGTGTATCCTCCACCCCAAACAAAACACACTCTATACGCCCTTTTCCATTCATGTCAAATACAAAGTTGTTGATCCTTGTGATTTCACTTTATGCTTTTCTAGTTGGAATTGAAAAGATTTATTAATATTTAATAGTTCTTAGTTGTCATCTTCTTCTTTTTTGCATTGAGTTTTGAATTGAATGAACTGTAGTGTACTGTGTGCATTAAATAAAAAAAACATTGCAATTTGCAATTTTGATGTATCTTATTCGACCGAGAATTCAAAACAAGACAGAAAGAAAGCAAAACTTACCTCGACCATGATCACGAATGAATGGCTCAATATTTCACTATAATTATGAAATTATTGGAGAATTAAACGACAAAAACACTGCCAACTTAGATTTGTGTGCACCACATGTATACATAGCGCATGTGTCTGACTCCCAGGCTCATCCAGCACTACAGCAGTTTACTTTATCACTCAATTTTAGTCTGGTAAATAAAGTCATGCATATTCAACATTATGGGTGGAGCAATGTGCACTTTGACCTTAGCCTTGTTTCAAGCATGATTGACAAACTGATAGCCATACCTGCCAAGAAACCTACATAAAATAACCTCATACGGAGACTAGGTCTTTCGCGGAAGTAAATGTTCAACAGAGAGGAGAAAATTTGGTACCACCAGTTTGTAATTGTCAGCAGTTTGACTCCGGAGTTGTTGTGGTGAGTTGTGACTTAATTTACTTCCCCAATTAATTAGTAAATGACAAGTTGTTTCTTAAAATGAATTGTAGCAAAAATTGACTATTATCTTGATGTGCTATCGTTTCTTTTTACAATTTTTATCGGCAGAATCAGAGGTAGGGGAGGACACCCCAGTTTTTTTACGACTCACCGGCCTCCTGTGCTCCTTCCTTCGCTTCAGTCGAAATGGCGAACACTCAACAGCGAAAGAATGCAGCCCAAAATAATCGACCCTCTAAACTACTTAGCCAGTCCGAAAATGACCAGGTGTTTAACCTTATGGGAAGGAGGTGTGTGGTAAGTGAATTTTGGAGGTATCTTGTTGAATTTGTAAATAGAGGTGATGTCGTGTGGTGATGATTTATTCCATGGCCCCCATGGGTGATGTAAACTCTGAACTGTCATGTAGTGCTAGTGCAGGTATCACTCATCATTAGAGACGAGAGGTTGGATTGGTAAATACTTATAATAATTAATTAAGTAAAAGGGAGTTTGAAATTTCATGTATGAATTTGTTTGAAATATGCATGATTTTAATAGATGATTGATAGATTCTATCGAAACATATTTCCGTATCCTGCCACCACTTTTTCATTTATTATGAATTTTAGTATCCAACTTACTCAACCAAATGAAATATTTCTTTTTTGGTAAAAATTTGTGATAAAGCGGTGGCAGGAAATTGCAATTTCCAGCCAGCCAGTGGCTCTTCATTCATTCATCTCCTGTATTAAACTTAAAGCCTAAAACTTAAAAGGGGGCTGTGTTATTATAATCAAAGTAGTTCAGTAAATGCCATTATTTTCTTCTATTGTTGCTTGTGCATCCGATGGATTTAGACTTAGTGCATAGTGCCACTGTCCATGGAAGAAGGAAATGCATTTTCCTTCCTCCATCGTGCCACAGTTGAAATGGAATGGTGCTATGATTATGTATTTAAATCCTGTTATTGTAAATGCATTGCCCGAGTCCAAAACATCAACACCTTCTATATGATGGGCTTCCTCTTCTTTAGCTAATTGAGTTTGGGGAAATTACATACTTTTTAGCACGCGAGTAGTATTCAGGTGCCGTTCCAGGCCTGGTACTTCTCGGAGGCAACAGATGCGATTGCCTGCGAGCCCCTTGGTCATTGCCTTGGTGCCTTCGAAATGCTTCTAATAGGGTGCCCTTTAGTTTCTAGAAGTACCCTTTACCAAGGAGAAAATGACTTGGTGCCCTTGCCGTTTTAAAAACGAAGCATAACAATAATGAAACTTGTCTATTGACAGGCTGTGGCGACGACTGTCGTACAACTATTCATTGCTCAGCCCCCAAACAACTGGACCAAGAAGCACTGTGGGGTTGCATGCTTCATAAAAGACGTCAACAAACGCTCGTACTACATCAGGATCTTTGATATGACGGTGAGACTAGAGGCCATAATAAGAGTTGTTACCTGAGAGAGTTGTGACAACTTGCGAAGAAAAACAAACCCGGGGGTGCTAGACCACTGGATTGTGCTGCATTTTGGCCAAAAAAGTTGCCAGACTTGTCAAAATCTTATCAAAATGTACGTGACCAAAGAAAACTGGTTTCTTTATGTTGCAACTGTCTTAATACACAGCTCTAGCCGTAACCATGAATAATGTAGGTAGCTGGAGTCAACAAACGTAACTTAATGTAAATGTCATGGGCATCCCATTACAATATTGTCAACATGGATTATCAATGACTGAAGCCCCGCCCAAATAGCAGTTGTCTATCATTCAACAGTGCCAACATTAAAGCCATCCCATTATACACTTTCGGAACAGAAACAAAAATAAAAGTTCACAGATTTACAAATAACTTACAGGGTTTACAGAAGGTAATGGTGAAAGACTTCTCTTGAAATATTATTCCATGAAATGCTTTACTTTTTGAGAAAACATTAAAACAATTATCAATTCTCGATATCGAGAATTACGGATTTATTTTAAACACATGTCATGACATGGAGAAACGTGCGGAAATAAGGGTGCGTTTTCCCATTATTTTTTCCCGACTCCGATGACCGATTGAGCCTAAATTTTCACAGGTTTGTTATTTTTATGTATAAGTTGTGATACCTTAAAGGCAGTGGACACTATTGGTAATTACTCAAAATAATTATTAGCATAAAACCTTTCTTGGTGACAAGTAATGGGGAGAGGTTGGTGGTATAAAACATTGTGAGAAACAGCTCCCTCTGAAGTGCCATAGTTTTGGAGAAAGAAGTAATTTTCCACAAATTTGAATCTCGAAATCAACCATCTAAACGCACACAACTTTGTGTGACAAGGGTGTTTTCTCCTTTCATTATTATCTCGCAACTTTGATGACCGATTGAGCTCAAATTTTCACAGGTTTGTTATTTTATGCATATGTTGAGATACACTGTGAAGGCTAGTCTTTGACAATTACCAATAGTGTCCACTGCCTTTAATGCTGTTTACCGAAAGTGTCCATGGCTTTAACAAGGATAGCCTGATACCTGCTGCATGGCCCTTCTATTGCAAAATAACTTTAACTCAAAATTGTCCCTCACATTTGTTCCTTAGCAGAGTCTATCTAGAGGTCTACCGAAAGTGTCCAATGGCTTTAACAAGGATAGCCTGATACCTACTGCATGGCCCTTCTATTGCAAAATAACTTTAACTCAAAATTGTCCCTCACACTTGTTCCTTAGCAGAGTCTTTCTAGAGGTCTACCGAAAGTGTCCAATGGCTTTAACAAGGATAGCCTGATACCTGCTGCATGGCCCTTCTATTGCAAAATAACTTTAACTCAAAATTGTCCCTCACATTTGTTCCTTAGCAGAGTCTTTCTAGAGGTCTCCAAAACTGTTACAATAACAATTTGTCCACCGTTCAATTCTACAGAAAAATCAGAAGGTATGGGAGCAAGAGCTGTACAACCAGTTCAAGTATAATGTCATCAGTAACAAGCCCTTCTTTCATACATTTGCAACAGACGTAAGTATTGTATAGTCTCTTTGGTATATCTTTAGGTTTTTGGCTTCTCTGCATTGATGTATACATACTTTTCTGTAGCATTACTTATGTTGTTACCACGAAGTGAATTATTGTTAAAACCAGGGGCCAATTTCATAGAGCTGCTTAGGCAAAAAATTTGCTTAAGCACGAAAAATAGCTCGCTTATTTTTTACATGTTACTGGCAAATTTTTCATGTCATATACATTGCTTGTGACTGGTATTTAGCTGTTGTTTACTTAGCATAACAATTGAGCGGCGTCTTGGCCGGTAATCTGATTTTACTAAGCAAGGTTATTTTTTGCTTAAGCAAAATTTTGTGCTTAAGCAGCTCTATGAAATTGGGCCCTGGGAGACAAAATCCATAAGACCACAGGGCTTGTAATGTTTAGTAGCTCAAAGTGCTTTCTGGACTAGATTCATAATAAGATACAGTTATCACTGGCACAGTTTAACATGCATTTAACTACTTTTATAGGAACACAAACTAAGGCAAATAATAGAGGATTTATGTCATTTGTCTAAATGGTAATTTAAAAGTATACTTGATTACTCATAGAGTTGAAAGGGTAGTTTATCACACCCAAAGTCAACAATTGAACATAAGTTGTTTCTGTTATTTCAGTTGAAAAACACAAGATCGTTGGACTTGTAAATTCTTGAGTTTACTGGCCTTCGCTAAAACCCACTGGCCTTCGCTAAAACCCACTGGCCGCGGGCATATGGTCCATTTTTAAATTCAATCACAGTGCCATGTCATGGGTACCAGCTGTGACTGGTATCCAGCTCATTTCTGCTCAGCAGAAAGTTGTTTGAAAAGCATTGTTTTCTTTTTAAAGCAGATTTGGGGCGAGCCCTTTTGAAAAATTAGGTTCCAGCTCTATAAATGTCAATTGCAGGGATGGGAAATGGTTAATTCCGTTTTGTGGATGTACTTATCGGGAAAGCCAATCCCCTTGCAAAGCCAACTGACTCATGCTTGGCGCTAAACAAATTATTAACAAATGGAGGGCTTCCTTTTTAATTGATAAGGATTACTTGGAAATTTGAAGCCAGTATTCTAAATTAAAGTAGGATATGAAGCTATTTGTGTGAAGTATAATTACTACATTTTGTTTTACCATCCTCGGTCATTGGACCCACTTTTTGGTAAGTGTCAAAGACCATTGTCCTCACGTGATGTATTCTAACATATGCATAACATAACAAACCCTTGAAAATTTGGGTTTGAATTGGTCATTGAAGTTGCAAGAAAATTATGACCGAAAAAACACTGTTGGTGCATAGAATTGGGTGCTTATAGATGCCTAAGAATCAGGCACGAAACCTTTCTTAGATTCAAATTGGGTGAAAACTTACCCTTTCTCTTAAACTACATGTACTTTACTTCAGAGGGGGTCATTTCTAACAATGTTTTATAATCAATAGCTCTTTACCAAGTAAGTGGTCTTCACCAAGTAAGTTATTATGGTCATTAAAGACACTGGACACTATTGGTAATTGTCAAAGACCAGTCCTAGGTGTATCTCAACATATGCATATAAACTAACAAACCTGTGAAAATTCAAGCTCATTTGGTCGTCGAAGTTGGCAGATAGTAATGGAAGAAAAAACACCCTTATCACACGAAGTTGTGCTTTCAGATGCTTGATTTCGAGACCTCAAATTCAAATTCGTGAAAAAATTACTTGTTTCTCGAAAACTATGTTACTTCAGAGGGAGTCGTTTCTCACAATGTTTTATACCACCAAAAGCTCTCCATTACTCATTACCAAGTAAGGTTTTATGCTAACAATTATTTTGAGTAATTACCAGTAGTGTCCACTGCCTTTAACCTGTGGGGTAATTACCAAAAGTACACCTTGCCTTTAAACCATTCCTCACATCTCATTACCTTTATTGGGTGTATCCATAATTAACTAAGTACAAGGTTAAACTATGGATGTATCTATTGTTAGCTATAAATGTTAAGCTACCCCCACCCTTGATTTTTAATTGCAGACGACTGCCTTCAATCCATCAAATCAACTGATACTAATTGTTGTGTAGGATTCCTACTACCTCGTAAAGATGGATAAAAAACCTGCCTCAATCCTTCCAAATCAATCAAATCCTTGAGATAATTTTTGAAGGACTCTAAGAAAGTTGGTGAATTTGTTTTAGCTGTCGTTTTAATAAAAGGAAATCTGTATATTATTTCCCTTCTAGAAATGCTGGGCAGCCCTGAACTTTGCGAGTGAATCTGAAGCCAGTGAATTCTCACAAGCTATTCATGCTAAGCTTCAGGCTAAGCAGGATCGTAGAGCAGGTAAGTTCCTATAATACAATAATAATAATAATAATAATAATAATTGTGGCTTCTTATATAGCGCACATGTCCGTCACACAGTGAGGCTCCTGGCGCTGTAACATACAGTATTTCCTGCCTGATGTGGGACTACGTTTGAAATATGAGACCTTATTCTGATAGCACCATGTAATGTTTTACAAGGTGCTGTGGTGCAATTTGCTGCCGATCAGACCAGGAACACAGGGGCGAACCCCTTCTCTTTTTCGATAAGTGCACTGGGTTCTTTTACATGCATAACAGAACACATGGGACCAACGGCTTTACGTCCCATCCGAAGGACGAAGCAATGGTTAAGTGTCTTGCTTAAGGACACAAGTGTCACGGCCGGGGATTCGAACCCACACTCTGCTGATCAGAAACACCAGAGTTTGAATTTGGTGCTCTTAACCGCTCGGCCATGACACTTCCAATACAATACAATACTAGTTTAGCGAGAGGATGTCTTCAGCCGACGCCTTCTCGGGAGACTCTGATCGTCGCCTTCCACGCATCCCGGTCCAGCATCAGCGTCTTAAGCTCAGTTGTTTCTTGATGAGTTGCGTCCTTCTTCAGCTGATCTACGAATGTTAGTCTCCTGCTCCCCTGCTCTTGTTTCCATCGATGGGTTCCCAGAGAACTAGGGGACTCACAGCTAACTCTGGATGACGCACACAGTACAAAACAATAAAATACAATTCAATACAATACAATACAATACAATAAAACTTTATTGTCCCTGCATGGGAAACTCCTTTGACCTTTTTGCTAACAAAAAAACACACCAATACATGTATAAATTACCAACATTAAAAAGGGGTTAAACGATACAATAGAGAAAGAGTTGGCATAAATACAAAGTTAAAAAGTGATCCATAGACAGATAAAAGGGCAGATCATGATAAAGAACACTATACAACAACGATAGACTTAACTTCTCAAAAATCAAGCACATTTTATGTGCAAAGGAACAAACCTGCATGCATCTGCTCGCAATCCAGTTAACCACCACTTTCCACTGGACCACGACATTGTGCCAAACTGCGGTAACATTTCTACACGTGATAACTCGCGCAATGGCATTTTGAACATTCCGGTGGTCCAATGGACCAGTCCATGTATGCGTAAGGATACATTTGCGCGCAAGGATACGTTTGCGCTTAAGGATACTGAAAGATGCACTCTAGCATCACATCATCATACATCCTTATGCAATACTGTCTTGTCTGGAAATTGTGTAAATTATTGAGTAAGACACATAAAAAGTTACAAAGATAATGGTTTTCTTATGTCTTTGTGTACAAAACCTTGCGCTGCCAGCGTCCAATCAATGGTTGTGCCGTGTGCAGCACATGCACCCATGGAAACTTTGATGTAGGATTGCAGAAATCTTTTAAGTTTGGATTACGTTTTGTGCAATTTTTATATTATTTGTAATTTGCAAACATATATACATGGATTTTGCTGGTTTTATCATCGTAGTAAACAAACAAACTAAATACATCTCTGTGTCTGTTTACATATTTAAATTAGCTGTTATTGTTGTTTATTTGCAGAGAAGAAACGTCAAGCTCCACCCGCACCTTCCAGGAACCGCCCAAGCGCTGCTCCTCCATTGCCTGCTCCCAGTAAGTAACACCTGCTTTTATCAAGCTCGCATTAAAAAGCCTAACTATTTGTATCATCATTTTATGCCAAAACCCCTTAATGTTATCTAGGATGAACAAGTTGCGTAGTTCAAATTTCGAACCATCGGCATCAGGGGCGGTGCCTGCAACAAGTGTTTGTCAAAAATTTGCACTTCAAGTTGGGTCGAAAAAATCAAAATAATCAACAGGTTTAGCCTGTGGACATATTTTCAAAGTCCTATTTTGACGATTCTGTAAATTGAACAGGTTATCCTGCAGATAATTTATTGGTGCAGGAACATTTCCAATACTTTGAAGGATTCCAATATTTTGGTTTGGGGGGAGGGGGTGGCAAAAAAACGTAAAATTTGTAAAAATATTACCACATTAAATCAGTGTTTTTCCCTCAACAACCCAGCTGAACAAGTTTTGAGGGGTGCCCCCTTTTTATCCTACCAAAACTCAAATACCTGCAGTGCCATTTCCGCTAGATTGAAGATTTTAGTTTTCCTCGGTTCAACTGTATGGAAATGGTGGCTCTGCGGCTCGTTGCTGATATATATGTCACTGTTTATGAAGCCATGGTCTTTTTTTTTTGGACAAAGAGACAGATAATGTGTTTTGTTGGAAGTAAATTTTTCTAGAATGTGGACGTAAGAAAAACTATAACATAAATGTAACAGACACTTCTTACCATGTATGCATCCATCCTAAGTTCCAATTGTTTCTGTAGTTGCGGTTGCAGGTGCTTGTGCTTTTAGATCATGTCTGCTACAGCAGTAGTTTCAAATTGCTTTAAGCTGCTTCAGCGTTTGTTAAGTGTAAAACGCCATAGCATTAATTGCCACCATGACCTGGGGTGGATTTCACAAAGAGTTAAGACTTGTCTTATCTTGAGTTAGGCCAAGTTACCTGTCCTAACTTAGGACTAGCCGTAAGTTTTCAATAACTCTTAGGACTAGTCCTCGGCTAGGACTATCTGTGTGAACTCGACCTCAGTACGTACAGGATATTTGTTCAATCCGAAGATGCAAGCTATAAGTTTGCTTTGCGGTGTCAAAATTTAAACTGTGTTGTTCCTCGTTACATGTACAAGTCAAAACAATATTCCAAAATCCTGAGCCATAAACCAGGCACTTTCGGCCAAAACTCAAAACTGGATTTATTTCCTCTTGAAATAGATGGTCTTTTTTCAATAAAGAGTGTTAGGTTGGTGTAACCCGTAACTAGTGCATCCAAGTATATGGATCAGGGTGCTTTTCAACATCATTGTCAAACTATCTCTTACTTTCTCAACTCCCTGGGGAGCATACAACCCCAAGCTACTTAAATAAGCACCAAGGGTGCACCAATCCAGCCCGATACTATATCAGCCCCTCTCAGGTTCCCATTTATACACCTAGGTTAAGAGAAGCAATTATGGTGAAGTGCCTTGCTGAAGGACACAAGTGTAAATTCAACGGTCGCTCAGACTTGTTCAGAGAAGGTGAATTTTTTCTAGAGACTGAAAACAGTTACTCAGAATGTCATGTAACAAATAATTCCCTGTGAGGCATGCGCGCCAATGCTCTATGGTATTTGCCTCGGAATAGGGTCTTGTACACTAGATAGATGGCGCATTATAAATGCATTATTATTATTATTATTTCATTTTATCACAGCATGCAAAAGAAAGATCTCATTTTCCTTTGTGCCGGTAACTCCTCGAGCCGGGCTACGTCCCGTAGCCTTAGATCTCAAGGGTCTTTCTCAGGATCCTCGCTGTTCCCAAAAGCGCTGCCTTCTGTAATAGATCTACCCTCACATTTGTCCCTATTTCATCTAGATGTTTCCCCAGTGCTTTGGGAATGGTGCCAAGTGCTCCAACCACCACGGGGACTACTTTTACCTTTACCTGCCAAATCTTACGAAGTTCCCTGGCCAGGTCCTGGTACTTCTCGATCTTTTCCATCTCCTTCGAAGCTACCCTTATATCACCTGGCACCGCTATGTCAATGAGATGACACATCTTCTTCGTCTTATCTAATAGCACAACATCCGGACGCCTATGTTGTATAACATGATCGGTCTGAATGTTAAAGTCCCATAGGATCTTGACCTGGTCGTTCTCTACAACTTTCTCCGGAACATGGTCGTACCATTTCGCAAGTACTTTGACACCATACTTCTTACACAGATCCCAGTGAATCACCTTGGCCAGCTTGTCATGTCTTCCTTTGTACTCCGTCTGGGCCATCTTACTGCATTCGCTAACAATATGAAATACAGTCTCCTCTGCTTTATTGCACATTCTACACATAGGAGAGACGTTTGCTTTCTCTATCCTTGCCTTCATTACATTTGTCCTTAGAGACTGGTCTTGCGCCGCAGTAATCAAGCCCTCTGTTTCCTTCTTTAGTTCTCCACTCTTTAACCAATTCCATGACTTGCTGCTGGCCACTTCCTCAGTACACCTCAAGAACCGGCCATGAAGTGGTTTGTTCCTCCAATCTTGATGTCTTTCCTCCTTCCTTTCCCTCTTGTACTCTTTCGGCCCAACTTCGTCTGCCCTCGTGTACCTTTGTGCAACTTTCAACAAGCTCTCCTCGGTCCTCCTGACATGACAATGCAAGCTTCTGCACTCGATGTTAACACTGTCCGCCACGCTAAGCAACCCCCTTCCGCCCTCTGACCTCGGAAGATAGAGTCTACTAACATTTGACCGCGGGTGTAGCATGCCATGCATGGTCATTAGTTTTCTTGTCCTCCTGTCAGTGACATCTAGATCTTCCTTAGTCCACTCGACAATACCCGCACTGTACCTCATCAAAGACACGGCCCATGTGTTAATCGCCTTAATCATGTTCCCCCCGTTTAGTTTAGACTTCAAACATTTCTTTACACGCCTGATGTATTCTGCCTTCAGCCTTACCTTTGATTCCTTGTGAAGGACATGGTCCGATTCAAGTACACCAAGATACCGATAACTCTCCTCCTCACCCAAAGCCCTCAACTGTGCACCATCTGGCAGAGCAATGCCATCGGAATGTACCCTCTTCCCCCTCTTCATGGTCATTGAAGCACATTTCTCCAGACCGAACTGCATCCCAATGTCATCACTGAAAATCCTGACGGTCTGCACCAAAGAGTCGATCTCGGCCTCATTCTTCGCAAACAACTTCAAATCGTCCATAAAAAGCAGATGGTTGATCTTACATCCGTCCTTCTTCATTACATAACCTGCACTCACCTTCCTTAGAATCATCGACAGGGGCATCATCGCAAGAACAAACAGCAGCGGAGACAGAGAGTCACCTTGGAAAATACCTCTTCTTATGCATACCTTGCCCAGATTATCATCGTTGGCTGTCAGATTTGTTCGCCACGTCTTCATGCTCTCACCTAAAAGACGTTTTACTGCATCAGCCACTCCAACCATATCCAGACATTCCATTATCCATGTGTGCGATACCATGTCATACGCCTTCTTGTAGTCAATCCACGCCATTGCCAAATTAGTCTTTCTGCTCCTGCAGTCCTTCAGTACAGCCTTATTATTATTATTATTATTATTATTATTATTATTATTATTATTATTATTATTATTATTATTATTATTATTATTATTATTATTATTATTATTATTATTATTATTATTAATGTGATTTAAGCATATTTCGTAGGATTGGCTAAATGCGTTACCCCTGTGTTAAGTACCTTAAGTGTAGGATCACTACATTTTTATAATAATTTTCATTTGATTTTGGGGGTTGAACAAAGAATTGACTAGAGTGGGATTCACCACCTACCTCCAGTTTAACGTGCCGGCGCTCTACCACCTGAGCTATCTAGCCCTTCATGTATGTTGGCGGTGTCCGAACAAAGATATTGACAAAATAGGGACACCACCAACATAGGGCTAGATAGCTCAGTTGGTAGAGCGCTGGACTGTTAATCCGGAGGTCATTGGTTCGAATCTCACTCTCGTCAATTCTTTGTTCAACATCGCCAAAATCATTTAAAAATTTACCCAGTCAGTTTCCCTTGTGGTTTATATTGATAATTTCCATTTGGTGATATTCATTAGGGAGAAAATAGAGTTAGCTGTTGCTACTGCTTACCAAATATACTTACTTATACATGGTTCAAATGCGAGAAATAGTTAACGGCCTGACCTATCCATCATCAGAGAGTCTTTCTTACAGACAGTGGACACTATTGGTAATTGTCAAATACCAGTCTTCTCTCTTGGTGTATCTCAACATATGCATAAAATAACAAACCTGTGAAAATTTGAGCTCAATCGGTCGTCGAAGTGGCGAGATAATAATGAAAGAAAGAGAAAAAAAACTGTCACAGGAAGTTGTGTGCTCTCATATGCTTGATTTCAAGACCTCAAATTCTAAATCTGAGGTCTCGAAATCAAATTCGTTGAAAATTACTTCCTTCACGAAAACTGCATTACTTCAGAGGGAGCCGTTTCTCACAATGTTTTATATTATGACACCCCTAACAAATATTCTGCCTTTTCATTGGTTTAGAGTGCGTCACATGATATGTCTTAGTTTTACAATGGCGATGGCCGTGTGATAGTGCATCGTTTGGTGTGTGAAAGTCCGACGACTATCACTTGGCGTGCAGTACCCAGACGTCTTTTTACCCACCTCGAACCCAATCAGTTGTGCATTTGTGTATCTGAAACGCGCACCGAACGTTATGTGTACGAAGTTGATTAATAGTCTGTTGGGGTGCTATAAAACAAATACTGACTGCTTTAACACGTGCGCCGAGGGAAAATGGAACGGTCCGGGGATCACCGAGGGAGTCAGAGTTTTAACCATAGCACTCGAGGCAGTCAATATTTGTAGAATTTGTATATTTATAGAAATCACCACATTATGTAGTTTTTAAAACGTAATTTTATTAATGCTTTATTAATGCTTTCTATGTTTTCATTCAGACAGATTATATTTTTATTCTGTTTCTTTCTTGTGGCTTAGAAAAGTACTAATGGAATCTGTTGTATCCAATACAGTGTTAGTTATTAGCATTCTGCGAAAATGCCCCTTGATTAGAATTCAGTAAAAGCAATGGGATGAACCATTTCTCACATTCTGACGGTTGGTGTCCATTCTGGAATGCTATGCCTAGAGATGCAGTTAGTACACGCTGTAAATTCGTCGTTTCTTTTCTGTTTTCTCTGCAAAATGACACTTTCTTCAACTGAAACTTTCACATGTGATTTTTTATTGCATATATATTTCTTTATATTGTCTATAAATAATACCGTTGACCCTACCTTTCAATAAGACAAAACTTGACCATCATTTTTCTCACAAATTATTAGACAATAGGAGAAGTTCATCAGCAGTCCCGGTTTCCCATTCCGATACCAGATTACATAGTCAAAGCAGATCACCATCTTACCGCCAGAAACAACGTCGGTTTTCTACCAGCGACTCCCACTCCCCTCGTGGTAATAGGTTCCCCCCTTTTTTCCCCTCCCTATAAATGGACCATTCCAAGCGCGCAAGTGCTGCACACTGCTTGTGGTCGCGCCGCCATTGTAGGGTCGTGGCAGTGCAATGTTTTGTACATGAAGACGTGGCAAGATCCTCATCTTTTTAAAGGAACACGTTGCCTTGGATTGGTCGAGTTGGTCTTTGAAAAGGGTTTGTACCCGTAGTTATATTTTGCACATGATTAGAAATATGTTTTATAAGTAGAATACAATGAGCTGCACACATTTTCCTTCTACTTTGCGAACTAACACGGTCGGCCATTTATGGGAGTCAAAAATTTGACTCCCATAATAGCCGACCGTGTTTGTCGACGAGGTTAAAGGAAAACCACGCAATTTCGAGAGATACTTGTGTGGATCATTCTATTCTACTTTTAAAATATTTTCCCAATCATCTGCATTTGATAACAAACGGTTACAAACCCTTTTCAAAGACCAACTCGACCGATCCAAGGCAACGTGTTCCTTTAACTTTTTACTTAAATTGAGTTTCTTTCTCAATGATTTACACACTTTCCATGACAGGACAGAATGACAACTTATGGAATTATTCAACCATTTGAAACAGAATGTAAATAATGAAAATTCTGTCAAAAAACTTTGCTGATACAACATACCTTGCCAGTCAGTTTTCACGTCTATCACGCTTTACTCACCTATTGTCTGCTCAGTTTTCAGGAAAGACATTTTTGATTAATAGTTAATATTTCTGGTCAGTGTTGTATACATCCCTACGTTAATTGTCATGCCTTCCTGTCACAAAAGTTGTGTAAATCGTTGAAATTCACAGAAAGTTTTCTATGTGTCCGTGTACAAAACATCGCGCTGCCGCGACCCAGCAATGGCGGCACAGTCCACAGCAGCGTACAGCACTTGCACGTGCGGGCTAGTGGAACGGTCTATAAAAAAACCACTTCAAACTCGCCAGCAGTTTGTTTGTGGTTGCCTTTTTATTTAAGAGTGTGCCTCATGCAGCAACAGGCTCAGAGCATGTCTTTTGTTCCCTAGAACTGACTCTGTTTCTTGCCGATGTTTTTTCGTGTCCAGTGTTCCTTAAAGCGCATGGTGATATTATGGAATGCATTAACTTCCTTCCAATCAACTAACATTGTGCGGTAGTGCAGTATAACAAATTTTGTTTGTTTTTTGTAACGCCCAAGTTACAGTTGTAACCCTTCTCTATTTATTATTGCAATGGGTTTAAAGACAGTGGACACTAGTAATTGTCAAAGACTAGTCTTGGTAGTTGTTGTATCTCAACATACATGTATGCATAAAATAACCCAGCTGTGAAAATTTGAGCTCAATCGGTCATCGAAGTTGTGAAATAACATTGAAAGAAAAAACACCCTTATCACACAAATTTGTGTGCTTTCAGATGCTTGATTTCGAGACCTCAAATTCTAAATCTGAGGTCTCGAAATCAAATTTGTGGAAAAGTACTTCCATCTCGAAAACTATATTACTTCAGAGGGAGCCATTTCTCACAATGTTTTATACTATCAACCTCTCCCCATTACTCGTAATCAAGAAAGGTTTTATGTTAATAATTATTTTGAGTAATTACCAATAGTGTCCACTGCCTTTAAGCCGCATCCTGCAAAACTGAAGGGGTTCAAAAAAGATAGGCACTAACAAGAAGCCAGACAAATTTATCCAGGCTAAATAAATCTGTTTCTCTTTGAGAGGGTCGTGAATGCGTAGTAAATTTTCATTTTCTCAAATTCTGTACGGCTAAAATACCATCTAAAATGCCTTGGATTTTTATTATTATTCTTTTTTTGTATTTCCTTATCGTTTTATCATTTTTGTACAAAAGAAAGCAATGAGCACACAAAGCTGAAGCATACATCAGAAATTATTGTGTGAAATAAGTGTTACCCACAGTAAATAGGTCAATCAAATAGATCGGGTTTGAGTTTCATGTAACTCTTCACAAGATCACAGGTCTTGTATCTCAAAACCATATTCTTATATATTTTTATATTTTTTGGAATTCTTTGAGGGAAGGTGTGAATTGAAAGCTGAAGTATAAATTACTAGTACTATATAAATTATATTATTACTAGTATATACATGTATTGCTAGTATAGTAGTTCAATAAACACAAACTCCAACCTGTGTTCCTTATTCAACGCGCGTACAGAATGGTGCGGGCGTGTCTCCTTGCGGTCCCGTCGCGCTTGTGCAAGCAGCATCACCAGTGCGCCCTCTAGTTCTTATATTGACCCCTTGGACGCGCGTCACACGCGATGACTGAATCGCGCTCACCATGTTGGTGGCAGTTAGGTTTACGTGTATTAATGCCGCGTCGCCTAAAACGCGCACTTTCACTGCATAAAGCACATTATACAGTTATTTATAAAAACGTACAGTGAAATTGCCCACCAGTATGGCGCATTCAAGATTTTTTTGATGATAACGTCAGGTGAAATGGGTCAATATAAATATATGGAACCAAGTTTACTTGTGGGTGGACATGAAAGTAATATGAACTCTCACGCAACAGAGGATTTAAAGGGCGTCGCCATTATTATTGCTGGCTCAGTATGCGGTTACCATGGTTACTGGGTGAGAATTCAGATTTAAATGTCTGGCCACAGTCTCACTGTGATCATGTGACAGTGCACCTTTAAAGTTGAAGGTTTTTGAGGTATGGTTTGCTTAAAACAAAATGTCTGTTGCAATTGCTATTGGTCTATACCTATATAGCTGGCATGCACGTTGAAAAAAGAAATTTTGGGGAACTTAAATTTTGACTTGGAATCCATCCATTTTGCTATTTTAATTGGTTGCTAAATACCAGCTGTTAAACAAACTAACCAATTAGTGCGTTTCTTTTTCAGAAACCTACGTGTATTTTTTAGCTCGCATGCTGTCAGTGTCAGTCAACTGTTATTTAAATGTGTGTGTGTGTTTGTTGGAGTGGCGTAGTAGATGCTTGAATGTTCTGAGAAGAGTGAAAAGTCTTTCTTTTTTTGCCCTGTAACATGTATAAATTTCTTCTTCTTTTTTAAACTTAAGCAAAAATACTTCTTTTCCTTGATGCAGATCAAACGTCTTCTTTCCGTTGCGAGAAAATAAAAAGGGAGTTGTATACAATGAAACTGCAAATGTCAACACAAATGAACGCTGATTTTGTGTTTGATTTCTTTAATTTTTTTTTACAAATGGAAAGATTATTTAACACCAACAGCAGAGGGCTAATTAAGAAGCCTTTTAGTTGTGTGTTTGGCCAGAACAGGGAGGGAAACAGAACTTTACTAAAATAGTTCAGATAGGAATAAAAGGCTTCTGGCCAGAAATCTTTTATTATTTTAGTGAGATATTACCTATTTCTCAAAAACTATGTTACTTCAGGTGAAGTTGTTTCTCACAATGTTTTATACTATTAAAAGCTCTGCGTTGCTCATTACCAAGTTAGGTTTTATCTAATAATTTTGAGTAATTAGCAAACATGTATAGTGCCTTTTATTAGCTTTACTTGAGAGAGAATGACTTAAACCTGTAGTAGTTTTAGTAAAGTATTAAGATGTCTCCCCATCTTGTGATGTGACATCCTCATCATTCTCCCTTCTATTGCAGTCACAGTGTATTAACAACAACCCTAACCAAAATTCTATCTAGATGCAAAAGCAGTGGTAGTCCTCAGCAATGTTTAATTGACGCAGAAATTGTGGAAACTGAATTTGTATTTATCTATCTCATTCTTTCTTAAAATGCTGTAGCCTGCTTTCTTGGTGCCAAGCCTGCCAGATTTATTAATGAGTTCTATCTCGCAATCAATTTCATAGTCATCTCGCTCTAAAGCAGGCAACCTTTGTTTCAGCTGCAAATGTACATCTGCAAAATGACTGCAAGCTTAGAAAATCAAGCATGGCAAAAATGAGCTATCATTGGAATGACTTTGTGGAGTTGAAATACATTCTTCTTTTATTTCCTTCAGTTTTTCAAAGGCAGCTTTGTTTGTGTCTGTTGCTAGATTACCAATTCTAGTGGTGGGCAATTAATCAAATGTTTTTGAAGTCCACAAGGACGTCCGGATCTACATTTTTCATGTTTAATAGACTGATCCATTAGGCGCCACCCACGGCGCATGTGTAAGCAAAAACACGTGCGCCTCTCCAATGCCATTCTCCACAACTCTGCCGCGCGCACCAAGCATAGGCGCATGCTTTTGGTTGTGCAATGGTGAGGCGGAGCTTAATGGATCGTTCTATTATGAGGTCATTATTGCTGAAGTGCAAGCTTCAGGCATGAGGCCATGTTTCCAAACTGTTCATGTTATGGGGCCATGCAATAAGTTGATTGGCCTTTTGACTGTGTTCTTTCTCTGCCACTTGTTACTCCTTATCATTAGCTGTGTGGCAGATCAATGAGGGACAATATTTTGATTTATTCTTGGGCAAATCTGTGCTGGGCTGCACAAAGTATTTTGCTCGGAGTCCTTGGCAAGCCTGCCCACCACCGCCCACCACCGCCCACCGTGGCTACAACACTGGCTGCATAACCAAACTCAATGTTCTCAACTTTAAAATCATGGCTAATGAAGCCAGAATTGGCCATATCATCAGCAAAAACACCTACTTGGGCCCAATATCATAGAGCTGCTAAGCACAACAATTTGCTTAGCATGAGATTTCATAGCTTGATAAAAACAGGATTTCAAACCAAATTTCCATTTGTTGCTTATTGTTTGTTATTGGTACCACATGAAAATTTGGGTGTAATCTTGTTTTTATCAAGGAAGAAATTTCATGCTAAGCAAATTTTTTTGCTTAGCAGCTCTATGAAATTGGGCCCTAGTGATCCCCAAGTTGAAGTAGGGATTGACTGTTACAGTGAGAAATGTACATCCAGAAATCTTGTGGTTTCGTTGAACCATTCATGGGCACCTCAAATTCTAATACCATATTCCTCCTAACCTCAATTCAACTATATTAGGTAGCAATGCGCAACCTTCCTCTCCAACAACAATCGACACATCTACGAGCAAGAAAAAGGACAAGAAGAAGGACAAGGGTAAGAAAGGAAAGATTACCAAAGCCGACATCGGAACACCACAAGATTTCAAGTGAGTTTTCAAAATATTTACAAGGTTCAGCAGCCGATTTCACAAACGCTAGGATTAATCCTATCTTAGGCCGAATACTCGTCCTAACTTACATACATGTAGGATGGATTCAATGCGTCCTAACGCCTATGGTTACATTTGGAACTTTACTTGTTCTACGTCCTAAGATAAACCCAAAGTTAGGAAGAGTTTGGTGAAATCTATGACATTGCCCTTTAGTACAGCACTGGTTTTAAATGACATTCCGTAAATCAAGTCTCAATTTTGTGAAGGATCAATTGTTTGCAAAAAAGAAAAAAATTAAAAGCCTGAAGTTATGACTATTCATAAGTTTTCAAAAACATCTTGGGGTCATTTAAACAGCACTGCTTTTAAATTACATTATGTAAATCAAGTTTTAACTTTGAGATTATAGAATTTATAAGCTTGTAGCAAACTGCTTACCAAAAGGGTACACAAAAAGGTAAAAGCCTGACGTTTCGACCCTAGCAGAGTCTTTCTGGAAGGCTAAAAATTCAACTAATTTTGTTTTCTAGGAAGAAACTATAAAACATTAAGACGAGCAGAGTATACTCTTCGAAACGCGGAGACCAAACCGGCTCTTCTCAGAGCCAACACACACACAAAAGAGATTTACACATGGTTGTACACGCAAGTTTACTAATTATTTAAAGTTTCTTCTTATTTCTCCACACCATGCAAAGCTTCAAACAATACTTATATTTGTTTTTCTTCCTTCACTGCTAAAATTCAACTAATTGTGTTTTCCTTCCTTTGCAGGCATGTCAGCCATGTTGGATGGGATCCTGAAAAGGGCTTTGATGTAAGTACTTTGAAATCAATAAATTGTTCACAATAAATAATCCGCTGAAAGTGGACTCAAACCCAGATATTTTATCATTGGTACCTCCACCAACTTGGCTAGGGACAGACTTTACCGATCTGCCCGCGGTGTACTTTCAAATAACTTTGACGTCATTCCAGGGGCTCACCTGGGTCAGCCCCAAGTGCCCTGCTTGTTTGAGTGGGTCACTTGGGGGCTGGCCCGTGGTGCATGAGGTCACCATGAGAGGGTGAGTGATCGTTCATTTAGCTCTTAGTCAGGGGCTCACCCGAGTGAGCACTGCGGGGTCGACCCAGGGAAGCTAATCGACTGCTCCCTTAGAAGGGATAAGGGTTTAATCTAAACTATCATATCTTTCTGTACCACAGGTTGAAGAGATGGATCCAGTCCTCAAAGATTGGTTTCGCAAAATCGGTGTGTCGGATGCAGACCTAAAGGATCAGAATACAGCCTTGTTCATCAAGGACTTTGTGGAGGAACATGGTGGTTTCGAGGCCATCAAAAACCTTGCCGGTAAGTAGAAAGCAGGCATGTGTTTCTCAAGATTTGTTTTACTGATTTCAGGATTTTCTCAAACCTCCTTGTGCCTTCCAAATTGTATGCTTTATTTTTAAGAAGTAAAGCACATTGCTAGATGCACAAGGCCTGTAGGCCACTTCAAGGTGTGTGCTATAAAAAAAAATTTTCCAGAGGCCATTGCCACCTACTCCTAGGGCTGAAACAGGGTTGCCCCTTTTACAGTCCATACGGATGTTGGCTTGGGATCATCAGTCCGAAGCATGGCTGATAGAGCAGAGAGAACTACATGTACCTTCCCCTGTATTTAAAAAAAATTATGTTCCTGGTGATACACAGGAGCTTTTTGAAACTTCGGCTTTGGATGTGGCTTCAGGCTCCGTCCTCTCGTCTTTAGCCCTGAGCGTGCACGAAAAGCCAGTGCAATTGTCCAAACGAGCTTGGAGCAAAGCTAGCCTGAGCCGAATCCCAAGCCAAAGCCCTGGGTCTGAAAAGGGCCACAGAGTCTGAAAATCTGAATTGTAACACCTTGGAGGTTCTGGGTCTAGATTAATTAGTGGAAAGCCAGACTTGCATGCCATTTTCCCAGTAATTTGCACGTTCATCCAATGACATCCAAATTATGTGCCCTGCCGTCGATTTCACAAAACTCTTCCTAACTTAAGATTAATCTTAGGACTTAGGACGAGTCCCTACCCTGCATTGTAGCATGCAGACCTTAAGATTAATCCTAAGTTAGGACGAGTTTAGGACGAGTTACTCGTCCTAACTCGAGATAAGACGAGTCCTAACTCTTTGTGAAATCGACTCCAGCTTGGTGTGTCTTTTAATTTTTGAGAATTTAGCTCTAGGCATGACGGTGTGAGAACCAACGCCAGTCTTGAAATATTTATTGATTGGACGCCTTCTTTAGTTTCACTTTTATTTATTTACAATAATTCCACAGGCCAAATGCCTTGATAACATGCACAGTCGGCTTCTTAAAATAAAATAAAGCAATTCTTTCTACTCTTTCTACTCTTTTACTGGGTCTGAAACCACTCAACTCCTTAGTGCTCAACCTAGTGCTTTCAACTTTTTACTGGGTCTTAAACCACCTCAACTCTTAAGTAGATTTCTCAACAGATTTGAAGCCTAAAACAGTTCCGTTCAAATGATCTCATGTGGTTTCATAGGAGTAAACAAGATTCTTGAAACTGTGATTATTGATTTAGATTCGTGTTGATTCAGCTCACAAACTTTTACTTTTATTGTGTTAAATTTGCATTTTGTTATTTCTTTGTCTCTCTTCCTTTCAAGATACAAACCAGGCGCCCCCTCCCCCTCCCTCTCGCAGTTCCGCTCCACTTCCTCCACCACCCATGGGAAACCGTGGGGTTCCCCCACCACCCCCAAGCCGTGGTCCTGCACCACCGCCTCCCCCTTCGCAATCATACCGCGGGGTGCCTCCACCCCCACCACCCTCCCGTGCCCTCCCCCCTACGCCCCCAATGGCAGCTCCACCCATGCCTCCACCAAGCATGCACCATCACTCACGCCCTGCTGCGGCCCCTGCCCCACCACCTCCTATACCATCAGGTGGAGGAGGAGGAGGTCCCCCACCCCCTCCCCCACCCCCTCCACCTGGTATGGGTGCAATGCCTCCCCCGCCTCCTGTAAGCGGGGGTGGTGGTGGGGGCGGTGGTGGTGGTGGTGGTAATAGTCGTGGAGGGCTACTTAGTGACATCCATAAGGGTATTTCTTTGAAGCGAGTGGAACCGGACGAGAGACCTGCTCCTGCCAGCACTGGAAGAGGAGCTCTACTGGATCAGATCAGAGGAGGAAAGGCTCTGAAAAAGGCAAGGATGCAGTTCCTTGAGTCAGTGTAAAAACATTGTATCCCATAAAATGGCCCGGATGTACACGAAATAAGTACGAGTCGCGACACAACTTTGAGTACGATATAGAAAGGTTTGCGGTAACACCATGTAATGAGACGATCAGAGCAAACCTCCAAAGTACAGTTTTCAAAATGACTTGGCTTTCAAATAAAAGTTTTGTACAAAAATAACTGCTTATAACTATAGGATTAAGCGGCCATTTTGAAATTTTGCAAATAAGGCCCAAGAATGTACCTGCAGAAATAAGTGCTTTGAGCCATTCGGTCCTGATTCAACCCATAATGTACCTGTTGACCATAAGTTTTTAAGTTAAAGGTCACCAATTTGCCTAGCCACAATTTTCTATTCTGTATCTGTCCACAGGTTGATGCGACGGAGCGCGAGTCTGAAGTAGCCCCGAATGCCCCTCAAGATGGTTTAGGACTAGCTTTACTTAACGCTCTCCAATCCAGGAAGCAAGTTATACACTCGGGTAAGTGATGTTTGAAGCTTTGCATGGTGTCGCAAAGAAGAAGTAACTATAGCTATATATATTTGGTTTACGATAACACCATTTGTGTATGTACTTGCCAGGTAGGGTTTGTTCTTTCTATATTCTACCACCACGGAGCAGATTAATCAGATTGTTCGGAAGACTTCTCAGTAAAAGAACTGTCCTGTTTTTTTAACTATTACCTGAGCGGAAGGTTTAGAAAATAGGCTGGGACTACTACTTTAGCTTATAGGATCTTAATTAACTGCACTACCGCGACGTCGGTTGTCGAAATATGATCTCAACGTTTCGACTAGCTCGCTCTAGTCATCGTCAGGAGACTCTAGCTAGTAAAGTTGTGGATACTTACTCACTCACTCTTTAGGCATAGACAGCTTGGGTCCGTTGCGCTGATTCTCCTATGTCCACGGTTAGTAGCTATGTTCCAGACTCAGCAGCTCTTCTATCCATCAGGGAGGTTGGCCACCACCAAGCCTAAGAAGTCTTGTTTCACCAGCACCACCAGCACATCTTTGTATCTCCACCTTTATTTGGCAAATCCATTGAGTTTTTGTTTACGATTGGCACCTTGAGTTCTTGCTGCACCCGCTGCTGATAGGTCATTGGCCACCAACCTTCCAGTTTAGCCTTCAAAGCTGCAAGAAGGAGTGACCCACTGAAGACTGAAGACTGCCATCTGGACCCAGTTGCTTGAGCCAAGATGTCCTCGAGCCGCCTCTAGGTCTTCACCATAGAGTTATATTTAAGAACGAGAGGGCGCACTGGTGATGCTGCTTGGACAGACGCGACGGGACCGCAAGGAGACACGCGCGCGACATTCTGTACGCGCATTGAGTAAGAAACACACGTTGGAGTTTGTGTTTATTGAACACGCACTTACACGCTAAGCAATGACTGTTTTGTCAACTTGCGCGCATGCCGGGTCGCGTATATAGGCCAGTGCGCCCTCTAGTTCTTATATATAACTCTATGGTCTTCACCAACCAGGTTCCAGGGGGATACTGCTTCTGAGGTTTACGGCCATGTAAAAACATAGTTGCGGGTACAACCATGTGTAAATGTCTCTTTGGAAGAGTGTTGGCTTTGAGTTGGCTCTGAGTTGGCTCTGAGTTGACTCTGAGTGGTCTGGATGTTCCAAACAGTGTACTCTGCTCTTCTTCTGTGGTTACGCAAACATTGGATGAATATAACCCTCAAGGCAATGTGATTCAGCGCTTTCTTGTAATCACAACATTAGTTCGCTTGTAACACGTCAAACAAAAATCATGTTTTAACGGAACTATGTAAAATTAATAAAACTAACTCTAACTTAAAGGCACTGGACCGTATTGGTAGTTCTTCAAAATAATTGTTAGCATTACATCCTACTTGGTAAACAAGCAATGGAGAGTTGTTGATATTATATAACATTGTGTTCTCTTTTTTTTTTCCTGTGTAGATGACAGTGAAGAAGACTCGGATGAAGTGGATGATTTTGACGATGATGATGAATGGGAGTGATAACCTTGCTGAGGAGATGAAGGGTTTCTTTAGTCATTCCGTAGTGACTTATATAGGGATGGTTCGATTAGCTTCCCTGTGTCAACCCCGGGGGGCTCATCTTGACAAGACCTAAACAAACGATACTCGCCCTCTCGTGGTGACGTCATGCACCAGTCGGGGCAGCCCCAAGTGACCCGTTCCACAAGCAGGGCATTTGGGGCTGACCCCGGTGAGCCCCAGGAATGACGTCAAAGCTATTCGAACATACCGGGGTCAGACCGGGGTCGAACCGGAGAAGCCAATCAAACGCACCCATTATCTATATTCATAATTACCATAGACAGTTTTAACAAGTTTGAACGTCCGTTATAAACACGGTGAGAAGTGTGCAAGCTTACACTAGGATAACTTTGGAGTAACGCAATGAATACTCACCGAAACATTCAATGTACAATCTATCAGCATGTACGCTAATACAGATTGTGAATACAGATTGTTATTGTAATCTTAAAGAATACTAAATAATTTAGTGTTGATCAAAGAAAAGAATAATGAATTTAATTTGTTGACCAGAAGGTTATAGTATTTGCAGTTGTTTGGTGAATTATAATGCACTTAATTTTCGCTAATCTTTTGTATAAAAAAAAACAAAGTTTGAATTTTCTTGATTTTGGAGAAGTGTCTTCCTTGATGATAACATTTGCTATCATAACATTGTCCTTTTTTAAATAATAATAAAAAAAACCAAAGGAGCAAGATAACAGCCACAATTTGAAAAATTATTGGGAAAAATGTTATGGCCGGTAAGCTTCTTTTCGTGTAAGAAGCTCTATCAAGTTGGACCTTGCTTTAATACAGCCAAGTTTTAATAGATTTGCCACAATTAAAAGTGTTGAATTTGCATAAAAAACAGTTTGTCTAGTTTATGAAAATAGCAACACTGCCAAAATGTCCTTATACAGAGAGGCAAAACCTCCCATTCAGTGTTCTTTGTTTTTTACTGGAAATTTAATAACAGAATTTAAAACAAATATAAATGTATGGGTCATTACTTTATTGAATGGAGACAAAGTAAAAAATATGATATACTAGTTTTGTTTATGCAGTAACTTTTATAAATAAACAGATGTCTGTAAGCTAAGCTGTACACACATTTTTGAGTTCATATAAAATCTAAGTAAGATCAAAAGACCACTTGCACTTGGGAAAAGATATTTTTATTAAAAATAAATGATGAACGTATGCAAGTTATAGAAAGAAAAAAATATTTATCTTATACTAAAAAGTTCCTGTAGTTATTTTGGTCAGTTTGTATAATGGGCTTTACATACACACTATATGCCTTTGATAAACAAACTGGTGTAGATTTCACAAAGAGTTAAGACTAGTCTTATCTCGAGTCTTGGGACTAGCCATGCGTTTTTCATATCTCTTAGGATTAGTCCTAAAGTTAGGACTAGTCCTAACTCTTTGTGAAATCGACCCCTGTGCTGGTCGTCAAGAACAGACGAATATTAGCAAAACATTCAATCAAGCTATGTAGAGTATGATTAAATTCAACATTTTTGCAAATTTTCAAAAAATTAAATAAATACATCTTGTGATTGTCACTGCTCTAGAATTGCAATGATCATGGGTTCGAAACCCCTCCGAGGAAAAATACCAGTGATTTTGTTTTCAAAGGACTTGCGAAAGTACTGAGTATACAATGCTTACACGCATCAATGTATAAGGGTGATACCAAAATTAATATTCTTTATTCCCGATGCAAATTTTACATCTATAATTCCTTTTATTGGTTGTTTTGTTTTGTTTTCGCCCAATTCACCACTATTTCTGAATAACTATTTGTGTATAGTTGTTACAGACTGTGGCTATCTTTTTTTGCTTTGCATTGATGGCTTCCCATAGTTTTCTAACCTTTGTTGGAAAAAAACTTGGGCTATAACGCTGAATAGAAAAGTCTATATAAAACAATCGATTGAGGAAAACTTAAGCTTTTCCTTATTGATTTAAAACAATTTTAAACTAATAATGTATTGGAACTAGCTTATATAAATTATACTTCAAAATACTGTATTTCTTACTTTGAATGAAAAATCTCCTGCAAAGTTAAGTTGATTGCACAAGATAGCATGCTGGCAATACATTTTCAACCTCAATAAAGAGAATCAAATGTTGAATATAATGTTTGTGTTTTGATGTGTTAAATTAAAAAATTAATGTCTTCAAATTACTCTGGAGAATTTGATTGGGAAGAAACAAGAAATTGTATTTGTTATTGCTGTGAGCTTGAGCATTTTGAAAATTGTTGATTCAGATCCTGTTTGAACCGCGGAGGAACTACAGAGGAACCATGCGTGGCAATAACTATGGAGGAACCATTGGAAGAACCATGGAGGAACCATAGACGGACCACGGAGGAACCATGTAGGAGCCATGGGGGAACCATATAGGAACCATGGAAGAACCATAGACGGACCACGGAGGAACCATGTAGGAGCCATGAGGGAACCACATAGGAACCATGGAGGAACCATGTAGGAATCATGTGGGAACCATAGGAGCCACATATGAACCAAAGAGGAAGCATGGGGAACCATGGAGGAACCACAGAGAACAATGGAGAAACCGAGTAGGATGGAGGAACCAGGAACCAGGGGAACCATAAAGGAGCCACGTATGAACCATGGAGGAACCATAGAGGAACCACGGATGGTCCATAGAGGAACCATGGAGGAACAATGGAGGAACCGAGGACCCATGGAGGAACCATGGAGGAACAAATGGGAAATGAAGAACCAATGGAGGAACCGAGTACCCATGCCCATGGAGGAACCATGGAGGAACAATGGAGGAACCGAGGACCCATGGAGGAACCATGGAGGAACAAATGGGAAATGAAGAACCAATGGAGGAACCGAGTACCCATGCCCATGGAGGAACCATGGAGGAACAATGGAGGAACCGAGGACCCATGGAGGAACCATGGAGGAACAAATGGGAAATAAAGAACCAAAGGAGGAACCGAGGACCCATGCCCATGGAGGAACCATGGAGGAACAATTGGAGATATACCATGGAGGACCCTACTCCTAGAACTATTTCGGTTTCGTCCGGAAACCGAAATATTTCTAGGAGTAGGAGGACCCATGGTCATGGAGGAACCATGAAGGAACAATAGAGGACGAACCATGTAGGAACCATGGGGGAACCATGGGAGCCACATATGAACCATGGAGGAAGCATGGAGAAAACACGGAGAAACCAATGCCTTAATGGAGGAACAATATGGAGGGACAATGGGTTCCTCCATTGGGGCATAATTCCATGCACTCCACACATCCGTACAGCAATGTGAACATTTCTCAGTGTTGTTCAAAACAATTGAAAAACATTTTTGGCTCATTGTGAATCCTGTTCATAATTTATCTTTAAATACAAATAATATCCAAATACGTGCCAATTTAATTATAAAGCCTTTGCATATAATTATAACAAAATAATAAGATCGACTGCGCAAAATGGGTTCATTATGCATCCATGCGCGCGGCGCTATACGATCTTTGATGCGCAGTATGCTGGCAGTTTGTCGACCACGTGTCCAGGAGCATGGAACTTTTGTTTACAGTCCACATTGTATGCGTTTGAGGGATCGATAATAATAACGAGGTCATGGTGATGAGGTTGACAGAACCGCCATTGATTCACACGGGCTTCTCTGGTTCGTCTTCACGGATAAAGAGACCGTACCTGCCAGCCAACCAACTCCTCGAAAACTACCGCCGAGTGCCGGTAAGAATTCTCGGTAGTCCAATGATTGTTTAGACCTGGTTTGGCTCGTCTTTTGATTGTCTAATTTGGTTAGGGGTCTGTGGGGAACAATGTTGCTTTTATTTGGGGGATTTGTCGTTTGGTGTTGGGAAATGTTTGGTAGTGTTCAATGCGTTTTGTATTGTTGCTGTTCGTTGTGTGTGTTGCACGCTATCGTTTTGTTTGGGTTGGCGAGCTAAATAAAACGACGTGCAATGCCGATTTTTTGAGGCCCTTGTATTTTTACACACAGCTGAATGAGTCGTAATTTGCTGCACTGTTTCGTTTGATTAGGAGACATGTAAAAATAGTAAAGACAACCGACAAGATTTCCATATCCTGCCCAGTGCGGCAGTGTCACCACTTACTTTCCCACTAATTTTTACCCCAAAAGAGGAATGACTCATTTGTTTGAAATTAGAATTTAGAATGAAATTGAGATACATTACTATTTTATTTTATTTATCAAAAAGTGAAGATGAATTTCGAAATAAAAACAAAAACATTTTCTCCTTTCAAGTTTCATTTGTAAAATATTGTGCTTTGTTTTTTTGTTGTTGCTTATTAGAGGGGGGGGGGGGTGTTTCATTGTCTAATGTTATTTGTAGACTGCTAGCTAGAGTGAATAGTAATGTTGGAAAATTTTACGTATGGCGCCACCACTTTTTCATTTCGATATCTGAAATAATATAGTATCAAATTTACGTCAATGAGATATCCCTTTTTGAAAAAATGAGTGAAAAAATTGTGGCGCCGTCTGGAAGGTTATATGTAATGTATTTTCATCATTGTCCTGACTGGACTTCTTACAACAATTTTGCCTGGTTCTTCATTTTCCAAAAGGCACCAAGTCATTTTTTCCTTGGTTTAAAACAAAGGGCATCTCTTACATCATGTACATGTACATTCTGAGCTCTTTAGGAAAATTGTAAATTTCTACTTGAAAGGGGCACAAGGCCATGACCAAAGTGGTGTTTAAAGGAACATTACAGAATTGGTTTTGCTAGCATAATAAAAGTTAATTTTAATTTTGGTTTTTACCCATACACCGATGTGTGTTAGCACTGTATACTCGTTACTTTCCCGAGTCCTGTGAAAAAATATCACAGGCATGTTACTTGGGTGGGATTCGAACCCACGAACCTTGCAATTCTAGAGCAGTGTCTTACCAACTAGACTACCGAGGTTGCCCGGCAGCTAGAGGCAGTGCAGGCATTGTAAGCACTTTATGTAATCCACCATATACATGTACATAAACTGACAAACCTTTAGAAGTTTGAGATCGATCGGCCATCTAGGTCACGAGGGAATAGTACAAAATCGATGCCAAAACAAAAATGAATAAAAACACTCACTGAGCGATAAACTCAAAACGCGTAATTATATTATTTATTTCTCATCAAATATGAAATTTCAGACAGAAATATTTCAAGGGATGCCTTCTACTATCCTCATTATTAGACTGTGTAAGTTTTATTTAGATCTGTGATCTTCACGATTTTTATTTCTTGCCATGTGGGTAATGTTCCTTTTTAAGTCATACTTATATTATAAACTTTCACGATTAATCCTATTGTTACAGATGGTGCTTTTTTGCTTGGTGATAAGTATAGACATTAACACTACAGTAGTCCGCAGTACCCTCTTGACGTAATGGACAGTACAGAGGCTACCACAGATAGCCCACAGGTGTTGACCATGGCAGGCGACTATGGAAATCTCTCAACAGCACTCTATACTACAGATGGTTGGTTGTACCCTAATCATTTTGTTAATGTATTTCCTCACCGTCCGCGACTTGAATCTAACACTGGACCAGAGGCTAGTGATTTTAGTGTCGGGCCAGTAAACTATTGACTGGTTGAGTCCGCTGGTCTTGTGTTTTTCAACTGAATGATAATTGTGTAATATTTTTGTGACAAAATAGTTGCCTATGAGTATGATAAATATCTGTCAATTCTGTTAAAGACAGTGGACACTATTGGTAATTGTTTAAGACCAGTCTTTTCACTTCGTGTATCTCAACATGTACATAAAATAACCAACCTGTGAAAAATTGAGCTCAATCGATCTTCAAAGTTGCGAGATAATAATGAAAGCAAAAGTTGTGTGCTATTAGATGCTTGATTTCGAGATCTCAAATTCTAAACTTGAGGTCTCAAAATCAAATTCGTGGAAAATTACTTCTTTCTCGAAAACTACGCCACTTCAGAGGGAGCCGTTGCTCACAATGTTTTATACCATCAACCTCTCCCCATTACTCGTTACCAAGAAAGGTTTAATGCTAATAATTATTTGAGTAATTACCAATAGTGTCCACTGCCTTTAAGTATCAGACAACAATTTTTCTGGTCTCTGGTCTCTGTACAATAAATTTGAGTTTCCTAGCAATAGTTAACTAACAATAGTTATTTCTAGTTTGAATTTAGAAATGAAGGTTCTGAAATAGAATATGCAAAATATAAAATGTGTTGAGATTTGCTCATGATTTGTCATTTTAATATTATGTGCTCTTTGTGAAGAAGATGGTGGTGGTGATTTAAACTATTTCTGATGTTCTTGGTTTTAATTTGAGTTTCCTTCTTGCCTCTGTCTCAGGAGATGACTCGTTAACAGGGGGAGCAGAAGAGGAGATTGTAGGAGACGAGAAGAGCACCTCGCCGCTCAGGGAGCAAGACCGGTTTCTACCCATCGCTAACGTCAGCCGAATTATGAAGAATGCCATCCCAAAGTCTGGCAAGGTACATGTTCAGAAGGTGAAGACGTTGTTGATGATGTTTGATTCCAAAATCCTTATTCACCATGTCCATTAGATTGATACTAACCAGTTTTAAGCACTGTACCTCTCAAGCTGTGCGTTTTCGTAGTCGACCGATTTATTAGGCTCGGCCCACGGCGCACATGTGAGCAAGAACACATGAGCCTCTCCAATGCCATTCTGAACAACTCTGTCGCGCGCTCCAACCGTACGCGCACTTATGGCAGACTTTATAGTCATGGATGCAATACACAATAGACCAATCCAGTAGGCTCCGCCCAAGACGCATGTGTGAGCAAGAACACGTCAGCCTCTCCAATGCCTTTCTGCACAACTCTGCCGCACGCGCCAAGATACGCGCACGCATGTCGGACCTTATTTGTCAGACCTTCGTTGCGTTGTGATTGGTCAATACGCAATGGGGCAGAGCTGAGTGGATCGGTCTCTTTGGCGGAGCTTAATGGATCGGTCTATTGGTTGACTAAACCAGGCATAGAATTACCTAGAGAGCATGGCATCTTTTGCCCCACGTCTCAGCCCTGGTGCTACACACACAAATAGCTCCTTCAGAAATCGCCCATAGACTTAAAGATTTCCCAATGGAAGTGCCCTACTCAAAATGAAAATGTCCTTGCCCTCTCAAAGATGAAATTAAAAGCCTGCTACTCTTAACAAAGCAGCAACTCCCATGTACGACGGTCATCATACCAATTAACTGAAAGGAAAGCAACATGTTTACGCTATTAACTAACAACCATGGTGTTTTTTCAATTGACTAAAAGTACATCTCTGTGTAGTAAAATGTTTAACATCTTGCAATGTGTTGAGTATTGAAGCATACTTAATACCATAAGACAAAATTAATGAGCTATTCTCTTAGTGCTTTTCAACAGTTTAAAAACAATGCCGTAGAAAACTGGAAAACACTTCACAAAAGTTACGTGTGATTGGCCATTTCCTCTTTTTTTTGCAATAAGAAAGTTGCCTTTTATGACATTGTGTTTGTTGTTCTTGACACTCCAGATATCTAAAGAGGCCAAGGAGTGTGTGCAGGAGTGCGTGTCAGAGTTCATCAGTTTCATCACAAGCGAGTATCCTTTTGTCAAATCAATCTCAGTCCTGATATGTCACAGAGGCAATGAAGGCGATTTCCTCCGTGCCCCCTGCCTGGTCGTTGTCTTGGTGCCCTTGTAATGCTCGAGTAGAAATTCCTCATAAGGTGACTTTTACGAGGGAGGAAATGCCTAGGTGCCCTGGCCCTTTCAAAAGAAAAGAAAACAGGCCAACCTGTCCTGCTTTTTAACCACATCCTGGACGGAAGGTAGGAAATTAGGATTACTACTATTGCTTTAGTGGGTCGAGGGGACTTCTTGTTATTCACTTCAATACCGTGGAGTGAGTTCTTAATTGTTCTCAACGTTTTGACTAGTCTTGGTTCAAGACTCTCCTGGATTTGTCACAAGAGAGCGCGCTATCACCCCCAACGCACTATCAACCACGAACCGCTATCACCCGAGAACCGCTATCACAGGAGAGTCTTGGCACATTCGTTAAAACTCCCCCCAAATCGGGGGGAAACATAATGCGCGTGCGTAGGTTTCCCGCAGAGCCCGCCCCTTCATTTGGGGGAGATTTAACGAATGTGCCAAGACTCTCCTGTGATAGCGGTTCTCGGTATGTTTCGACCAGCTTGATCTAGTCATTGCTAGTATTCCAAGTTTATTATAGCAGAACATTTGATTTAGTTTTTAAAGTTCAAATGTACTTTGATGTTAAAAATGTTAAAGGCAGTGGACACTATTCGCAATTACTCAAAATAATTATTAGCATAAAACCTCACTTGGTAATGAGCAATTGGGAGAGGTTGATAGTAAAAAACATTGTGATAAAGGCTCCCTCTGAAATGACGTAGTTTTTGAGAAAGAAGTAATTTGCCACAAATTTGATTTTGAGACCTCAAGTGTAGAATTTGAAATCTCGAAATCAAGCATCTAAAAGCACACAACTTCGTGTGACAAGGGTGTTTTTTCTTTCATTATTATCTCGCAAATTCGATGACCAATTGAGCTCAAATTTTCACAGGTTTGTTATTTTATTTGAGATACACCAATTCAGAAGACTGGTCTTCGACAATTACCAGGAGTGTCCACTGTCTTTAAGGTTTTTTTCCAACTGTAAGTACATTCAAAAATTGTAATAGAATGTTCCTTAATTGGACACCACAGAGCGAGCGACCGATGTCATCAGGAAAAAAGAAAAACCATTAATGGTGAAGATATCCTGTTTGCAATGTCCACACTGGGTTTCGATAACTACGCCGAACCACTGAAAATATATCTACAGAAATACAGGGATGTAAGTAAATTTCCTTTTATTTTTTTAATTTTCTAACAAACAGTTCATTTTGAAGGAAGGCACTTGATCGTAACATGTGTTCGTTCCCTGCCTCTTTTGTCTGTGAGAAATAGATATATGAGGGACTTGCACTTAAGTTTTTTGCGAAGCAGCCTACCAGGCCTGTAAAATTTAGGTTTTACTTGCCCCAAGGAAGTTTTTTCTAGCTCAGATTTTCAGCATGTATTGCGCCTTGAAATCCCATTATTGTTTTTATTCTAAATACTATAGTATTAAAGTACAGAGTACAACCAGTTATTAGTGGTCAAATGAAATTTATTTAACTCAAAGACCAGCTAGCTGAGCGATAAACTCCAACCGCGATTATTTATTTCTCACCAAATATGACATTTCAGTCATAAGTATTTCAAGGGATGTTTTCTACTATCATCATCATTAGACCGTGTAAGTTTGATGTAAATCTGTCATCTTCAGGATTTTGTTTCTTACCAATTCTGTAACGTTCATTTAAATACTATTGCTTGATTTTGTTTCCCCCTACAGTCAATGAAGGGAGAGAAGTCTTTGTCAGGCATCTCATCAACGTCGTTAAGATCAGACGGAATGGACGACCTCCAAGATCAATTCGGTATGTACTCTTCACGAAAAAACTTGCTTAGCACAAAAAAATATTTGCTTAGCAAAAATAGTTTACCAGCCAGAACATTGTACAGTTACCGTTGCTGTGATGGTACTGTGTGGTATCCCAGTCATTTCTTGCTTGGCAAACAAATTTGCTAAGCAGCAACCTCTGTTTTGTTAACTCGAGCCCTGGGCCCAATTTCATGGCCCCACTTACCGCAGTATTCTGCACTTGCGTGTACAGCCTGGTAAAGCACATGATATTGCATGCCCATAGCCTCAGAATTCCTTTGAAGCTGGGACCTGAACACCAGTACCAGGGGGATGCTGAAAATATTGATCACAAATACATGTTTTAATTTGTTGGTTTATATGTATTTAAGAAAACTGAAACGCCACACATAACATCTTCCGAAATAAAGTTGTGTTGTTGCTTGAATTCTTGGTGTGGGATGGTTCAAAGCATGTAAATCTTATTTTCAACATACTTTTATTGATGTGGCTTTGAATGGTTTATTGTCTAATCTTAACCAGTGATATTGTTTCAATTCCTTCCTTCTGGACGATAATTTTGACTCCCCCCTTGCAAAACTGTTTACACTGTATATGTATAATTTGTTTTTTAGGTTTTTAATAATGTACATTCAATTTATGTTTTTACTCTGACGTCACTCGAAAACTATAACATGATTCGCGCGCATACTGCTGGGCAAAACCTTTGTGTTTTGGCAGCCAGCTAGAAAGTGTATGCAATCTTACCATGACTACGCGTCTTTTTGCCCGGCGAAACATACAGTGTTTTGTCAACAGAGGGCGGTTTGAATGTAAACATAGGTCACATCGTCTATATGTATTTACTTGTATATACTGCTGTGGTTTCATTCATGTTTACATATATAAAGTATATGTATGTATACAGTGTTTTGTCAACAGAGGGCGGTTTGGATGTAAACATAGGTCACATCGTCTATTATGTATTTACTTGTATATATTGCTGTGGTTTCATCCATGTTTACATATATCTGCTTTTCTCATTTTGTCAAACATGTATTTTCAAATAATTGTATATTGTCTATTCCTAGCCATTACTGTTGATGTTTTTATATGCAGCTGGCCAACTGGTGTAATTGCCTGTTGAGGGTGATTTAAGTTGTTTGAATTTGAATTCAAATTCGAATGCAATAATGGTATTTTGGAAAAATAACTACTTTACTAAGTTTACTGAGTTTGTAATCCTTCAGGTTTGCCATGGTCCTGTCTTTTTCTTGGCATGTGTACCATAGTCTGCCAATTTCGCTTTTTTATATTTTGTTATATCTCTTGCCTTTTGTATATTTTGTACTGTAGTTGTAATCATTTGACCTGTGAAATTTATGAATGAACAATGAACTGAAATGTGTGTTGTTTTTTGTTGTTTGGTTGGTTTCCATAGTATTTTTTACTTAGGCCTACTAATAAAGCTTAACCTGCTGTCTACTTATATAAAAAGCAATGGCTATAAAGACTACATTTATTCAAATTAGAATGATTGAACTGGACAGCTTCTCCCACCAGACAAATGGATACTTAACAATATTAATTTGATTCTTCTGTAAATAATCTCTGAACCATTTTGCTTACTGTTGGACTATACTTTTGACTATTTCTGAAGGTATTGCCAGTAACCTGATGTCGGGGGACCAGACTGTAGCACCGTCATATCCAGCAACGTATCCCACACAGGTAAGCTTCTGGTTTGAGACGAGTATTTCACTGATGGCGTTTGCTTCCAGTACCTAACCCCCTTAAAGACCCTGTACACTATTGGTAATTACTCAAAATAATTTTTAGCATAAAAACTGACTTGGTAAAAGGCAATGGAGATCTGTTGCTAGTATACAAATTGTGAGAAACGGCTCCCTCTGAAGTAGCGTAGTTTTTGAGAAAGAGGTAGTTTCTAGCTCAAATAATAAAAGACTTCAGCTGAAGCCTTTTATTATGCATCTGAAAGCTAACAAAATTGTGCAACAAGAGTGTTTTTCTTAAATTATTTTCTTGCAACTTCGATGAGCCCACATTTTAACACAGGTTTGTAATGTCATGTATATGTTGGGATACATCGATGTGAAAATAGGCAAAGTATACATTTGTTTTTTGGAACTGTTTGCTTGATCTACATAACCACACTACTTCAAAGTGAAATGCTTCTAAAAATACTATATTATACTATTGAGAAACAATTCATGCAGAAATGTTTAGTAAAATTTGGTTTCAGGGTGTTTTTTCTTTTATTATTATCAATTGAGCTCATATTTGCACAGGTTTGTTATTTTATGCATATGTTGAGATACACACAGTAAAAAGACTGGTCTTTGACAATTACCAATGGTGTCCAGTGTCTTTAAATATTCTTTAGGGTGGAATGTTACAATTGTGGATTGTGTCATAGTTTTAATATCTGACTATTGACATTTTGATTGTGTTTCAGCTTTCATTCAGTTGAGAGAGAACAGCGTGAGAGTGAGCTGTCGTTTGTACATAGCACTTTTACTACTCACCACAACTCCACCTGAAACTGCACCTTAGCAGAGACTGGCAGCAGTAGACCTACATATTACTGTTAGTCCATGTTCCCTGTATGATCAAGCAATGGAAATGTTGCTACCAAAAGAAGGTGCCTGGCTTTTTTCATGTCTCAGTTTCCTTCCTCAGTACACATATAAAATCCCAGTCGTTAAATGCCAAAGAAACCGGATATAAACACTGGGTAGATGAGCTACATTGGCTCAGGAGTTGGGACAGACTTTACATTTGTTGAATATTGTGACTATGCAGGACAATTTTTGTTACAGGATTTTGAAGATGCATCCTCTGGGACAACCCCTGTGACATCCCATAAAAAAAAACACAATCTGACCCAGCACTTTCTTAATACCGACACACTTTATACATTACATTGTACATACAACTTTGTAGATGTTCACTTGTACGTGTGTTTAGTTTCTACGTCTGTGGTTGGTTTGTAATAGTTACTTTGAGTGGTCAACTGAACCTCATCTGTTTTTTTTTATCATAATAATAAACTGGGGGCCAATCTCAGCCCTGTTAGCTTCGTTTTTGAAAGGGCAAGCCAAGGCACTTTTTCCTTGGTAAAGGGCACCTTATTTAGGAAATTGTGAATTTATGGGCAAGAAGGCATTGACCAGGGCCCAATTTCATAGAGCTGCTAAGCACAAAAATTTGCTTAGCATGAAATTTCTTCCTTGATAAAAACAGGATTACCAACCAAATTTCCACCTGATTTTCAGGATAAGCTAACAACAGCTGAATACCAGTAACAAACAAAGAGGAAATTTGGTTGGTAATCTTGTTTTTATCAAGGAAGAAATTTCATGCTAAGCAAATTTGTGTGCCTCCAAGCCCTCCATTGCCTCTCTGAAGCATCAGGCTTGCAATCTCAAAGTTCCTGTGCAGCCTCTTTATTATGCATCTGAAAGCACACAAAGTAATGCAAAACCGTTTTTCCGTTCATTAGTCTCTTGCAAATTGTAGATGAGTGAAGTTGTGAGGTTTTAAAGAATATTTCTGTTTTGTTTAATGTTTTTCATATAATGATTTTGTTTATTAGTTGCTGGTTTTATAGATAACCTTTCTTTGTTTTTTTAGAGGAATAGTTCTGCATAAAGTGCATATAATTTATTTACCCATGTCCTACTTGGTGATTTCTTAATACAAAATCGCAGGTATTTTAAATTTTGAAGATTAAAATTTTGACTAGTGAGGTAATCTATAAATGTCTGAATTTTGTCCGAGCAAGTCATTTCTACAAACGTTTATTAATGGTTGTTTAGCATGACCGATTATATTCGACCACATAAGGGAAGTTGTTTTTGTTCTGCATAATGAGTGTAGGGACATTAAACAAAGGCTTTACAAAAATCATTAATATCCGGTTATTTTTTATAAATTGTTTGTTTTCATGTAGAACATGGTGTTTAAAAACAATTAAAATTTTTGACACATTAAGAAACTAGATACTTGAGCCCCCTCCCACCTCTCCCCCTTCCCCAAAACAAAAAACCCAACGAACAAACTCACTTTTTATTTGCCCCCTCAACTGGTGGCATATTACCACGGTTGACAGGGTACTGTAACTACATTTGTGCACCTCCATGCTAATATGAGACCCGCGGTACCCATTGTAACTTTACTTTGTCTGTACATCGCGGAAAGTTCTATTATATAATTGACAATAATATTTTGTTTTATCTACTGAACCGTATATACATTGGCTGTTCAAACCAGAAGATGGAGTTTAATATTAGTTTTGAACAAAACTAATTTCTCCTGAACTACTCATTGGATTTTTGCATCTGTACAAATATCACCAACAATTTCTTTTACAAAGAAACTTAACAAAGATAGTGACCCATTTCACCCCGACTTTTTGTGAAACATATTTATTTGTGAAGATCTTAACTTCAATGGGTTTTATTACAATCTATGCAACCTCTTTAAAACTTAACAAACGCTTCACGGAGTATGACTCCTTTGACCTTGACTACCTGTTCAAAGCTGAAGTGTAATAAGCCTTTTTGAAAAATTCATTTTAAAACTCTCAATATTTGTGTACAACCTATACATTATATGTAGGTGACTTTTAAAAATTGAACTTGATGTCATTCAAATTTAGCACTGTCTTCCGGTTCAAACAGGAAGGTAAACATTTTATGAGAAACTTTTCAAAGGCCATAATTTCAAGTTGAAGGGTAAAATGTCATCACCATGCCATTCGATTACCATTTCATTACACCACTCATGAACACCTTGATTTTGTAAATTAACAAAACTTAGTTTCTAGTGTTGTTTTGGGGTGGTTTTTAGTTTTACAAAGAACTGTCATATTTTTTCATTAGTTTTTTCCTCTCCATTTCACCGAAATAGTTATAAAACACAACAGCGGGAACTAGAATCGCTAAACCGACAACCCTGAAAGCTACTGATAAGTTGAAGTCCGGGGCCCAGTGGAACTTTCCATGTTCCTCTCCGGGTAGAGGAGCCACACTGAACAGGGTGAAGAACAGACTCCCGAGGGGCGTGACTAGGGCCTGAACAATGACCAGCCAAATAGCGCCCTCAGCGTACTTGACCAGAAGAAAGACCATGAGGTTGGCTAGGCAGTAGGCGAAGATGAAGACGATGTACGCTGGCACTGCGTTGATGCATTCAGGGTCGGCAAAGTACATGCACTTGAGCGCGTACAACATGTTCCTTCCGAACTCCTGTATAGAATTTGCCTGGTGAGAGAACAAGTTATTACAATCCTTTAGCAAAATGCGAATGTGGAGATTTGTGGTAGCACTATAAACCCCGAAGTATGTTGTCTGTTAAAAACTCGAAAATATTTAGTTAAATGCGAATGTGGAGATTTGTGGTAGCACTATAAACCCCGAAGTATGTTGTCTGTTAAAAACTCGAAAATATTTAGTAATTACAGATACTATTTATTTTCCAAATCGTCTATTAATTTGCATCTGAAGTGTTACATTGGTGATAGCTGTACGCTCATGCAGAATATCTACAAGCATTGATAAAAAAAAAACAGGAGGAAAAAGTTTTTCGAAGAGTTTTAACCCACTTATTAAAGACATTGGACACTATTGGTAATTGTCAAAGACCAGTCTTCTCACTTGGTGTATCTCAACATATATATAAAATAACAAACCTGTGAAAATTTGAGCTCAATTGGTCGTCGAAGTAAGAGATAATAAGAAGTTGGAGATAATAATGAAAGAAAAGACACGAATTTGTGTGCTTTCAAATGCTTGATTTCGAGACCTCAAATTCTAAACTTGAGGTCTCGAAATCAATTACGTGGGAAATTACTTCTTTCTTAAAAGCTACTTGACTTCAGGAGGAGCCGTTTCTCACAATGTTTTATACTATCAACCTCTCCCTATTACTCGTTACGAAGTTGGGTTTTATGCTAAAAAATACCAATAGTGTCCACTGCCTTTAAATACTTACAGCGCCAAACTTTGGAATAAAGTCTGTCCAAAAGGCCAGAATAATGAACATAGTATTGTAAAGCTGTACCCAAGCCAGAAACACAAGAGACTCGGTCTGTATTGGGGAAAGGTTGACACACAACAATACAACGGTTTGTTAAAAGTGGAGGGAAAATACACTGGGAATAAATATGGATTCAAGATTTATTGCAACGAATAAAGGGGTGACATTCTGTGTAAAGTTCCCGATCACGGGCGCTTGATGTTGATATCGTTGGTTTATGAGGGACATAAGATTTGTGAATGGTTTTCTTCTGAGATATCGAATGTTTTTAAATCTTTTAAGAATATCAGTGAAGTAACGGAGATGACTTTCGGCAACTTAAAAATAAAAATACTACTTCTCAAATCCTTCCCGCCGTGATATCTCCATAAAGGATTGTTCTAAAAAAAGATATATATATAAAAAAAAATCAGTATACAAAGGAAATTAATTTTAGGGCGATGTTTCTAAAGAGAACATACAAGCCTAATTTTGTAGGCCTTGTTGACATTGTTTAAATACTAATGGAAAAACCTAAAATACTTTTTTTTTTTTTTTTAACCTCTACTTATTCGAAGAGGTTATTTATTACGTCATCTTTGGGATAAACTCCAATCATTGCCTTTAGCGCTTTACCTGTCCCTTTTTGAGTTCCCTCTCGATCAGTACATTGAGGATGCCCAGCGGGAGGAAGCCCAGTAAGAAGATGACCGGCCAAAGGGCAGCCATGATGCCCGTAACTGCCCCAGGCTGCGGTGTGTTACTCTGACCAATATTGAATATCTCCGGTTCTAAAGCTATGAAGAGACCGATCAAGACAATGCCGGTACAGACCAGCCGGGCCCTGCCCACTCCTGCAAAAGTTCAATGGTTTTGATACCCAGTTATGGAATAAACTTTTCACCAATTAATAGAAACAGTTAGATAATAATTTGACAGAATCTCCTGTCACACCGGCACCCGGCTCAAAAGTTTCCCATTGAGGATTAAATCAACATTTCAAACCCCCAAATTGAACCTTTATCACGGTGCGGCCATCTTGAGTTTCTCCCATTGATATTAATGGTACCAAATCGAGGCTGGATGAACAAAAAAGTCGGGTTCCTAATTGCAAAATGATTCTTAGCATTCATTATTGTCGATCGATACGAGTAACATGACCAAGATGGAGGTAGCATGAGAAAGGTCTACTATTCAAGTCACCTTTCCGTAAGATGATGTACCGAAATACCACCGTAAATGGGATGCTTGACGTGGAGAGGAGAGCCTGCAGTGCCCCGGACGTTCTACTTGGGTCGCTGGCATACACCACAAGAATCCCGTTGGCTGCGTTCAAAAAACCCACAAGAGCCATGAGTTTATGCGAGACTGATGACGTAGTGAGGGCAAGAGGATTGATGTACTTGTTGATGTACACGAGTCCGAAGAAGAAGGGTTGGAACCAGACTGCTGTGTAGAGGATGACCGGGTAGGCATCGTTGTATTTGTCCACCGTGTTGTTCAAGAGTGGCAGGGAGATCACCATGGACAAGTTGAAGAGGATAGTTAAGATGGTGAGGATGACGTTCAGCTTGGTGGCTTTTATCTTGGGAAAAGAAAGAAATAATTTAGTACGATGTGTGTGTTCCCTCCCCACAACACGCCAACTTATTGACGAGTGTGACCTGTGACATCACATGTTTACAAAAGAGCCTCCAAGCCTGGACTTCCTGCAGGCACGATTTGTACACAGCCTAATGGAAGAAAACATAGAATCTTATGTTTCATGAATTTATCAAAATATTGCTTGTCTAGTCTCCTTAATTATTAAATGAATTAGAGAAATTACCACCATTCTCTCTTGATGACACGGGCATAATGATATTAAAAATGGAGATACCGCGATGAAGTTGTTGTCTCCATCCAATATATAGGAGCTGGGCCGTCGGCAACCTGAAGAAAAACATCGTGAAACGAATTGAACCAACTTACTGTAAATGAGCGACCTCCTCTGATATTAAAGTGATGCTCTGTCTTTGGGGTGATGGGAAGGTTCTCTTCCCGATCCCCGTCGTCATTGAGTGACTGAGACTTCTCCACAGTGTCACCGGCTGATGGAAGAAGTTGTCTTTTCTCTGCCTCTGCCATAATGGTGCCGGATAATTATACGATGAAGGACCACCTGGGGATGGAAATTGGTTTTGTTTTCATACTTGAGCATTTCTTTCATTCTTAAAACCGTTCCCGCTGAGTTTTGCTCCAGCGTTCCCTCCTGATTTGAGCCAGATACCACGCTTAAGAATATCATAATATCGAGGTCTTATAAGTTATAGCGCACGTATCTACCCAAGGTACTCAAGGCGCTGATACAAACTTTCAGAAAGATGCAGAGATGAATTCTGAGACCCAATTATGTAGCACCTTAAAAGGGTTTACAAGGTGCTACGGCGCACAGCAGCCACAGCCAGGAACACCGGGGCGAACCCCTTCTCTTTTCGATAAGTGCACTGGGTTCTTTTACATGCGTTTAGAACACATGGGACTATTGGGTCACTTCTGCCCATCCTTAGGACGGAGCAATGGTTAAGTATCTTGTTTAAGGACACAGTTGTCACGGCTGGGATTTGAACCCACACTCTGCTGATCAGAAACACCAGAGTGGGAAGACTGGTCTTTGACAATAACCAAAGGTGTCCAGTGTCCACGAGCAAGGATAAGTCACTAGCTTTTCCGGTTGTGTTTTTATTGTCGGTGAAATTGTTTTCCATCAGCTGGGGGATTTTGTTCAAAATATTACATCCAAGCATCATGCAAAAGTGTAGATTTCAAGTGACCGCGATTTGTATGAACTGAAATTGTTTGTATCAGCTGAGGGATTTTGTTCAAGATTTTATATCCAAGCATCATCGAAAAGTATTTATTTCAAACGACCACGATTTATACAAGAACTGTTAATAACATAAACAGAAAGGGCATGTCACAGTCGTATACACGACAAACGAAATTCATATGTCTCCACCTACACTCTAAAATGAGAGGGAATTAAATTTTAAAAGTTAATAAAATGGCGTCTAGTTTAATATTAGGGACCAATCTATTTGTTTGGTTGATTAAAAAAATATGGAATTACAGTTCAAATCTAAAAGATTCATTTTTAAAATAAAAAAATGCTTTGGTCCCTAAATACAATCCTTTGGATGAACTTCTAATGCCTCTCATTTAGAGTGAATGTTTGTGGTTACAATTATTGTACGCCTATACATGAAAGGTTCTGCAGAATGGAACCGCTTTGTAAATATAATTATATGATTTTGGTGCTTGTTTTGTGCTGGCCACAAGGCCCGCGGGCAATTGCGTTGAATAATAATAAGCACAATGCATTAGTTTGTTTCCGCGTGTTAAAGTGTCCTTTTAATCATTTTTAGAGCGTAGAATGCTCCAAATTGTCACTCTTTATTGGACAGCTAGCGCGGATGTGAGATATAAATAAACGAATAGAAGAAATGTAGGCCTATATAATATAAACAAACAGAGAGTTGTTTTTAAATTTTATAACGGCCCCTAATTTATATATATATATATTTTTTTGGACGCAGTCGGAACATTGGCCGAAATAAAGACGCCAGCGCAATCAATCTCAAGGGTCGGCAAAAGATTTAGTTTTCATATCAAAGTTATCGTGTGCACTATTTTGCTTTAAATGTAACAAAGTTAGAAACACCCAAACGAAACACAGGATGTAGTGATATGATGTCATAACACGGAAACAGCTCCCTGGTGACTGATGGGTTCTCCTCAGCTTACTATTAATAGCAACAACTTATGTTTAATTTTAGTGCATACGAATTGAAATTCATTCGGGCCAAGGCACTGGTTGCGTGTTTGGTAATAATTTTGTCCAAAAACAGTATTCTCAGTTGAGGCCTCAGGCCTCAAGTCTTGTGTTATTTAATTGAGAATAATTGTATCTCATTCTCAAAAACTGACTTTACTTGGGAGCAATTTTCACGCGTCAACAGCTCTCCGTTGCTTGTCACCAAGTAAGTTTGATGCCAAAAAAAGTGGAGATGCACGTCTTTTACATTACCAAAGGTGTCGTATGTCCACAGTGCTATTAAAGGTAACAAAGTAAGACAGAACAAACGAAACACAGGATGTGAAAACGATACCACACGGAAACGGCCCTGAACTGACATTCAATAATAGCTCCCATTTTGTTTAAAAGTGACCGCACACGAGTTGTAATTAATTGCCCATAAACAAAAAAGAAAACACAAACGAGCAACAAAATCATGCGAGTCTTAAAGACACTGGACACTTTTGGTAATTGTCAAAAATCAGTATTCTCACTTGATGTTTCTCAACATATGCATAAAATGACAAACTTGTGAAAGTTTGAGCTCAATTGGTTGTCGAAGTTGCGAGTTAATAAAGAAAGAAAAAACACCCTTGTCACACGAAGTTATGTGCTTTCTGACGCTTGATTTCGGGACTTCAAAATCTAATTCTGAGGTCTCGAAATCAAGTTCGTGGAAAATTACTTCTTTCTCGAAAACTATGGCACTTCAGAGGGAGCCGGTTCTCACAATGTTAAAACCATCAACCTCTCCCCGTTACTCGTAACCAAGTAAGGTTTTATGCTAATAATTATTTTGAGTAACCAATAGTGTCCGGTGCCTTTCAAGTTAGTGTTATCAATAGAAATTCAACTTGTTATTATGGTCAAAGTGACTCTTGAATGTTGCATGCGTTACCCCTAATTAATATGAAACTGCCAGAATGTAGTTTTGTCCGTTGAACTAGAACTGAGAAGTTTCATGTTGTATTTTAATCACTGGTCTCTGACCATAGGACCAACAGAAAAAGAGTTGTGATTTTGTTCTTAAATTATTACGAAATGAGTCCACTTACCTAAAACCTGCTTCGTCTATGCATGAAGTCAAGAGAATAATTTAATGTCTATTGGCGTTTTTGTGAGAACGAAATGCCGGCGTATCAATCACATGCAAGTCCTCCTCATACAAAATATCATTATGACTTCCACACCAGGAAACGTTGCATATTCACTGTGTTTTTCTCTGCAATCGTTACTGGGATTTTGTAATCACGTGTGAGTTGCAAAAACTCGTGACTCCCCCCCCCCCCCCCCCCTGCACACCCACTTTGATGCATTTATTTACACCACGCTCTGTTGTGCATAACTTTGCGATTGTGAACCATTTACATTTCGGTATACATGTAAATAGAATGTCCATCTCCGTAGGGTAATTTTATGGACCTTGACTATCATATCAATACACTGTCAATATACTGTGTGCACAATGCGTCAACTTTGTGTATTTACTGACCTCGATCTATTCGGGTCGATGGTAATCTGAAATTCAAAAGCCAATAAAAATGCCTATTGAGGGAGGCCGTGTAAAAATCAAAGAGAAAAAAACATTTACTAAAAGCGAACTTTTGGGGATTCGAACCTGTGCACCTGTGCGCACTACCCAATTTCGAGGGTTCTATTTCGTCGGGTGACGCAAATGTTGGGCGTTAGTACACTTGTAACGCCCACAATTTACGTGTGTGTCACGAGGGTATAGTAATCACCAATCATTATATTTGAAAAGAATCATGTGACAGCTCTGCAAACAGCGAATTGGCTAGCATATTTTTCGGAGTCCGGACCCGAAAAAGGGTCGGGCTCGGTCACCAACACCCTCGTCAGTGCCAGAACCCATGAGCCGACTTGCTCCTAAGGCGACCCGTTCTCGGAGTTTAGCAGGCGCCACCAACAGCCTGTACCGTATCTCTTGATGTTTGCCTCTATATTAGTAGGAGCTCACCGTATGTGACATAGGTCTACATACATGGTACATAGATGTTCCTTCCTCTCAGTGCAGTTCTCAGACCACGCTCTGGTTGACGGATGATCTATGACTGCTGATAAAAATAAGTATAAGTTTGGTAGGTCACCCGCCCGCCCCCTTTTTGGAACTATAGCCGTCTCCCCTATGTGCAGGCTCAATTGGTACACAGCTCAAGAGCAGAAACATAATAATCTCATCGGCAGCAACTCACTTGTTTGTTTTAGTGCTGATGAAAATTAAGTCGCCCCCAGCAAGCGAAACGACAACCCACACCTAATAAACCGGTAAACGAAGTGTGTGCCTATGCCGACCAAAAAACAAAGAAAACGAAGGAAAAAAACAATAACTGAAGCTCTGCCCCCATCCACAAGCCATCATACGCAAGAAGTTGTTTGGTTTAATGAAGAAAGGTAAGTTGTCTACTGAATATAAGGCATGTGCATCAGGAACCACAAGTAGGGGTTTTAAAAGAAAGAGTTTTGCTCAGTTAAATAAGAAAAACGCTCGAAAAACTGGCACGTGGACAAGAAAACCAATTGTTTATTCACCCAATTGCTAGGTGGAAGTTTGTGCAAAGTGTGGATTATTTACAAACTTCTCGACTCAGCAGAGACAAACTTTTTTTAACGATTAACAACCCGTAAAGCCCCTACAGTCAATTTCAGAAAACGCCCCCCCCCCCCGCCCACCCCACGTAAACTGTGCGCCCTCTTGCGCTATGGACAGACCAATGCGCAGTCTCGACTCATGCGTGATAATTTGCAAGTGACGTGGACGTGTGAATAGGGTGAAAGTAGTGTGTGGTTTACGCACCCAAAACCATCGTTTTTAGAGTGGCTGACACATACAACATAGAGGTGGAAGAGATTCTTAGCAAGTTTCTGCAATGCATATGCTAAGACGGGACAAGAAAGACGAAGAAGATGGTAATATTTTTAGTTAACCCGGTCGGTGACAATAACAACATAAGCTGCCCATTTTCCGGACAGTATACATAATCAGTGCAGTCTTTCTAATAAAAGCCGACATTGCCGACAACAAGTCCAGACATAGTCAACTAAATTTCCTTTCTTTTTTTATCCCGGAGTGTGTACCATTCTTTCATATTTTTCTATTGTATAATGTTTTCTTTTTCTGAAGACGCCTTGATCGTTCGGATTTCCGGAGAAGTGCGCATTATAAATCCATTTTATTCTTATTATTTACCACCGCTGTGTGTCTTAAATGGAATTACTCAAAAAGTAAACTGCGTAGTTTGTGTACACTTTATTTCTCAGCCGCGCATGTTTTTGGTGGGCATGCTTTATTTTCAAAAAAATTATAATTTCTAAAGATTGTGCCCAACACTGAGGTACTACTTACTAGATTGTCATCCAGTTCTTGACCCTGCATCCACCACCTCTCATTTCAGTAATTTTGAATGAAAACGCACAGTTTTTGCTCAGCTCTATGTTTAAAAAAAAAAAAAAATGCAATGCTCCGCCTCTGGTGTGGAGGAAGGGGAAAAACGTGACAATACTATTCATTTCAATGTTGGTGTAAATTTTATGTAATAAAAGAAGAATACTATTTTTGAGTGTGGATGAATAACTTCAGGCTATTTTAAAAACTTTCCAGCTAGAGCACCCACACTTTCCCATGCTCATTTTGCAAACTAGTTTGATATTTAAATGCAATTCTTGAAGCATCGTCACAAATAAAATGATTTTTTTCTTTACCTTTGTGTTTTCTTGAAGGAGGATCAGCCAACCCATTCCAGAACATGGAGAAGAGTGCCGTCCTACAGGAGGTCTGTACAAAGCATACACATAAATCACCGTTCTTATTCAATTTGTCTCGCTCTTTATCGAAATTGAGGTTGATTTCCTCTGGGTCCACGAGATTCATGTTTTTGTGCTTTATTTGTATATAATGTGTATGTTTGTAATGCAATTTTTACTCCATTTGTTTATTTTTTTTACTTTTGTGTACTTTAAATCAAGTTGCTATTTCTGCTCATGTTCTTATTCTGAATTATGCGTATTTGACTGTACAGTGCTTTGAAACAGTGTTAAGGTGCTTTGTAAATCCAATTAAGTTAAGTTTAAGTTAAAGGTTATGAGAATTAACTACTTTGATTGGTGTTATTAAATAGCTAGATATTAATAAACAACAAATCCGATTTTTTAATATTTTTTTAGCCCTCCCTTGTATTTTTTATTGAATTAAATTGAATTAATATGTAGCGCTTCGGGAACGCCCACTAAAAATAGACCGTAGCTCATGAATAAGTGACGTCATCGCCGTGACGTCACTTGGGGAACGAAGAGCACCACCGGTCCACACTCGACCTTCGCGTTGTGCACCCACGCTGACTCGACTCTCTATATACAGCAATCGCGCAATCAACGACGTACAGAAAAATTATCAACAAAATGGATTCCGACAGCGAAGTTTCCAGCGATTTATTTTCTGAATCATTGGGATCATCATCGGGCGATGATATCACTGAAGAGGAAGTAGGAGAAGTCGGGGGAGTCCGTGCTATGCAGCCGTACATGTACGAGCCAGAACGTGGCTCCGATAGCGACAGTGATAATGATGTTCCCCCAGCAGTGCGGGACGACGACGACGACGTTGAAAACAGACTGGGAAACTCCCAATGGTGTGTAAATTGTATTTTGTTTTAACGCTAAATTTTGTTGTTATACTTTTGCTACGAATTATACTGATTTTATAAGATAAGAAGGATTCAAAACACATATAACTAGAACAAAACCTGGCAGCTGTTACACAATCATATCGCAACTGGTTAGGGGCATAGCAACCCACTTGGACTGACAACAACACGGTACGGTGGCATCTCGTTCATGTCGCCTTCATAATTTATACAAAGCTAATATTTACTCGTGGGGATTTTCATGGAAATTGGCAAACTTTAGGAAGACGGTTTGTTTCTTTATTTATTATATATTTTCTTTTCCTGGGGGTGGGACGTGTCTCTTTATAAAGTTTATATTTTGGAAAGCTGACCAAGACCTATTTTTGTGTTGTATTATAAACTTCTCCCCTGGTTTCCTTCTTCACTTCATATATTATAATGTTATTTCTTTCCAAACCGTCAATATTTTGGCATACCAGACCTTTTGGTCAATTCAAATGGCGAAACAGTACATTTTGACTGTTGTTCATAAGACAAAATCTCTAATAATCTCGGTAGCATTTATTTTTGCACAAACCAAAAAGCACTTGATGGAATAGACCAAGATAAACCTATTAAATTAATAATAATTTATTTCAATCAATATCAACAGGTGCCTGTGTGGATGCTGTGTGGCAATGCCAACAGTCAAGGAGAGCATTTGCTGCAAGGAGGTCGAAAGGGTTGTTGCCAAGATGGATGAATTTGTCTTGGATGTCGATTGTATAACCGAGCACCCAGGTTTTTCGGCAGTATGCCTTAATTTATGGGTTTTGGAAACCGCATTGTGGGAATACAATCAGGCCTATAATCCACCGGAGCAGGAGGTAACTCAAAATCAGTAAGTTTGACAATTGTTGTGTGGTTACCTCCATGATTAATTGAATACTAGTGATCGGTTGCATTTCCATCTGTAAGAGTTAACTAATATTTATTTTAAATCATGGTTTAATTTTCAAATCATTGCTCAGTCCTCCGTTTCGCAATGTACATGTACATGTCGACAACGCTCAGTTCACTTGTCAAGTTTTTATGAAGAGGTAGTTTTTATGAAACTGTTCACTGCAAAGTTTTATCAAAGCTAACTCATCAAATATGATTTACCAAAAACTTAACTCAATTTTCTGCATATTTCCTTTGCTTTTACACAGAAAAAATCGTCATGCTGCCTACAGACAGTTGGTACGCTGGATATGGCACTTCTTGGGGAAGGAAGTGAGAGTGCCATTGCCGTCCTGTGCGGTGAACAGGATCCGGCAAGCCTTTCCATCAGACGTTTACAAAGGTTTTAAAGAAATTGAGTAGTTTAATTTTAACAAACCAAAGGCAAACATGTCACTACACTGTACATATGTAGATTGAAACAAAATAAGAAACTTAATAACTTAAAATGGATACTCATTCATGTGATTCATCTGGAATTACCATGTAGGCCTTTTATTTCAATTCCTGGAGAATTTTCCTGAACATTATATTTCAGAGGCAACAATTTTTATAGATATAAATATAATAAGAAACTTAAGAACTTAATGTAAAACAGTTCATGTGATTTATCTGAAATCACCATGTAGGCCTTTAACATCAATTCACGTGAGATGAGTACAACTGACAAACAGACAGATCCTCGCTACGTGTTATCTTATAAGTTTGGGGACTTTGGGGTCAGATGTGATCATTGTCCAAGTCCAAACCTAATAAATTTCTTTACTACTAAAATTAAATACCACCAGTTTGTCCAACTTGTATTTTATTTATGGCACTGTCATTCATGTCTAAACTAGGGTTCACATAACTTCCCGTCAGTAAAGAAGTCTCCCCCCTAACAAAATTCTTCAAATTTGAGCCTCAATGAAGAAATAATATTGAGCACCAAATGAAAGACAAGTACACGAATAGTATAAATGATTCTTGTGTCTTTTGTTAAAGTTATGTTATCACAAAATGGTGCAACACAACGCAGTGTTTCTAATCTAGGGAAGGTTAAACCTGGTTCTGTGCCGAGAAATTAACTCGTCCTTGGGGGGAAACTTGTACACACTGCATAGTGTCGGAGGTGGTTTCTTCATGAGTTCTCGTGAGGAGGTTTTCACTCTACGTACTACTTCCGCCATCAACTCGTCTACATAGCCTGCACATAAATCGAACAAGAATAGTTTTGATTTATTACAAATGTTTAATTTTTTACAGTGAAACAACTCGTTCTCAGTGTTCCTCATAGCCAAAATATTCCTGAGTCAAACAAGAGTCTTTTTCTTACCATATTTACAGGGTTCTTTCACTGCCTTCACAGTCGCACTCCCTTTCTTGTACTTGGGTTTGTTGAGTTGGTATCTTAGATTCCCTGCCCTTGTTTTTGCCTGTGCGCTGTCACTAATCTCATTATAATGAAGAGCAGTCATCTGTAACCTTTCAAAAACAAATACAATTTTAAAAGGTTAGAAATAATAATATTATGTTTACCAACAATAGGCATTATTCAAGGAGTGACAAGTTTCATTGAAAATAGGTGAAAACAGAGAGTGAAAAAGGTTAAAATGACATGTATAAAAACGGGCCAGATCGACATTCACATACTGTTTTGCAACCAACAATGCAACAATACATGAAGACATTTGGGGCTGTTTTAATCTTGTTTTGCCCTACACATGAACTGTTTGTCGCCAAACTAACCTGCAGGTCATCCCATGATATGTGTACGCATTCATCTTGGGTGCAAAGTAGTTTAGAACGCTGTGGAAGGATTCCAGCGATGATGTCTGCCTTGTTGTTGACATCATCTTGATATCGTTAAGAAGCATCGTCTTGGTTAGGATACTCGTCAACTTTTCGGTCGCTAGTGTACCTTCAGTTAAAACAACAAGATTATGTTATATCATTACAAATATTTGTACTGTTCTCTGCTGCAGAAGAATGCTTCTGGTCCTCATTTATATTAAAATAGCGAATAAAGAGAAGTGTACTTACTTGGCTTCATATATTTTTTTTTGCGATCGCCATCCAGAATATCGTGCTCACAGTTTGGATACAATTCTGAATGGCCATGGTGAACTCCTTGAATGTGGTTTACTATCGAGAGCCATTTGGCAGCACGCAGTGCCGACTGGTCATCTGTGGTGCTGGATGCGCACCAGTAAATGTGGTGGTTTAAACTCTTGGACCATTCAGTCACCGCCCCACAGTTCTTCACCTTTGAAAGTTTATCCACTTTTTTCTTCAATCCTGTGAGAACAGATTAAAAAAATAAATGTGGTATTTAAAGAGGGCCACAGTGAACTTGAAAAGTTTTCCAAAAGTATCTGATATGCCAAAATCCATGAGCATAATCATCTCTCGTTTGGCACCATAAAATCTGTCTAATACAATCAATGAACTGTTCAAGCGTACCTTTGGCGATGTGCCACACGTCAAACATGTGGCTGATGTCAGTTTTCTCCCGCACATATTTCGCAAGCTGCCTGTGCCTGTCTGATACCAGCTTACTAACAACTAGCCCACTGGTGTTGAGCTTCTCTAGAGTTCGTTTGAAGCCTTCTAGCTCCATATGGTAGCTCCCTTTCACTTCGTTGCTCTGAATAAAAAGTAAGAACAATAACATGAATAAAAATAAGCGGCAGTTAAAAACTTTACTTTGCTAACCTGCACACAAACCTACATGAAGTAATTGTTTATTTACCTGTACCAGTTGGATATCAAGAATCTTGTTCCGTTCGAGATCAAGGGCTGTGTATGATCCATACTTAGCGCTGTGTCCAGGGCTGTCCGCCCTACCATCCCCTCCAATAACCAGAGGGTCACCCTCTGCTGCAATTTCCATAATCAGTCTCGTCTGCTTACTGACAAATACTGCATTCACAGCCGGAAGTAGGAACTGCTTCTGATGCTTAAAGAAGTTTCGTGGCGTCATGGTAGCAACACCCATATGTCGGAGCACACGAAAAGTCTGTGCTACTGTTCCACCTGCAAACAGGATGGATGCTGAGAGAAGGATGTTCCCAGCCGGTGTATTGTTTAACCAGGGCTGGCTATCCCAGATGGTTGTGTCGTCACACATCTCACATGACTGCCGAACCCTTAACATCCCTCCTTTCCTAGAGCTCTTCATGGTCACCAAACAACAACCACAGGAAATGCATCTGTTGAACAACTTCATCAGTTGGGATTCAAACACGATGAACTTTCTCTCCTTGTGGATATTACTGGAGCTGTGGAATGAAACGAAGACATGACAATCACTTTAAATGGCACTTGATTTTTATGAATTGCTGTCTGTTTTTATGTTGGTGTAAAAATAAATAAAGAAAGGAAATAAAAAATAGAATAAAATTCTCATTAATTTTGTGTTACAAAAAGCAAGTTGTACAAATTTGTTTCCCAGTTAATTTGCATTTAAAAATCTTAAAAGGAAGAAAAATCATGTAGTGATCCGTACCCTTCATTATTGTGAGTGGAACTTGAACCATCCGAGTCTGACGATGGACCATCATAATAGGGCTGGTATTCTGGATCTCTCCCATCATCATCATTGCTGCTGTCTGAACTGGACTCCTGAGTTGGGACATCATCAAGAAGTTTACAGATGACTCCACATGAGACAGTTCTTGGCTGAGCCTGGATCCCCATACAATGCATGTGAGCAGATGCTTGCACCACTAAAAAGAAATGCATTGAAACTTGTTGAGCCAAAACATTGATACATTGGTCAGTAAATTTTCAGTCATACAAATAATTGGATCCAACGTATTATCAAGCCTCACTAATCATGATTGTTAATATGGATTTCCTTAATGACAAATTCTCTTAGAAAACAGCACCTCAAACACGGTAAATTTTGTGAGCTGTGCTATCTTACTCCGTAGTTTTGGGGAAACATGTTTAACGGTGCCACAAGCTTATCGGGAGACTTGCATGCAAATTAAACTGAAAAAAATAAAATAAAAAATAAGTGAATAAAAATAGTTACATTTTACTCTTGTAGGGAGACGGGTTTGAGTTGCAACGTGTGTGGTGCATGGTGTTGTCTGGCATTGTACGGATACACTGTGTGAAGCTGAAGCCACCTAAAACAAAAGGATTGGAAATCAAGAAATTACATTCAATGAATATGTAGGAAGATGTATGTAGTTGTTGGTAAAAAAAAGGAACATGATATAAAAAATAAAAAAGTGTGCAACTGTTCAACCCCAAAAATCATTTGCAATATTTTTCAAACAGATTATTATTAATTCAAGTTTTTGATTCATCGTGTTTAAAAATATTCTCATTCCATAAATTGTTTAATGCAGAATGCCAACAATTGTCCCACTTACCGAGTAATTTTCGTTATTTGATTGCTTCCCCTTTCATTCTATTGTTTCAATTTAGCCTTAGCTACAATCATGTATTATTGTAATAAACAAGGTTCTATCAACAACAAACATCCACGGAATAAGTAAATGTGCAAGTCTTGGCAGCTGTATGATAGATGAGATATGTAGTCTAGTCAAATGTACAGAGTATAGCATTCTTTCAGCAGGTATACTTACATGATCAATTTCTCCATAACTTTGATCTGAATCCATGTCCTGATCTGTGGAAGTGGATGAGGTGCATGCTGACGTGGACTCTGCAACGGGACTGAGCAACTCTTTCAGGAGCTGAAATTAAATAATGATTTTATGATTACTGGGCTGCAAAGTCAGTGTGAAGTTATGTAGCCAACAGCCAGCAAAAAGATGTGCTGAAAGCTACTTCAACCTTCTAGATGTATTTTATTTGTACTATTTAATTAACGGTTTTTTTTTTGTTTTTTTGAAAATTTCTTGCATCCTATAAATTTACCACCAATCAATTAAAAAAAAATAACAGTTTCATCAAATCAATTAGTTTTCAATCATTAGTTTCAAGGTCTGGTTGGCATTTCCAACAAACTAAGCGAATTGTGTGCGACTAAATCTCACGTAAAACCCTGAGCAAGTGACAAAAGTTATACTAAAAATACCACACACAAAAAAAACCGACCACTGTCGCGCGGTACCTGCACGTTGGAGCGCGAAACACTGTGCATTATAATATAATAGTATGGTGGTACTGTCTACGTTTCACACACAAATTTACCTTAACTTTCTCCCGTTTCTGGATCCCTTTCCGATGCTTCTTTTTGGCTGGAGACTTCTCGGTTGCTCTGAATATGGTGGGGATGGCCTCTGGCTTCAAAAAGCGTTTCCTTTTTAGACCAAATTCTTGGTGGAGTCCACCCTCGAAGCATTCTGGCGTGAAGTGTGAGCAACATAGTGTGCTATGCTCAGTAGGCCCCTGCCACTTCGCACGAGTGAGACGAACTTTTTTGGCCCAGATTCGTCTTATTTTGGGATCAAGTGGAAATTTGTGCAGACTCACTCCAGCAGAAGTGGTGTTGCTGCACCCAGCAGCAACACATCTTTTGGTCATGCCAAAAGAAAGGCTAAAAATCGAGTTGAAATTACGACAATCGTGGTATGATAACTGAAACTGTGAGAGACGACGATGGCGCGACGCGGCATGCATGCATGCATGCATGTAAAAACACACACCAGCGGATGGATAAATATAACTTTGTATTTATATCGTGTGTTTTTTTGTGTTTCTTATAACTTTACTAAAATAATCTGTATATATATATATATTCATTGTTACAGTCATTATTATTTTCCGAGGAAAGTACAAAAAAAATATGGGTACAATCACAATTAATAGACCGCATCATGAACAAGCATATCACTGCCGTCTTTCCTGTGTTGGGCAATGGTTTGTTTACATTCAGGCAGCAGTCACTTCGTTCCCCAAGTGACGTCACAGCGATGACGTCACTTATTCATGAGCTACGGTCTATTTTTAGTGGGCGTTCCCGAAGCGCTACATTTTAATTCAATTTAATTCAATAAAAAATACAAGGGAGGGCTAAAAAAAAAAAAAAAAATCGGATTTGTTGTTTATGAATATCTAGCTATTTAATAACACCAATCAAAGTAGTTAATTCTCATAACCTTTAAGTTAACTGTTTCTATAGTCTGAGGAACTAAAATGTAAAGTGATAACTTGTGGTTCAATCAAGTCATTGTATCATACATTCTTAAAATCTAGTTCACAAATAGCTTATTTCATGGCCCTGCTTACTACCAAATTATGCTCTGATGGGGCTCTGTGAAGTGCACAGTTTCATGGGCTGTACGCGCCAAATTCCGCGGTTAGCAGAGTCATGAAATTGGGTTTAGCTGAGAGTATTTAAGTTTTAACTAAATGAGCGAGCTTTAATGTCTCTTACTGTTCATATTTCTACCATCTCAACTTTTGTGACAGGCACGCGTCTTCAACGAGACTCCAATAAAGCCAAGGAAATGCTGCCACATCCTAACCAAGATTATGTTCATCTTAAACCAGGTCAGTCCTTTCCTATTTACCATCAATGTAACCAGACTTGAATCTGGAAGGGAACAAATAATCTGGCTTCCATTTTGTATTATGTTTTTTTGCTTTCCCACGTCCAATTTCATGAAGCTGTCAAAGGTATTATACATGATTGGTAGAGCCGAAACAGGTTACCAAGGTTTAAAGTGGTTTAATCCCGCCGAGGCCTGGTTCTTGATAATTTACCTCGACTTCGTCTCGGTAAAATAATCAAGAACCAGGCCTCGTTGGGATTAAACCTCTAGTTGAAAACCTCTTCACCACACATTGATTCCCTTATTTAAAGGGTTTGTGTACTTTTTGTAGGACACAAAACACAAGGGTCCACAGATTTAAGTTTTAAAAATTAACACTGGCAGAAAGTCTCCGCATCAGGACAGTTTTTGTTATAGCGCCCTATCTTGAATCAAAATCTCCAATGTTTCCATGATCATACCAATCGCCATTTTACAAGTCCAAATCCAAACTAATCACGTAAATTCCTCAAATAATTCCTAAATATCCAGGTTAATCCAATCATCGAATCACTTCTATTAATCACCAAAGTCCCGTGCGTGCATCTTAATCAATCACGGGTATATGATCACCAATAAACCACTACAATCAAAGTTCAAGTACACCTTCTTTTCAAACACAGTTTGCAGATAATGATGATGGTAAAAAGCTTTCCTTAAATATTATTTGCTGAGGTGTTGTATTTTTTTTTGAGAAATGAGTGCAACATTGAGAATCCATTGTGAATGGGCACATGTGCTGTCAGATCGTTTAGATCGCTTGCTCATAAAGTACATGTTTGTACATTTTTTTGTAACAGTAGGCAGAATTATCTGCTTACACTTTTTTGAAATTTTATTATTCAAGGAAGGTAGATTTAATTAAATTTGATGAAACGTTTTGTCCTACTTTGATGCAGGGTGACCACATTGGTACAATGGAAGCGACTGAAACATTCTTTGCTATGACCAAGCTATTCCAGTCAAGTGATGTAAGTTCAACCATAAATAAAGATATTTTAACTGGATCCTCATGCCACACCAAATTAAAACATTTATGTAAACAGTATCACGTAGTTGCAACAGCTGTAAAAGCATTCATACACGGAACGTTGACTGTTTTTGTGTTTTAAAAACATTTTTCACTGATAACGTGATATTTCAATGATTTTGCTTTACAACAACCATATAAACAAAGTTTATCTATGATTCTACATCACTAAATTATGTAAACGATAAGCTGGTACGTCCTTTACAGGGGCTCGAGAGGAGATTGTTCTGGTCCTTTATTGATATAATGAGTGCGTTCGATTAGCTTCCCCGGGTTGACCCCGGTGTGCTCATCTCAATGACGGGAAAAAAAATTCCAGGACGAACGTGTGCAGACAATTACCCACGTTCTTCCTATAAAAAAATCACTCCCCCTTCTCTCGTGGTGACATCAATGCATCTCGGGCTAGCCCTGTGGATGCTATCCGGATGAGCACACCGGGGTCAACCCGAGGAAACTAATCGAAGGAACCCAATGAGGATTAGCATTCAGAGAACCAGACAAAGCCTGTTGACCCCTTGCACGCGCGTCACACCCGGCGACTGATGCCACGCTCACCATGTTGGTGGGCAGTTAGGTTTACGTGTATTAACGCTGCGTCGCCTAAAATGTGCACTTCACTGCATAACGCACAGCAAAGAGTTATATATAAAAACGCACAGTGAAATTGCCCACCAGTATGGCGCATTCAAGATTTTTCTGATGATAACGTCACGTGAAATGGGTCAATAGCAGCATGATTATGGTCTACTTAAAGGATTTGGGTACTGTTTGAAGATAATGATAGTAGGAAGTGTACCTTAAAATATTAGTTGCTGAGGTGCTGTATAGTTTTTGAGATATGAGTAAAACAATGTCACGAAAATATGTTTTGACATGCTAAAATAATTTTCGTCTCATGATCACTGAGAAGAAAATTATTTTCATGACATTGTTTTACTCATTTCCCCAAAACTACAGCACCTCAGCAAGTAGTATTTTCAGGGAAGCTTTCTACCATCTTTATCTTCAAACTATGTGAGTTTAATGTAAACCTGTGGACATTGTGTGTTTTGTCCCACAAAAAGTACATAGACCCTTTAATTTGTTACAACTTTATTTTGTGTGTGTGATTTACCATCAGGTAATGCTGAGACGTATGTTGTACTTGGTGATCAAGGAGATGGCTAACATAGCGGAGGATGTCATCATCGTAACCAGCAGTCTGACCAAAGATATGACCGGCAAGGAGGATATGTACAGAGCTGCAGCCATAAGAGCGCTGTGCAAGATCACTGATGTAAGTCAGATGTTCACTATCATTGATAAGGCATGTCCATATATAATGTTATATATAAGAACTAGAGTGATGCTTCGTGCACAAACGCCACGGGACCGCAAGGATACACGCGCGTGCCATTCTGTACGCGCGTTGAATATGAAACACACGCTGGTGTTTAATGAACGCTACGCGACGCTGTTTTGTTCAACTTACAAAATGGCTGCAAAAACACATGCTGTGAGATGCCAGTTTTGTCAACTTAGAAAATGGCCGCCTGCGCGCATGCCGGAGCACGTATATAGGCCAGTGCGCCCTCTAGTTCTTATATATAACTCTATGGGCATGTCGTGTTAAGAGCACCAGACTCAAGCTCTGGTGTTTCTGATCAGCAGAGTGTAGTTGTTGCTATGTATGGTTTACTACCTCAATGAATTTTAAATTTCTACTCTGAACTGCAGTGTACCAGTTGATTGGCCTACAAGGTGACCTCATTGGGCATCTTCTGACTTGGCTATTGTACACAATTGCTCTTTTATTGAAAAAATAAAAGAAGGAAGATCTATTTGCATGAAGCTAGATCATTATTTCTTGCTTTGTAATCGTAAGTCATGTTTTAAAGGCAGTGGACACTATTGGTAATTACTCGGCATATAATTATCAGCATAAAACCTCACTCAAGTTTAGAATTTGAGGCCTCAAAATCAAGCATCTGAAAGCACACAACTTCGTGTGACAAGGGTGTTTTTTTCTTTCATGGTTATCTCGCGACTCTGACGACCATTCAAGCTCAAATTTTCACAGGTTTGTCATTTTATGCATCAGTTGAGATACACCAAGTGAGAAGACTGGTCTTTGACAATTACCAATAGTGTCCAGTGTCTTTTGAGGGATCGATATAACCAAACTGTATTGTGTTTATTACAGACCACCATGTTACAGGGTCTAGAGCGTTACATGAAGCAAGCTATCGTGGACAAGGTCCACAGTGTATCAAGTGCTGCTCTTGCATCATCACTGGTAAGGAAAATAAAAACAAATAGCGCCTCAGACACAAATCTTCTTCGAGTGTCCCTCTCGTATCACTCCTGGGGAAACTTTCTTTCTCTCGGTAGGGTCCTTCCACATGGAACTCTCTGCCCGTCAAACTGAGAAAGGAGACTTCCTACCTCTCATTCAAGACTGAACTCAAAACCCATCTGTTTTAAAGGGTCTATGTACTTTTTCTAGGACAAAAAACACAGTGTCCACAGATTTACACTAAACTTACACAGTTTGAAGATAATGATAGTAGAAAGCTTCCCTGAAAATATTACTTGCTGAGGTGCTGTAGTTTTTGAGAAATGAGTAAAACAATGTCATGATAATAATTTAGTTTTACTCATTTCTCAAAAACTACAGCACCTCAGCAACTAATATTTTAAGGTACTTTTTCTACTATCATTATCTTCAAACGGTGTAAGTTTAATGTAAATCTGTGGACATTGTGTTTTGTGTTACAAAAAGTACCCAAATCCTTTAAGCTGTTTTACCTTCTGATTTTTGTATGGAGTGATGTATTCAGCGTGTTCCATTTTAATCATTCAATTTAGCTGTTTAGTTGCAATATGATTTTTAATCAACCTTTTATGAGGTGATATGAAGTTATTAGTTTTGATGTTTACCCTGTACAGGTGTGTGGTAGCACTGTATTGTATACTCAGTACTTTCCTGAGTCCTGTGAAAAAAATATCACAGGCATATTACCCGGTTGGGATGATACGAACTTGCAGGTTGTGTTAATTTTGCTTCAGTCATCCAGTTAAAATTTAACACTTGGCTCAGTTCATCCGCCAGGGGAAACAACGCCATTATAAAGTACACAAATTGCAGCATGGTTTGGCTTATCAATATACCCTGCATTTCTCTTGTGGGCAGACCCACAAAGTAGTTTCATTCCGGCCTAACTTTGATTCCTCTGACATCACCCTCCACAGCATTTGTTGAGTCAGAGCCCTGACGTCGTTAAGCGTTGGGTTAACGAGGCCCAAGAGGCAGCGTCCAGTGACAATGTGATGGTCCAGTACCACGCCCTGGGTCTCATCTACCACATCCGTAAGAACGATCGCCTCGCCGTCACTAAACTCGTCGGAAAGTACACTCGCGGCGGACTGAAGTCCCCCTATGCTACCTGTATGTTGGTGAGTTGGACTTCCTTATACATTATTTATTTTAATTTAAAGGTGAAGGTATACCTTTGGTTTTTGGAAACGTTTGATTGTGTAAGTTCCCTTATGTATAACATAAAACTAACATGTGAAAATTTCATTTCAAAAAGTCATTATTTTGCGATATATGTACACACCAGAAAAATAAAACCCTAATAGGCATACACAATCTGTGAAGCGTTCCTACACTTCTCAGATTAAAATTTAGGGGCATCAAAACTGTTTTGTTTTTTTTGTAACAGCTAAGCTATACTTCAAAGTGAAATACTCTCAAAATGCTTTAGGTATTTTGTTGCCATGTTATTTTAAGAGTGTTAACCAAACAGATACCTTCCCCTTTAAATGAGCAGGCATGATATTCTCCCTACGTAATTTATTCAGGTTTCCAATTTTTTTCTTCAGATTGGAAAGAGAAAATCTATAACATGCTTACATGTAGGTCAGCTCTTGTATTCTATAAAATATTTCTACTTTTTTTTAACCAAATATCATGCCTGACCGAGAAAGATGGTGAGAGAGCTGGTGGCATAAACTGAATATTAATTTTGACACTTTTTTATTTCAGGTTCGTATTGCCTCCAAGTTGCTGGAAGAAGATGAAGCTGGGTAAGCCCCCCCCCCCCCCCCCCGCCCCACCCCATTCACTGTGTTGCAGTCACTCTGTAGCAGTCCTGTATTCAGGGGTCGATTTCACAAAGAGTTGGGACTCGTCTTATCTCGAGTTAAGACGAGTAACTCGTCCTAACTTAGGATTAATCTTAAGGTCTGCATGCTAAAGTGCACGGTTGGGACTCGTCCTAAGTCCTAAGATTAGTCTTAAGTTAAGAAGGGTTTTGTGAAATCGACGGCTGTACACTTAAGGAAAATTCTATTCTTCAATACTGTAAATAACACTGTGTGGACGTGTGTAAGTCCACATAGTGTTTCAAGTCCCTACATTACATGTATGTAACCAGGCCTGGAATTAGATGCAGGCAACGGAGGCCACAGCCTTTGTTGCCCCAGGTCTTGGTCTTGGTGCCCCTACGAAAGTTACCCATAGACTTTAGGAAGTTCCAATGGAAGTGCCCATGGCAACATGAATTACACGCAAGCACTGGTCACAGCCTTTGTTGCCCCAGGTCCTGGTCTTGGTGCCCCTACGAAAGTTACCCATAGACTTTAAGAGGTTCCAATGGAAGTGCCCAGGGCAAAATGAAAATGGCCTTGTCCTTTCAAAGATGAAACTCCTGGGCCCAATTTCGTAGAGCTGCCAAGCACAACAATTTGCTTAGCATGAATTTTCTTCCTTGATATAAACAGGATTACCAACAAAATTTCCATGTGTTGCATATTTCTTGTTACTGGTATTCAGATGCTGTTTGCTTATCCTGAAAATCATGTGGAAATTTGGGTGGAAATTCTGTTTTTATCAAGGAAGAAATTTCATGCTAAGCAAATTTTTTCTGCTTAGCAGCTCTATGAAATTGGGCCCAGGCCTGTAGACGGACCTCTTTTGTTCTCAGGTCCACACAGTGTTAAAAACAGTGAGTACTGACTCTGCCTTTGAACAATAATGTTGTAGCGTTTTATGATATCTTTTTAAAAATTGTTTGGAGGACCAACTGGTTTGGGTTAATTTTGCTTTTGCTTTTTTTTCTATGACAGACACGACAGTCCTTTGTTTGATTTCATCGAGGGATGTCTGAGGAATAAGAGTGAGGTAGGGTTGTGTTTGATTTTTTGATTCTTTCAGTTTGAGAGTTGAATAGTTTGGGTACTTTTTGTGGAACAAAAAACATTGAACTTACACACTGTGAAGATAACGAGGGTAAAATGCCTCCCTTAAAATATTACTTGCTGAGATACTGTATTTTTTTGAGAACTGAGTAAATATTTTTCCAACCCACCAACCAAATGGACCGATGGTACCCTAGCAGAGTCTTTCGCAAGTAAGACTCTTAAAAAAACTCTGCTAGGGTCGAAACGTTAGGCCATTAACTATTTTGCAGTTACTTTGAGTAACAACCTTGAATGATAGTTTCTAATCTTTGCCTTTACAGATGGTGATATATGAAGCGGCTCACGCCATTGTCAACATGAAGAACACCACGGCCCGCGAGTTGGCTCCGGCCGTCTCTGTCCTACAGCTCTTCCTTAGCTCTCCTAAACCAACTCTGAGATTTGCCGCTACCAAGACACTCAACAGGGTAAGTTCAGGCCTAAAACTTTAAGGAGGCATCGAAGGCGATTGCCTCTATGTTCCCCCTGGTCAATGCCTTGGTGCCCTCGAAACGCTACAGTACAAATTTACAATTTTCTCAAAAGGTGCCCTTTACCAAGGAGAAAATGCCTTGGTGCCCTTGCCCTTTCAAAAATGAAGCATACAGGCCGGCAAGTTGGTAAAATGCACTCTATAAGAACTAGTTATTATTATTTATTGTTGAAATTTTATTCTTGAACTTTTGTCTTTTTCGTATTTTCTTTAGATTTTATAATTGTAATTTATATTTTCTATGTTATTTTAAACTTTTATAATAATAATAATAATAGTGACAATTTATAATGTGTTTTCTCTTGTACCTTTTTGTGCATCTATGTAGGTTATTTTTGTCTGGATTGCCTTTAGATTATTTTTTGCATTTTGGTTATCCGTAGGCTTGTTCCTTGTAGTCTTATTTCAAGTGTTATTTCTCTGTACGCCTTGAAATAAATAAATAAATAAATAAATTTATTCTAAGCTGCTACTTCTTTAACCACCAGGTTGCCATGACTCACCCCGCAGCCGTCACAGCCTGCAACCTGGACCTGGAGAACCTGATCACCGACGTCAATCGCAGCATCGCGACGCTGGCCATCACCACCTTACTCAAGACGGGCAGCGAGGGCAGTGTTGAACGTCTGATGAAGCAGATCGGGACGTTCATGTCGGAAATCTCGGACGAGTTTAAGGTGGTGGTCGTGCAGGCCGTGCGCTCTCTGTGCACTAAGTTCCCGCGCAAGCACGGCGTCATGATGACCTTTTTGTCCTCCATGCTGCGCGATGAGGTACGTTGGCTTTGAAATTATTCATATTGGATCAAAGAATTCTTAACCACGATGTGAGGCAAACAAATGATATTGATTGAAGTTGAGCTCAAGATTGTTTTTGTATTTTATTTTTGATATTGTTTTTGGTGATGACAGGAAATTATTTTAAAAGTACATCCTTGTGGTCATTCCGTATTAAATCAAGCAAGATTTTCCATTGATATTTTATTGATACCAAGGAGGATTTTTGGAGTCTTAAAGACACTGGACACTATTGGTAATTGTTAAAGATCAGTCTTCTCACTTGCTGTGTCTCAACATATGCATTAGATAACAAACCTGTGAAAATTTGAGCTCAATTGGTCGTCGAAGTTGCGGGATAATAATGAAAGAAAAAACAGCCTTGTCACACGAAGTTGTGTGCTTTCAGATGCTTGATTTCGAGACCTCAAATTCTAAATCTGAGGTCTTGAAATCAAGTTCGTGTTAAATTCCTTTTTTCTCGAAAACCACGTTTCTCACGATGTTTTATTACTATCAAAAGCCCCCCATTACGTAGTCCCACATCTTGTAGGGAATACTGTATGTTACAGCGCCAGGAGCGTCACTGAGTGAAGAACATGTGCGCTATATAAGAAGCCACAATTATTATTATTATTATTATTATTATTATTTCATTTTATCACAGCATGCAAAAGAAAGGTCTCATTTTCCTTTGTGCCGGTAACTCCTCGAGCCGGGCTACGTCCCGTAGCCTTAGATCTCAAGGGTCTTTCTCAGGATTCTCGCTGTTCCCAAAAGCGCTGCCTTTTGTAACAGATCTACCCTCACATTTGTCCCTATTTCATCTAGATGTTTCCCCAGTGCTTTGGGAATGGTGCCAAGTGCTCCAACCACCACGGGGACTACTTTTACCTTTACCTGCCAAATCTTACGAAGTTCCCTGGCCAGGTCCTGGTACTTCTCGATCTTTTCCATCTCCTTCGAAGCTACCCTTATATCACCTGGCACAGCTATGTCAATGAGATGACACATCTTCTTCGTCTTATCTAATAGCACAACATCCGGACGCCTATGTTGTATAACATGATCGGTCTGAATGTTAAAGTCCCATAGGATCTTGACCTGGTCGTTCTCTACAACTTTCTCCGGAACATGGTCGTACCATTTCGCAAGCACTTTGACACCATACTTCTTACACAGATCCCAGTGAATCACCTTGGCCAGCTTGTCATGTCTTCCTTTGTACTCCGTCTGGGCCATCTTACTGCATTCGCTAACAATATGAAATACAGTCATTATTATTATTATTATTATTATTATTATTATTATTATTATTATTATTATTATTATTATTATTATTAATGTTTAACTCCAGACTTTTAATTTTGTTACTGTTCATGTATTTCTGCTGCTGGCAGCGATTTTAATTTAAAAAAATTAAACCATTGAAGAATTAAAAAAAATATTGATATTTGATTGGCATCAGGGTGGTTTTGAGTACAAGCGCGCCATCGTTGACAGCATCATCGTGATCATAGAGGAGAACCCAGAAGCCAAAGAGGCCGGCCTCGCTCATCTGTGTGAGTTCATTGAGGACTGTGAGCATACCTCTCTAGCTACACGCATCCTGCATCTATTGGGTCGTGAGGGCCCACGTACCCAATCGCCGTCTAAGTACATCCGCTTCATCTTCAACCGGGTCATCCTGGAGAATGCTGCTATCAGAGCTGGTCAGTTCACACTTTGGATCTTTATTATTATTTTTTTTGCTGGAAAGCTTAAAGCAATCGCACAACATCGGTAAACAGTATTGTCCAAAGGCCCACACTTCGTGTATCACAACTTATATATAAAATAACAAACCTGTGAAAATTTAGGCTCAATCAGTCTTTGGAGTCGGGAGAAAATAACGGGAAAACCCACCCTTGTTTCCGCACGCTTCGCCATGTCATGACATGTGTTTAAAATAAATCTGTTTTTCTCCATATCGAGAATTGATAATTGTTTTAATGTTTTCTCAAAAAGTAAAGCATTCCGCGGAATAATATTTCAAGGGTAATCTTTTACAGTTAACTTCTGTAAACCCTGTAAGTTGATTTGTAAATTTGTGAACTTTTATTTTTGTTCTGTTCAGAAAGTGTCCAATGGCTTTAAGAGTATACAGATCTTATTGATTTTGGTTTTACCCATACACACCGATGTGTGTTCGCACTGTACACTCGGTACTTTCCCCCGAGTTCAGTGAAAAAAAATCACACTGAGATTGCCCGGTAGCTAGAGGCAGTTTGAATCCTATGTTTTAGCAGCGGGTACTGCAACGATTTTAAGGTGGTGGTTGTGCAAAAAGAAGTTGATTTAACAGTGCTAACACACATTGGTGTCAGGGTAAAACCAGCTTAAAGAGTATACCGAGCTTGTTATGCATCTATGTGAAACAATCTCATTATTTTTGCATTATCTTTGCCTCATTATTTGCACAGCTGCCGTCAGTTCCTTGGCCAAGTTTGGAGCTCACTGTGAAGACCTACTCCCTAGTGTCATTGTCCTACTGAAAAGGTAAGGAGTTGATGATTAACCTTTAAAAAATACAAAACAAACCTTCGCCCCCAGTGTGCATCGAGCCTGAAGCCCTACGCCTCCAGTGTGCATGAAGCCCTGTGCCCCTAATGCCTGACATAAAATGCACAACATCTAGAGATAAAATCAAACAATATAATCTGGATTTTAGACGTGGTCCCTCGCTTTGAAATTAAGTTTGACCCAATGACTTCCAATGCTCCATTATTTTTTACTGCATGAGGGGGCTCTCAAACATATTTGTATCACTTCCGGGGGTATATACTATCATACCTTAAACAGTTATTAAAGACTGGAACACAGTCCAAATCGGTTTTATAATTTGGCTTAAAAATGCAAATCTTTTTAATCATGATGGAAATAAATGGCTTTAAATAAAATGGGGGAAAAAAGAGTTAACAGCCTGACCTTTGTGACCCTAGCAGAGTCTTTCTCCGAGGCTAGGAACCTGGTTGGAATCTTGCTGGGGATAAAATGAAAGGAAAAAATAGCTTCACGCCTGAAATGTGTGAAAAGTGTTCAAGAAGTACCACCATTGAAAGTGATTGTCTTTTGTATTTTTTGTGTAGGTGTCTGCTCGATGGGGATGATGAGGTACGAGATAGAGCCACTTTCTACTTGAGAGTTCTAGAACAGCAGCAGAAGGCACTCAACTCTGCCTACATCCTCAACAGTAAGTTTTTTCTTAACAGCAATTTTGAGTCTCTTTAAAAGTTATCTAGGGGATGGTCACTATTGATAATTTCTTAGAAATTGTTGGCATAAAATCTTACTTGGTAACGAGCAATGGAGAGCTGTTGAAAGTATAAAACATTGTGAGAAACGGCTCCCTCTGAAGTAAAGGTAGTTTTGGAGAAAGAGGTAATTTCTCACTCAATTATTAAAAGACTTATATTAGGCATATTGTTACGTGCGCCTAATTCATTACCATGTCAAAAAGGAACTAAGGCACGACAGAGACATTTGACAAGGAAGAGTGAAACCTAAACCAGCGATTATATTCACGATGATAATTTATTTTACTCAAACAACAATATTTAAAGCAATAGAACCATTAATAATGTACATGGCAGATTTAATACAATTCAAATGAGAGACCCTAAGATTATAGCTACCGGAAGTTCGATGACTGGGTTTGATGTGCTGGTTACACGGTGCCTCTTCTAAATTGACGTCTGGCACTAGATTGGTACATCTGGGGAGAGCCTCAAACCTGGCATGGGTTTAGGCCATCTAGGAAGAGCCTCAAAACCGGGCGTGGGTTTTAGGCCATCTAGGAAGAGCCTCAAAACCGGGCGTGGGTCTTACAGGCATGAGAATCTTCCGGTTTAAACCGGAATTCCGGTTTTTTTCCTTTCAAAATTGTGGTCTCCGAGTTCGATGTGAATTTGCTATAAAATTCGGGGGGTAGGTTTTTGGGGGTATACATTTGGATTTCTCTAATCCCTCTTCTCTAGTCAGACAATGTCAGTTTACCTTTGTAATTGTTATTATCGCGGATCCACACGTACGGCGTTCATGAAAAAAACGGCACCTAAAAACTAAACAATAAATTGCCGTCCAGCAACTGGCCCAGTTTACGGCTTGTGGTCTTCCTAGCATCGCGCATGCATGCAGCAGCAGCGACAGATGTATAAACTTGCCTCATTCCTTGCTTCGTTTATAGTGGTATGGTTCAATAATGTTTGCGTGTAATGCGCTTGCTGCTGCAGCAAAGATAACACGTGTGGAGACTTTTGAAAGTCTTCTGAAAAAACAATGCACGTGTTTGCACCATGTGTACTGTGTACTGTGTACTGTGTACGTGCAGGTTTGTACACGAACCAATGAGCCGAGCGGCGCGGCACGAATCTGAGATCGCCGGCAGGCCATGGAAAACTGGTACCTGTTACTGCCTCACAACCAGCGAAAGATATGCTGAATAACAACCTCTTTCTCAAAAACACATCGCTCTCGCCAGATATATAGAATAATATTATTTTAAAATGTGCGTCGCCGACGGATCGTTAAAATCACAAACATTTAATTTCAAAAGAATTTCTTTTACACAACCGAATTTCAAATCAAGAACCTGTGAAAATGGTTGTTGGTGAGAAAAAAAGCATTTTCAAGGGCAGAAATAAGGGATAAAATTTAAATATTATTACTATTATTTTTTTGTTTTCCTTTCTTTTTCCGGAATTGTTACAAAATCGCAGGCGAACCCAAAATTGTTTGAATTGTTTGAGCTTTACATTCCTTATTTTCCCTTAAACCTATTATTAAAATAAAAAAAAGGAAAAATCACACAAAAGTAGCTCACTTCTACCTGGAAAAATAGGTGTCAGAAATGCATCAGAGATCACCACAGAGCTTCTAAAATACCCAGAGCTCCCAGGGCCCTTAAGCGGGCCCTGGACCCCGGCCGTAGGGGACTTCGCGCTGCGCGCTCGTGTTGTGTGTTTCGCACACAAAAATGATGGAATATTGACATTTCCGATCAACTGAATTTTTTTCCTGTTTTTTTATCATCACCCATTCTCATGCCTGGTCTTAGGCCATCGGAGCGCAAGAACTGGGTGGTTCAAGCCATCAACTTGAAGGAGAAAGAGCACAGTTTTGACTGACTGTCTCTGTGCAAGAACCGGTTGGTTCAAGCCATCAACTTGAAGGAGAAAGAGCACAGTTGTGACTGACTGTCTCTATAACTGGAATATGCCTGAAACACCAATACTGGACAATGGTGTGGCCGACGGTTGAAGTGGTGACCCCCATCAATGTATGAGTTGGGCAGAGCCCCTGGCTGACTCAGTGGTGGCGGAGTGATGAGTGTAACCCAGCAAGAGGCATACCCAGTATTTTATAGGCTAGAAACATCACACAATGCAGTGGGCAATTATACTAAACATTGTGTCCACTGCACATTAATAATAAGTTTGGAGTGTCAACACATTAAGGACACAATGTTACATTATGACCGTTGCATAACATCTAACAATACACATTGTGAAACAGACTGACCTGTTTTGCCAAATACCACAGATGTTCTTAAAGACCAACAAATATGTCATAACAAAAGGTACAGGATAAGGGGGAGAGAAAGCCCATCTGTAACAATATGAACACACACAAATTTGCGGTATAGTTGGTAAGACACTACTCTAGAATGTCAAAGGTTGTGGGAACGAATCCCAATCGAGTAATATGCCTGTGATTTTTTTTCGCAGAGCTTTACACACTTGGCTGTTAATGGGTAAAACCAAAGTTTATACAAACTCCCTGTGTTTTGTTTTTTGCAGTTCTGTCAGTGTCTATCGTTGGACTAGAGAGGGCGCTCCATCACTACACGCTGAGCCCCTCGGAGACCCCCTTTGACATCAAGACTGTGCCCCTGGAGACGCAGCCTCTTGCTGATCAGAAGATTCCAGGTAAGGTTCCAGGGAGTAGTACCTCCTGATATTGCATCAACCTTGTTACCACTGCCTCTTGGCTCACTTTTCACTTCCCAGAAATGCCAGTGGTGCAACCAGAGTTCTTATGACGTGGTTTAGTTAAAAATTATTTAAGATACATGTATTTCAACAGTTGTAGTTAAGTTACTCATGAGCTAGATGTGGGGTCATAGATTGGTGTTTGTCAATGTTGTGCTGTTTTGTAGGGCAAGGAAAGATACAATGAGAGAGGCAATGAATTTGGCGTCTACTTGCTCAGCAAACAGCACAACATTTTCCTGGTACTTTCACAAGAATTTCATTCCACCCACGTTTTAAAGCAAGATGTCAGCAGTCCCAGCTGCATCTCTGCATTTTAGTGTTTTTTTTAAAGGTTTTGTTCCTTTGTGTCTTTTGTTTTTCTTTCTTCTGTGGTTGGCTTGCCAGTTAGTTTGTTTGCATAGGTAGGGTTAGAGGCGTCTGTCTCCTGAAAAGATATTTAAACATTACCTATCAGTTCTCTGTTGGCGGGACAGACCTATCCCCATACTGTGGTTTGGGCACTGGCCTGGTGACCAGTCTTTCTTATTTATCTTTTTCTTCCATTCTGTGCACTTGCACTTTGGATCATTTATATGTAAGGGACGCAATATCAGTTATTTGTTTTATTGAATTTGTTCAATATATTTGTAACGAACAATCAGTGATCTTAAGATGAGAATCATTCATCTTTATTCACATCTTCTATTGATTGATCGCCCCCCCCCCTTACCCACAATGCAACGATACCAACTCATCCTTTATCGAAAAGGACTCTGGTTATATGTTTGTCATAATTTTTTACTTTTAATTTTTTTTTTAGACTTGATGCAGTCTGCTAAGCAGAGTGATAAGCCAAGCGCACCTGTCCAGGAGATCTATGCAGGTAAGTAATAAATGAAGGCACTGCCACCAAAAGCCAATCTACAGAGCTGCTTAACATCAGATTCTGTGCTTACTGTATGAGCCTTCATCTCATAGCGCTGCTAACTATTAGAACACTATGAAACATGATTACCTTTCAGTGCTTACTGTATGAAAAATGAATGACGTAACAATGCCAATCCCCATTGAACGTGCAAACTGTCTACCTAATTTTTTTGCTAACCTGTGGAATACGCTTACACTTAAGAATTTGTTTCGCTACAGTAAGCACTATAAGCGCTATAAAATTAGGTCCCAAAAAGGGACTCAATGTGTGTTGAATCGGTTTTCAACTAGTGGTTTAAACCCGCCGAGGCCTAGTTCTTGATTAATAACCTCGACGATCCCATTCATATATACCAGTTCGGTCAAAAACGATTTCTTTCAACACAACACCCCTCCAGCTATGAAATGGTAAAGCCCTCCACCGCCCTCAGGTAAACAACTCCTTATAAGGGAATGCTGTGCGCGTCGCGCGTATCGCGTGATGTGGCACAACTGTTTCAGCCGTTGCTCTCGACCAATAGGAATGAAGAAACTGTCTTTTAAGAACACGTGCAAGCTCGCGTGTCACGCCCGGGTTTCAACACTTTTTACTGGTCATAAACAAAGGTTTATACACACCCACGTGACGCGCTCTCCACCAATAGGAATAGCGAAACTGTCTGAGGTATTTATGAATGTAAAATTAATGTGTATTAGATAAATGTTTCTATTTCCCTCCTGAAGTAGCTTAGTGTGAAGAAACATTTTTAATATCACAAACTATAATCATGACAACTGATTTACTTTTTTGACAGAACAACTGGCAGCTATTCCAGAGTTTGCGTCCCTGGGAACTCTCTTCAAATCGTCGAAGCCAGTGGAGCTGACCGAGTCAGAGACAGAGTACATGGTCCGATGTATTAAACACACCTTCGCTGAACACATAGTGTTCCAGGTGAGGAAACATTAATGAACCTTCACCAAACTTATCCCTAATCCATTAAAAATCTATCTGTGTGTTTTGTGTGATTCTTTTTTGGGATCTGCATTTGCAACAATCAATATACTCTTTCTACTATAGTCTGATTTCCAACTTTATGGTGCCCTGTCGGAATCTTTTTTGAATCTATTTGAATGCCTAAAAGGACATTATGTTCATGTACTTTATTGTACTCAATGAATTGTTCTTACTTTTTTCTAAGGGCTAGATATTGTGTCTTTTTGTAAGTCGATCATGCTATACATGGGCAATTCCACGGTAACGGAAGGACATTTTGACTCATTAAACAACATTTAAATCGTGGATATCTTTAACAGTTTAATTACTTTCATCAAGCAAATGTCACAGTTTCTTTTTATTAATGACTGCCTTCAAAATGGCCTCCTCTTTTTGGCTGAAAAACTTTTAGTTTATAAAATATGAATATTAATAAGGTCAGTAACGGAAGGACACCGGAATTGCCCACATTGGATCAGGCATACCACCATAATCAGAGTCCACCAGGGCCCGATTTCATGGCTCTGCTTGCCGTAAGCAAATAATTGGCGCTGAAAGGCAGTGGACACTATTGATAATTACTCAAAATAGTTGTTAACATAAAAACTTACTTGTTAACAAGCAATGGAGAGCTGTTGATAGTATACAACATTGTGAGAAACGGCTCCCTCTGAAGTAACATTGTTTTTTGAGAAAGAAGTAATTTTCCACACAAATATTTGAATTTGATTTTGGGATCCAGAAATCAAGATCTGAAATTATACAGCTTCGTGTGACAATTGTTTTTTTTTCTCCCATTATATCTCGCTACTTTAAAGACAAATTGAGTTCAAATTTTCACAGGTTTTTGTTTTTATGCATATGTTGTCAAGTGAGAAGACAGGTCTTTGACCATTACCAATAGTGTCCAATGTCTTTAATAATTCCATCTTGTCCACTCTGTGTTGTCTAATTTGACTACACCAACACCCTAAACGATCAGCTGCTAGAGAACGTTACTGTTCAGATGGAGACTGGCGATGGGTGATCGTTATCGTTTTCGTTATCGCTGCAGTGTGACCCGGCCTTAGGCCTTCTTGTAATTCCAGGTCCAGATCATAAAGGGTTGCACCCCACGATCTTAATTATTTCATCTTGTTCACTCTGTGTGTCTAGTTTGACTGCACCAACACCCTAAACGATCAGCTGCTAGAGAACGTGACTGTTCAGATGGAGACTGGCGATGGGTTCGAGACGGCTTGTTACATCCCCGCCCCCTCTCTCAAGTTCAACCAACCCGGGGTCTCCTACACCTGTGTGACATTGCCTGAAGATCCAACAGGAGGTAAGATCATTCATCCTGGGCCAAAGCTGTTAAAGGGTCTGGGTAATTTTTGTTACACAAAACACAATGTCCACAGATTTACATTAATTTTACATAGTTTGAAGATGGTGATGGTAGATAGCTGGTAGAAAACTTTTACTTGCTGAGGTGCTGTAGTTTTTTAGTTTTTCACTTATTTCTCAAACACTACAGCGCATCAGCAAGTAATATTTTAAGGGAAGCTTTTCATCATCACTATCTGCATCTTTGTAATTTAATGTAAATCTGTTTTGAAACTTTTTCCCCTATGATGTTGAATGTAAATATCTCCCTGATTTATATACACAATCCCGCTGATTGCAAGATGCAAAGGGTGGCAGCTTTGCATTTAACTGTAGGGATATGTTCCAGTTGACTAAAGTGATTATCGTGCTTTTTCATTGTACATGTAGTTTAAGTATTCAACAAATTGTATTCTGTGTACTTTTCGGATTTAATATTTTGTGTGTGCAATTTTGTTTAATGAATTCTTGCAATTGCCTTCAAACATTATCGTATTGTGAAATATCCTCTATATATTTATAATGATCGACTTCTTTGTATATATTTTGTTACTAACATGTATGAATTTGCTAAGCAGAATGGGGAACCAGTTTTCACCAATGTAAATTTTATGCAATGTTTGGCTGGTCACCTATTTTCTAAGCAAGATCATTTTGTGATTAGCATATCATTCTGGCTTTGGAGTCAAAGTCACTGGAATATTTTTGAATGTTGGTCGATTTAAAAGCTGTAATTCTCAAATGGTCAACGAATGTTATCTTTTTCCACTTTATTTTGTTGCCATCATTTCTGTTTTTTTTCAACCTGTCTGTCTGCGTCTTGTTACTTTCTACATTCTGTTTGTCTGTCCATCGGGCATCTTACCACAAGTCTTGGCTTCTAACAGCTGCCTATCTACTTATTTAATTTTTGTCTTTGTAAAATATGCATTTATGGTAACTTCTTGAAATAAATATTGTAGTTATTTATTTATTAATTATGATTTATTTATAAATATATATGTTATTGGTTCTGCAATAGAAACTTTGATTGGCTATAATTTTCCCGCTTATTCTTGGATCCTTCCCTTAATCCCTTTTCCCTCTTTTTTTTTCTACAAATGGATATGTATTTGTTTGTACTTGTTTTATGCCTCTGAAGAAGGTCCGGTTTGGATCGAAAGCTAAGGCCATCTACCCTACTTATTATATTTATTATATATAATATACATTTTTTTTATGTTATAATTGTTATTATTATTATTATTTTTTTTTTTGGGGGGGGGGGATGGGGGGTTATGTATTGTTTTAAATTATTAAGTTTTGAAATAGTTGGGAGTTTAAATTTAATTGAGAAAATTTAATATTAGCTTGTCGCAAACTGCTTACCAACCTAAATAACCTAAGGTATAAATGCCAAAAATAGTTAATGGCCTGGTCTGGTGTTTAGACCCTAACAGAGTCTTCTTATATTAATTTGACTCGATAACTTAGTTCGACCAGGTTGGCTTGAATATCAGCTCGTTGATTAAAAGATAATTATTTTTTTTCTTTATACTTTCTTAAAGTGACTGGGTCCTTTACCAACACGCTGAAGTTCATTGTGAAGGATTGTGACCCCAATACTGGTGAAGCTGACGATGATGGCTATGATGATGAATATGTGGTGAGTTTGTATCACCACCTTGACCTCCCTGACCTCTATGGGATTTGGGGCAATGCATGGTGAGGTATCAATATATATTTGGTTTGCAGTAACACCATGTGTGTAGCTACTTGCCAGGTAGAGTTTGTTCTTTAGAGAAACTGTCTTGATTTATATTTATACTACCGCAAGTATATTTTCTGAATTCGGGAGACTTCTCAGTTCTGAAAAGAACTGTCCCGCTTGTTCACTGCTATGTGGGCGGAAGGTAGAAAATTAGCCAGCCGTCGATTCCACAAAACTCTTCCTTACTTAGGATTAATCTGAAGACTTAGGACGAGTCCCAACCCTGCACTGTAGCATGCAGACCTTAAGATTAATCCTAAGTTAGGACGAGTTACTCGTCCTAACTCGAGATAAGACGAGTCCTAACTCTTTGTGAAATCGACGGCAGGACTACTACGTAGCATTAGTAGATTTTTTTTTTTTTTTTTTACGCAAGCCGACAGACACACAAGGCCTGGAAGCCACTTCAATGTGTGGGCTACAATTATTTTGTTTTCAGGGGTTACCTCCTTTACAATCCATACGGAGGTATAAACTTGGGTATCATCCATCAGAAGCTTGACTGGTAGAGCAGAAAGCACCACCTCCGCAACAAGATATAAAACAAATAGTCATTGTACACGATTTATGAATAATTTACGAGCAAGATTAAGCTTATAATATTACGTGTACATGTACAAGCATTTATAAAGGGTTATGTTTTAAATAATATGATTCATTCCACTTCTCGTTTTAGCTTGAAGACATTGAGATCACCGTGGCAGATCATGTCCAGAGGGTCATGAAACCCAACTTCCTTGCCTCTTGGGAGGAGGTTGGAGAAGAGAATGAAGTCAATGAGACCTTTGCACTCTCTGCCAAAACCCTGGAAGGTAAGAGCCATGATCTTAATGTGATGTCATGTCTTAAAGGCACTGGACACTATTGGTAATTACTCAAAATAATTATTAGCATAAAACCTTTCTTGGTGACGAGTAATGGGGAGAGGTTGGTGGTATAAAACATTGTTAGAAACAGCTCCCTCTGAAGTGCCATAGTTTTGGAGAAAGAAGTAACTTTCCACGAATTTGATTTCGAGACCTCAAGTTTAGAACTTGAGGTATCGAAGTCAACCATCTAAACGCACACAACTACGTGTGACAAGGGCGTTTTCTTCTTTCATTATTATCTCGCAACTTTAATGACCGATAGAGCTTAAATTTTCACAGGTTTGGTATTTTATGCATATGTTGAGATACACCAACTGTGAAGGCTAGTCTTTGACAATTACCAATAGTGTCCACTGCCTTTAAAGGCACTGGACATGTTTGGTAATATTGTCAAAGACCAGTCTTCTCACTTGGTGTATTCATTTTATTCAAACATGAAAATGCATATTCAAAACAACAAACCTGTGGAAATTTTGACTCAATTGGTCATTGAAGTTGCAAGAGAATAATGAGAAGAAAAAACACACATATTAATTACGAAATTAATGACGTATTATTTAAAAATTAACAATTTGTTGGAGGGCGATGTAAGCATGTGGAAAAGATTTGTTAAGATTCAATACTGATTTATCAAATGGGAGCGCTTTATAACTATGAAACTTTGTTGCTTTTGTCTGCACAGAGGCCGTCACAAACATCATCGGGTTCCTTGGGATGCAACCCTGCGAGCGTTCCGACAAAGTGACAGAAGGCAAAAGCTCCCACACCCTCTGTCTCGCAGGGGTGTTCCGAGGCGGCCACGACACGCTGGTACGCTCCAAACTGGTACTCCAAGACACGGTTACCATGCAGATAACTGTGCGGAGTACCGATCCCACTGTCAGCGAGATCATCTCGTGTGCAGTGGGCTAGAATAGGAGCGGCTATAGTCTGGCGTCTATTCCATTATTAAATCGTACTTCAGATAATAACATTAAACAATAAGATAACTAGTTGATAGGTTAATCTATATATCTCTGCTGTTGTTGCATTGGTGCAAGAATTCTTGTATCTTGATTAAGTAACCGTGTTGTATCTTGCTCAACAGACCCGCCCTGCGTTATATTGTCACCGTTTTCATGAAGGGCAAATTTAGCCACTGCAGCCAAACTTTCATGTTTGGAAGCTCCGTTTTTGAAATTTTTGTTTCGGAAACTGTTTGCCAACGACATTTTTCCCAAGCATGAAAGTGGAGATCCTAAACCATGCAAAAATGTTGTTATTTTAATCACATAATGTTTAAATTAGGTCTGTGTGCAGTGCATCGTCTTCAAGCCTTGTAAGCATAGAATGCCTAGTAGCGTGGAGTACGCACGGGCACAAGCCAAAAATTCCCCGACAACCCGTGAAATACACTTGATGAAAGTGTAGAATTCCCCAATTCGTAAACGCCGATTCCTTGCGCCAGTAAGCAGAGCCATGAAAATGGGCCTCAGTCTATGTTTAAGATTTCACATCTTGCTGGGTGATAAAATGAATAATTATGAAAATATGATGGATATTCATGAAAATAATTCTGACAGTATGAATCTTCTACATTATAATTGGACCAATCTTTGTTATTGCTTTGGGCATTAGCAAAGCAGTTAAGAAAGGTCATGTTAATAATTTGTGCATTGTTGGTGTAAGGCTGAACAAATACCATTTGGCATAAGTACAACACTTCCTTTCTACGGAACTGTTAAAAATTATAAAATATATTTTGTTCCCTCTGTGTACACTTAAAGGAACATTACAGACTTGGTTTGTGCTAACAAAACAGTTGCTGGCAGTGTAAGCACTTTATGTAATCCACCATGTGCATGAACTGACAAACCTGTAGAAGTTTGAGATCGATCGGCCATCTGGGTCACAAAAGAGTAGTGAAAGACCGATTACAAATTTTGCATTGCATCGATGCCAAAAATAAAATGAATAAAACGCTCACTGAGCGGTAAACTCCAAACGCGAAGTTAGATTAATTATTACTCATCAAATATGACATTTCAGACAGAAATATTTCAAGGAATGTTTTCAACTATCGTCATCATTAGACCGTGTAAGTTTTGTGTAATTTGTGATCTTCGCGATTTTTGTTTCTTACCAATTCTGTAACGTTCCTTTAAAGGAGTATCAAGTTCTGTGTATGCATTACAAAAGATACACATAGGAGACTTGGGGATGCGAGTAGTAGCAAGTTAAAACTTAGGCCTGCTCCAAGAGTTAAACTTGGGCTTTTTTTTACCTATGTTCTTTAAGTGATAACTATACAGGGCAACCCTCAAAGTATGTGCTTCCCAACCTACACTTGTTGTCAAGTTGTTAAATGTTTGTCATGGTGATAGCGTATAACTCTGCTCTCCTGGTGTCAAAGACTAAGCTCTCGCGAGACTACTGGCTCCCGACTACTGTACCGTAGTCCAAGAGCATTATGAGTCAGGCGGGAGCCAGTAATCTCACGAGATTCGCGGAGAGAGTTTGTATGCTATCACCGCAACAAACATTTAACGACGTGTCCACTAGTCTTAACCCAACATAAATGAGTTGAGCACAATCCCTACTGTTTACTGCAAACAATTGTGAATCAATAATAACAAATATAGAGTCATGAAAACTTTGTTTTTGTGAGATTTGTTTTAATTAGTTTACTTTATTACCTTGATTGCACCAACATCAAATTACTTGGTCCAGAAGGGTAACCCCGAACAGACCCACTAAATAGGGACCCTTGTTCGAACAAAACAAAGAAATACAGACACCAGTTAAAAAAGCAAAAATACGTATCAAAAACATGGAAATATATATATAATACAATGAATATGTACTGATCTGCGATATATTGCAATGATTTAATAGAAAACGCAGCAGTGTCTATCCTCCACCCCCACCACCTTTTATAACTGCAATAAATTCTTCACCCCTCTTTAATAGTTGCAATCTTTTCCTCTGTGCATGTATAATCTGTTTGACTTGTTGGCACAGTGCTAGATGTTGACCCCCCCCCCCCCCCCCCCCCCCCCCCCCCCCCCCCGCCTCTCCTTGCTGCGCACATTACAAACTATCGGTGGAATAGTCATGACGTTTGTAGCATTGAGTGTATGTGTAGGGGGCCTATGGTATTGCCGCTGATGTTTTACCAATTCAACAAGAACGTACAGAGACTAAGTTTGCTTTTCTGAGATTCCTTGTCTTCACAACCAGAATATTTGAAATGTATAATTGTTCGTTTTGTCTTCTCGGATCTGAGCTCCTTCTTGCGGTCTCCTGGGGTTCTTGCAACCAGTACAGAGACTAAGTTTGCTTTTCTGAGAGTCCTTGTCTGCACAAGCTGAATAAATTAAGTGTTTTTTGTGCCTTCTCGGATCTGAGCTTCTCCTCATGCTTTTACTTGCTGTGGGTTTTCTTCTTGCAATCTCCTCCAGATGGAGTAACCTCTGAAGGTCGATAAGGAACCTAGAAGGGACAGCACGATGATCATATACAGCATACCGGACCAACCAAATAGTTCAGTCAGTACGCCTACAACAGGTCCCATGACCACTGTACCCAGACTCCCAAACCCTGCAAAGAATACAGACAGAAAAAGGCAAATCATAAAACCACTCTATCTCAGCGACCGGGCAACCTCGGTGGTCTAGTTGGTAAAGACACTGCTCTAGAATTGCAAAGGTCGAGGGTTCGAATCCCACCCGAGTGGTATGCCTGTGATTTGTTTACACTGAACTATGGTACAGTAAATGCTGAGTATACAGTGCTGAAACAACGGTGTATATGGGTAAAAACCACAATGAGTATTCTTTATCCCAGATGCAAATTTAAAATCTATTCACTCCATCTTTAAATAGCTGTTGCCTATGTACCTTTATCAGCCATGCAATTGTAACTTCACCAGAAAAAGCTTTTTTGCTTTTGTGTCACCAATTCCCTTCTGTGCTTTACACATGCTAGCATGGAGCACTGGTTTCCTGGACCACGGAAGAATACATGGTCATGAGGCTGGTTTCAACGACCAGGCCTGAGTTTGTGTCAAAATAGTCAACCTTTAGTTAACCGTGGTGCTGACTGAAAAGCATTGACAAAGGGTGAAAAAACAAAAAAGTTTTTCACAAACCATTAATGAATCCAGAAATGGAAGCCTGAATATCTCTTCCTTCCCACTCAGCAAGCTCCGCAGGAACGCTTCCGGTCAGAATGGGATCCACTCCACAGTTGAGTGCTCCGGTGATCATCATCAGGGAGATATTGAAGAAGGCGCCCCATGAGGCGGTAATGAGGAAACAGACGAGGCTGAGAGTTGAGGCTAAGATAACGAGAGCGCTTCCTTTAAGAGTCTGCCCATCAAGGAGTCTATTTAAACGAATCAAAAGAATTATACCAACTTAGAGGGTGTTGATACCTTTTTGGCCATGATCTGACATGAATCCTTACTCACTGTGAATGAAGATGTATGTATTATAAGTAACCTGTAGAAGTTTCAGCTTCATTAATGGTCAAGTTTTTGAGCGCAAAAAAAAGAAGAAAATCATAGAGTATTGTCTTCAGGAGAGTCATGTAAATTCGTTGCACAAGCTAAAATATTTTGTCGTGAATTTGTTGTACTCTTAAGGGGAAACTTTCTACCATCATTGTTTATGTGTAAGTTTAATGTAAAATTGTGGACGTTTGTGTATTGGTTTGTGTCACAAAAAGTACCCAAACAATTTAATGTTAAATGAAAAAGGTCAGTTTGAGCATGAGAGTCAAACAAACAATGCACATTGATCATGTCTTGGTGAATGGTGATGATATAATATACAGAAACAAATTGTATTTAGTGGGATTTATACTTTCTACCGTACAAACCTTTGTATTAAGTACCCTAGTGCTGCACTGCCAGCGACTCCTCCAATCTCAAAACTCGTTGACAGCATACCAGATTCACCTTTCCCATAATGCAGCTAAAAACAAACAAGAGCAAAAACACAGCTCATTTTATTGTACCAATTATTTATAGGTGATTTTGCTTTTGAAGAATTATCGATTCCTTTTCGGTATCGACTCCTTTGCAAATACAAAAATAGTTACCTGTTCATATAGGTACATTGGTAGCCACATGAATACACAGTAGCGTACGATCTTGACACAAAACATCGACACGGCAAGTTCTTTTAACATCCTGTAAGAAGAAAAAGGGAATAAATAGTTACTACACTACAGCCCTTGAGCTGTGGTCATTCAAAACATGCATACTTGTTTAGCCAAGCACAACTCTCAGCCATTGACAAGCCATCCTTTAGCCCGGAAATCAGACATCAAACTTTGTGGCGCGTGAATAGCGCCAAATACGCAGCCTCCACAACTCACTGGTTGCCTGCCAGAGCTTTGACCTTGCCTGTCATAATAATGTTTATCTTCAAGTACGCGCTAATCCTCCAATCAGATTCCCAGAATGGAGTGGTGATAAAAACCTTTATATAACACCCAAGCAGATCCTTGCCATTTGATTGGAGGATTGTCCGTCACATGATAGCAAATAAAAGTACCATTGCACGCTGAGTCACTCGCCGTGCTTTTTCGTTCCATCCGAAAAGTACCATTGCACGCTGGCAGCGTGCAATGGTACTTTTCGGATGGAACGAAAAAGCTGAGTAAAAACATCACTGCGTGCGCGTTGTCTTCGGTAACGCAGCAAGGCATATAAGTAAAATTACTAGCATTCGTCTTCTACAATTAAAAATTGGAGGCCTACACTTTGTTTGTTTTGAAAGTTGTATCTTTCAATCAAAATGACAAAGATCTACTTGGATGTTATATAAAACAAATAATGAATGTTTTTCATTCGTGCAATGGTGCGAATATGTTCATTCGTTGAAAGCTGGAATGTTCCATTCAACTCGGCTCCGCCTCGTTGAATAGAACATTCCATCTTTCAACTCATGAACATATTCGCACCATTGCACTCATAAACATTCATTATGTGTATAATATTGCACGGCTAATATCACTACCATGCGTCTTGTGTGTTCTATGTCACGTGCCAAGTTTGCTTGAAGATGTGTGTAGTCTCAGTCTGGTTGTTAATGAGTCTATTGTTGATAATATAATAAAAATAATAACTAGTTCTTATATAGCGCATTTCACAATAACCGTATCTATACCCTTTACATTAATAGTGCGCTGGTCATTGGACCAATAACGTTCCTCTAATATTTCTCAGCTCCCTGTACGGCCCTGCGCTGCGGTGTGGCGCTAGCGATCAACCTCGATACACTCATTTACATACACCCGTGGAGAAGAGAAGCAATTTGAGTCGAGCATCTTGCGCAAGAGGGGGGGGGAAACACCAATGCAAAACAGGCCGACTATAGAATGACATAATGGGTTGACTGTTAAATAATCCTCACTTAGAACTTACGGGAAAGACCAGAGTTGAATGAAACTCATTGTTACATGCTCTGGCGCATCTGCTGATGATGACACAAAATCTGAGTCTGAATAGGTAAAAAGGAAAACCAAAAATAAGTTTATGATACCAAAATTAAGAAGATTGAAAAAAAATACACATGGAGCAAGTTTTAGAGAAGGGGATTGTTCATGGTGGTGGCAAACACAGAGACTCCCAAAGTAATACATGAGTCTCGGGAGATAACTTGAGATGGACATAGCTTACCAACTCCAAACCTAGTGGATTTTGTGTTGGGACCTACATGTATACACCCCTTGCGAAGGCCGCTGTCTTTGATGAAATGTTGACGCAGCACCTATACGCGGTGCACCTTTCTATTGGTTTACCTCAAAGATGGTGGGTCAATGACTTCATGTGAAATTCATCTATTGTTTTTGAACCACGTCATAAAGAAATGGACTGGCACATTGCGGGGCATTTGTGTTTACCATCAAAAACGACTTTTCTTGTTATTGTTTACCTTTGCCCTGAATGACGATTTCGTAATCGGCTGGAGTGTGAAGAAACAGCACTACTAATAAGCCCATACTAAGCTGCGAGTAGAGAGAATTATGCAGAGGTGAGGGAAAAAAAAAAACACAAAGATTAGCAGCGATTGGAACTATATTCATCTTACATTTATTAGTGGATATAATTCTGTAGATGAGAGATGACCTCATTCCCTTTAGGCATAATTTGCCGCACAAACTGTGCATGGTCACCTAATATTGGGTGTGTATTGCTTCCCTGGGTCGACCCCCGCTGTGCTCACACGGGTGAGCCCCTGACAAGAGCTAATCAAACGATCACTCACCCTCTCGTGGTGATGTCATGCACCTGGGGCCAGCCCCAAGTGACCCACTCCACAAGCAAGGCACTTGGGAATGACCCGGGTGAGCCCCTGGAATGACGGACGTCAAAGCTATTCGAATGTACCGTGAGCAGACCAGGGTCGACCCGGGGAAGCTAATCGCACCCTGTGTTTTCAGACTTCGGGGATCAAGGCTGTCATAACCAAACTGATTTTTACATGTCGCGATTTTGTTTGTAGCATGGGATAAACAGTCAAACATCTAATTACTAATCAAAAAATTTACCATAATGCTGTTTAAAATAAACGTCGATGGAATTATGTGCCTGGGAAAATTTGTTCAGGAAAAAGGAGATAATGACGCTAATGGTCCAACTGTGTACATGGAACATGTAGAATAGTTTTACTTGAGTATCTATGTGTAATGGCAAGCTGGAAGTGAGCCATAAATTTCGTTGAAATTCAGTGTACAAAACAATTGTGTAGTGTCTGTGGGACCACGTACAACTGCATGGTGGTGCTTTGATGATTCCTGATTTAGAAATTGATAGAGGTTTGTAAACTTACAAGAAGTAACGACGGAATAAGGAATACATCTCGCCAGCCGTAATACGTCTGCAGATGCACCTGGAGAACAAATAAATTAGCCTTCATTACTGTTATTGGAAACGGGGAACATGACCAAGATGGTGTTAGCATGATAAAGGTCTATTAGGTATAATGTTGACCTGGTACTTCATGGTTTCTACATTCAACCTGTCCTGAAAGTCTTTGAGAATGAAATCTATAGTCGCAGGGTATTCGTTGCTGAACAGTCAACACACTGGAGTTGCTCTGGTGTTTCTGATGTTTCTGGTGTTTCTGGTGTTTCTCTGGTGTCCTTTACCATAAGTGCTTTGTCATTTCGGTTGGACCTAAAGCTGTAGGTCCCATGTGTTGTGTAATGCATGTAAAAGAACCAAAAACCCCTTACACTAATCGCTAACAGAAGGGGCCATGGTGTTTTCTCACCATGGTTAACTGCAGATTGTGCCACAGCACTTTGTAAAACACTACTTTATGCTATGTAAAATGGGTCTTATATTTCAAACATAGCTCCTCATACCTTGTGGAACAAATGATGTGGAACTTTATGTGTGATAAAGCGCTATATAAAAGAACTGCATATTATTATTATTATTATTATTTTCTATTACCGCTAAAGCTGTACCCATCACTCCTCCAGCAAATGTGCAGGTTCCCCAGAGACCAAACACTGCGTTACGCTGACGGTTGTTGAACCAGGAACCCAAGACCTTGACGCAACTCGGCCACGCCTGAGACTGCAAAACAAATGACAATCTTTTATGCAATCTATTCAAATTGGAGTGGAAAGATTCAAAATGCCAAACACCTACTGGTATATGGAGTTCCATATAATAACAATAGGTTCTTATGGGTGCGTTCGTTTAGCTTCCCTGGGTCTACCCCGCGATGCTCACTCAGGTGACCCCCTGACAAGAGCTAATCGAACAACCTCTCTTAGTGACGTCGTTTACCCGAGGCCAGCCCCCAGTTGACCCACTCCACAAGCAGGGCACTGGGGGCTGACCTGGGTGAGCCCCTGGAATGACGTCAAAAGCTATTCGAACGCACCGGGGCAGCCTGGGGATGACCCAGGGAAGCTAAACGAACGCACCCTTTATAACGCACAAATCCTAGGTGCTGAGATCAAGGCGCTTGTGAGACGAAACATTGAGTTAGAATCGATACAGTTCAGTTTTGAGCAGTTTCTTGAAAGTAGCAGATGAGGTAGATGCCAAGATGTGTAAGGAAGATCGTTCCAGAGGCAGGGGGGGGCCAATATAACAAAGGTTCCTCGGCCAAAAGATGTGGAGCAGGGATCGCGTAGCATTCATGGGCGATTGTTTGGAGTCCAAACTTTTCGTAGTTGATGAGGGGACAGGGTCTGTAGAAATTCAGTTGTGATGTCGTTTAGGTTCAGGTGGTTAGAAAGCATCCTGCAACGGATGCCATGGTTGGGTACAAAGAAGGTTTTGGGTTCACAGAACAAACAAAGGCCAAGAACTTGAACATTTATTGGTCGAATTGAATAATGTTTGAATAACATGAAAGGAAATTCTATAATGGATGGTGCGCAAAAATAAAAGTCCCCGTACAGCCCAAAAAAGAATGAAATTTGAGGTTTGAAAGAGAAAACGACTGACAAATTTTACCCACCAACCTGTGCAGCTCCATTGATGAACAAAAAGAGGGCAAAAATATAGAAGCTATGCCACATGCCAAACGAAGCCTGCAAGACACAACAAACAAAATGGTGTTAGATTTCAAAATTATAGATAGTTCTCAAGTTTACTTGTGAAAGGTAGGGTCCTAGGGCTAAATATTAATGACAAATAAACTTACTTGGTAAGAAGCGAGATAGTATAAACTATTTTCAGAAAGGATTCCCCTCGAAATTTTCAGCCCAAAATGTTTGAATCTGAGAACAAAATTATCGCATGTATCATTGGGTGTTCGTGCTCCAGAGATGCAGTTGGTAGGCCTAACCGCTGCCACCTCGTTAAACATGGATGGATTCAATGTTCTTGTAAAAATACTGCGACAGTTTACCAAGGAGAAAATGCCTTTAGTGCCATTGCTCTTTGAAAAACGAAGCATACAGTCCGGGTAAAATGTCGTGCTGGTTTTGTCTACAATTTGTGTGTTTCTTGAAACTGGAGTGGTATTGTACTTTACCATAGAGATACCAGATGTCATTAGGCAACATGCTAGAGTTCTGCGGGCGCCGTATTTATCTGCACTCGATCCAAACACCATCTGAAAAGACCAAAACCATTGATGCAAAACATGAAATAACCTGTCAAAGATTGGTTTGGGCTAGGACTCAAATTTCACGTAAAAATTGCCCCCAAAAAGTTAATTTTTTGTAAATAAAATACTAAAACGACACAATAGTGAAAGGTCTGACTGATACCATTGAGTCCAGCAGAGCTTTAACTATTTGAGGCCAATACGAGTTATATAGGCTGTATGTTTGGAATCAGCGTCACTGAGTGACGGATTTGAGCGCTGTATAAAACAATGTATGCCACAATAGCCATATCTGATTTGGTAATGAGAAACATCTCGCACCCCGACTACACATCTTAAAGGCAGTGGACACTATTGGTAATTACTCAAAATAATTATTAGCATAAAACCTTTCTTGGTGACGAGTAATGGGGAGAGGTTGGTGGTATAAAACATTGTGAGAAACAGCTCCCTCTGAAGTGCCATAGTTTTCGAGAAGGAGGTACTTTTCCACGAATTTGATTTCAAGGCCTCGGGTTTAGAACTTGAGGTCTCGAAATCAAGTATCTAAACGCACACAACTTCGTGTGACAAGGGTGTTTTCTTCTTTCATTATTATCTCGCAACTTTGATGACCGATTGAGCTCAAATTTTCACAGGTTGGTTATTTTATGCATATGTTGAGATACACCAACTGTGAAGTCTAGTCTATGACAATTACCAATAGTGTCCACTGTCTTTAAACCTGCAGAGGCATCTGGCTGGACCATTGCATTTTGCCAGATAATGTTGCTATAAATAAAACTTATTTTATTGTCGACTAACTTACCTGAACAAAAGCGTAGGGAAGAAACATTGCTGTATCTAGCCATCCTAGCTGAGTTCTGGTCATCTTAAGCTCAGATGACAAATCCATCTTCACCTGGTCAATTTTAACAAATTACAAAAAGAAACAAACCCGAATGAAACATCGGTTGATCTCTCCTTACACAACAGTAACTGCTGTGCATTTTGTTCTTGTCTTCTATTTTTTGGGTCTCATGATTTGTTTTGTTCGAATTTAAAGTACTTTAAAGGGGCTGGGTCACATTTGAGAGGGCAACAAGACCATCTTCATCATTTTGCAAAGGGCACTTCCATTGGAAATCAAGTTTATGGGAAAATTTTCAAGGGGCACCAATGCCAAGACCAGGGGCAGCACAGCCAGAGGCCATCATGACCTTGGTTTGGAGGCCTCCTTGTTATTTTTTTAATGTTAAATTCAATTCACAAGGCAAGGCCTCGACTGCTGTTTGTTTTAATGGTGATATTGGATGCTGGTTGGTAGGATTAGAAATAGGAGTGAACATGACTGCAATTGTATTCATTAAATCATTACTACTATACAGGAATACTATATAATACCCCTACTAGTTTAGTTAAGGGTTTAATATAAATAATAATATGGAGGTTGTGTATTTTCTTCCTCCATGGTTTCATTGACAAAACACAATTTACTACTAATTATCTAGGCTAAGTTAGACCCAGCAACTGTGGCGCTAGATTTCTTTTTCTGAAATTTGGACATTATCGGTCATCCGATAATCATTTTATCATTTCCAATTTAAATAGGGCCTATTGCGTGTACTGCAGTGTTTAGTGTTAGTTAGTGTTAGTTTTATTGCTAACGCCGGTTGGTGGGTCCTCCGAAGTGAATACTTTACCACGGCAAGGGGTTTTCTAAGAAGGTATGTGCTTGCATATGCCATCCACGTTAGGGCAAACACACAAGCTTGATGATGTCGTACTTTCATTCTGCTAATGTTTTCTTAATTCAGTTTATTGTAAGTTTTTTATAAGCTAAAAATGTAAACAATTGATTTCGCGAAACGGGGAGCGCCATGTCTAGCTTACTAACTTCTAACGGAGAGGGCGCCATTTCATTCAACTTTTGACCAATGAATAAGTGGATTGTCTTCGATAAGGCCGCCTTATCTTATCAAGTAAGTTTATATTTAATACCTTATCTAAGACAACCGACATAAACAAAAATTAACGACAATTCAATTGGTTTATACTGCCAAAAACTCCAAACAAACAAAATTAATGTTCAACAAATCCGTTTTCTTTATTCGGTTTAGTTTTTTTTTGGTATGGCCGAGTTATGATTAATGAGGTAGACCACCTACTAAGCGTGGCACAATTCCTTATCGCAGTTTTCTAGGCAAAGAATGGAATGATCACATAATTATCCATAACTGAATATTAATAATCATATCACTATTAAACACTGCAATTGTTATTTTTTTTCCCGTGTGATATAAATACTTCTCCCTAGAACATCACAGGATTAATTTTAGTCAGAGATCTGCAAAGCCTATCGTATACAAAAATAAATAAATAAATAAATAAATAAACCAGCATGGAAAGCTATACGTTGTTTTATATATTAAATTTTTTTTTTTCATGTTAATTAACATCATTATTGTTATCTTTTTTGAAATCCGGCAGCATTCGTTTTCTTTCTTCGACCAATCCATACAAATCAGAATTTACTGAAAGTGCAATAATTAATGGAAACTTTTCTTCTTAGGCCAAGTAAAACAAAATACCAGTTGATCGTCCGGGTTTTTCAAAAAAAGAAAAGAATGGGGGCCATTTTATTTAGTTTTTCAAAGGTGGCCGCCAAGGATTTTACACTCAAGATGGCCACCAGTCCTCAGTTTAAAGTCACCACTTATAAGATAAGCAATTATAATGAGAAATACACAGACAATTAATTGTCTTTTGGGGACCAACAATTTAAACAGAATATAAAAGGAAATTTGTTACTAAATATGATGCAGCCCAACAAAAGGATGAGAGAGAGAACGACCAACTGTAATTTGTATTTATTTGGCCTTATCTGTTAGTGTATTAATCAATGGCAGAAAAATGGTTAAGGCATGTCAAAAAAACATGTCCTCACACGGTAACGCTTCATAGCTATAGCCAGAAATAAAAAACTGCTAGAGTAGAAACCCAGAGAACAGTATTGGCGAAGGTGTGTAAGAAACACCACCGTCATCCACCTTTCCCGGGAAGGAGATTCGCTGTCCATTCTTCACCAGCTTGACCTCATCGTCTTCATCGAGGTCAACCACCACGGTGGTACCCGCGTACTGGACCGTCAAGTCACCTGAATTCTTGGAAGACACGGTTGCCTTGATGGCGGTGTTTACCAACATGTTCACGGTGATCACGTTCGTCCTGGTGTTGGGGAAGGAGTACATGAAGACGTAGATGCCGGGAATTTTGGCCTTGAAGATGCCCGTTGTTCCGTCAAAATCACCGTTTAGGTCCAACACTGTCGTGGGGAATGCAATGTCCTTACCCGAACCAGAGGGCACTTCGGTGGGACGTTGAGCCGAAAATGCAGACTGTCTTACGATGAGAGGTGAACAGAGGCATCGATCTACAACAAAAAATACGGTGGAGAGGTTTAATATTAAAGGAACTGTGGACACTTTATTCATAATTATTGTTAGCAGAACGTGGCAGAAGAATGAGTGGGAGTGGCAGGACCAGTGGCAGAAGAAAAAGTGACATGAATGAGTGCCAGAACGGGTGGTAGAATGGGTTCTGCAAAAGAATGAGTGTCAGTTTGGCAGAAGAATGAGTGGCAGAATGGGTGGCATAATGAGTGGCAGAATGAGTGGCAGAATGGGTGGCAGATTGAGTGGCAGAAGAATGATTGGCAGAATATGTAGCAGATTGAGTGGAAGATTGAGTGGCAGAAAAAATGAGTGGCAGAAGGCGAATAATGAGTGGCAGAAGAGTGGCTAAGAATGAGTGGCGGAAAATAGAGTGACAATTATTACAAAAAATATGGAAGAAGAATGAGTTGGGGGAAGACAAAGACACGGGGCAGGAATCAGTGACAGATTCATCCAGTTCTTTACTTACGGTACAAGTTGAATCCACTGAATATCACAGGGCTCTCCAGACTGGCATCTGGCACGATGGGTACCGCAGGGGGTTGAGCGTAGGTCGACACATACACTTTATCCCCTTGGTCTAAGTCAACCACAGTGTGTGCAAAAGCCGGGCCATTCACCGTCAAGCGAAATAGCACTTCCACTGCAACCCCCTCTTTGATGAGTTTGTAATGTGTCACTTTGCTCTTCCCTCTGACATTCTTTCCAGCCGTGAATGTGAAGACGTAAGTACCGGGGATTGGAGCGGTGAAGAGCTCCGTCTGGGCGTTCCTGTCGAGCAGGGGTTGGACGTCTGCGTCTGCCGGGTCGAGTGGATAAGTCGTAGGGTTGTTTGCTACGTTCACGTATGTGAACGCCGCATCTTTGTGGAATGTTGACAGGCACCGGCAGGGGTGTGAGGCGTAAAGCATGTATATTATGGTCACAACCAACATATCCATCATCGCCCCTCCTCCAGTCTTCTGACCCGTCATACTGAAATAATCTGCAAAGGCGAAAGAAGAGAAACAAATTACTGAAACTAAGCTGGCGGGTACGAACGATGTGTAAATCTCTTCGAGCAGAGTGTAAAAAGTCGAGACCACACCGGCACTTTTCTGTTTATCCACACCATGCATAGCTGAAATCAATACATTTTTTTTTTCGTTTTTTTTTTTTTTTTTTTTTTAGTTTTAGATACTGCTGAGCGAGAAAAAACGTGTTTACTTCCACGATTCGGTTTTGAGTCAGTGTGTTTTTATTTTCACTACAAACACATACGAAGAAAATGTGAAGTTTCAATCATTTGAAGAGATTACAAAATCTGTGTAAACTCACCACAAGTTTCCAAGTTGCATTTGTGCAAACAGAATATAGAATCTCAATTTTTTTATTTTGCCACGAGCATCTATGACACACCCAGTTTGGTACACCTCCACTGGTTAACTGACTACAACCTGCAGAGATGCGCTGAGCAGCTCATGTATGAAATTTACTACCCCCCCCCCCGCCCTGCCCCCCCCCCCGGCCTGTTGCTCTTTGTAATTCATTATGTAATAGAAACATACCTTTGAGGAGATGTCAATACTGGAATGTCACGTATGTGTTGTTCACTGGAAAAAAACAAACGATTTTAAATCGGGGGAAAAAAACCACTGAACAAACCGAACTGACTCACGGTGAATATTAAATGACTTGGGGTTGAAGATGGCATTGACTAGAGCGGGATTCGAATTTCCTCTGGACTAAATAATCCCCAAATAAAATTCACACCAATGTATAAACCAAAATGAGTTTCCTATTGGACTGTGTTTGGATTGGATTGATTTATTTCCAGTTCAGAATCGTTATTTCAATAGCAAGGCCCAACCAACTCACACAAAATGCTTTTTTCAGACCAATTATTATTTAATTTTCATTAAAGGCAAAGTAGCCTATCCTTTGGTTTTTTATGTAGATAATCATACTTTATAAACCTGTGAAAACTTCATTTGAAAAGGTGGTAGCGATTTTTGAAATATCGCCGAAAGTCCTCAATTGGAATACATAACCTGTTAAACGTATCATACAGTAACGTTTCTCAGATTCAAACTTGTGTGATTATTTTGCCTTGAACACATAAGGCCTAGGAATGCTTTACACTTTTGAAAAATGCTGTACTTCCAACCATGGAGGAAGGAAGATAAGGAGCTCGAACGACCCACAAAACCGCAGAGTAACAAACGAATACTCTGACAATGCCCCTGTCTGACCAGTGGAAAAAGATAGGAGACCTCCAGCTGGACGGCCGATTAACGAGTAGGATTAAATCTCTTTGTACAGAACGTGCGGTACCGCCGCTTTGCACCGTTGCCTTCGTGTAAAGTTGAATCTTTGGAGACAAGAATTGTGAATCACGTTTTCATATACAGTTTGTGGTGTTTCACGGAAACATCATGGCATATTTTTACATTTTTTGTGACTTTCCGGTCACTAGCGGTGATTCAAAATTTGGGTATTAGCACACGAGGGTGGTTGGTATTCAATTGGAGCACAAGTGTACACAATTTTTATCAGGTCTCAAAAAATGTGTTTTTCTGTATTATATCCATACGACATACGACACCATAGTTGAGTGAAGAACCAAGTGCGCACGCGCAAACTCACATACGCCAGGTCGCCCATTGTCTGTGTAAGGTATGTAGGTGATTACGAGGTGTCGTTAAACGACCGCGGTACCACGGGTTCGACTTTTGAAGTCCCTTCGTTCGAGCTCCTTCTCTTCCTTCCTCCATGTTCCAACCAAAGTAACATTGTCATCAATTAGGGGTGATTTCCGTACGTATCCCCTTTGGAAAGAACATTAAGGCTTTTTTTGTTAGTCTATTGGTGAAAAACACGTCTCTAAGAAGAACTTTTTTCACCGAAAATCGAGGTGATTTTTTACTTCGAAGACTCACAGAACCAGTAGATTTGAAGCTTGAAAATTTACGAGGATTATAATGTATTGATCTTTATTAGCTCTTTAAAAATAAAAGCAAAGTTTTAAAAAAATATATGAATTTTTGGTTGTTTCATAATATTTAGCACAAAATTTGATCTGACCATGGAGCAATAAACAATTTTGCTTCATGAGCCGACCCTCTGATCCGACCTGCTACTCAATCCACTGTTGTGGCAAGCCGGGATGATCCTCAAAATGTTTGACCAATAATCTAATCCCATCACAATAGACCGTTGTATGCAAATAATGGGAGACCACAAAATTGAAATAGCGCCCTCTTGCTATAGCTGGTACCCGGGGTATGCTGTTCAGAGGATAAGGACGCCAATGGTTGCCAGTGAAATTGGATGAAGGTTATTTACATGACATTGAAATAGCGTGCGTCCATGGAGATAAACAACATGGGGATTGGCTAGCGCTGAAGGTATGTTCGCTCATTGTTGCTAATTGTAATCACAAATAAACCATTATAAGTGAACTAGAACCGCGCTGTAAATTAATTAAATTATAATGATGTAGAAGGCAGGAAAACATAAAAGTTCTTGTGAGATTTCTTGGCCAGGGAAGTACCCCTTAAAAAGGGGGTAAACGGGAATGCTTCAGTTGGATTTATCGACAGGGATCATCAGCCAAAGTTCTTTGGTAAAGAAACTTGCGCCGCCCATGCACGGCGAGGTTGATAACTTGACGACCGCCGCCTTCGTACCATCGCCGTCGAGTGAGGGTCTGAATAATGGCGTGTCCACCACCTCCAGCTCGACAAACGACCTGGCCATTCCTCATCGTTTCTCCATCGAAACCGATCTTGCCTACGCCCCTAAACTGAACACGACATCTTTGAGTTTAGCCCAGGGGAGGCAGTCGAGATCGGGGCTGCTGCAAAGGGCCAGGGCAACGCGGCTGGCTGCGGTACAGCAGCACAACCAAGATGAGTGCACCTTCAAACCGCAGATGAGTTCGGCAAGTCTCAAGATTGCCGAGACGCTGGGGACAACGTTTATGGCTAGACAAGAGCAGCACTTGGAAAAACAACGAAAAATGGTAAGTTGAGAAGTCATTAGATTTCTTTGTTTTGGTTTTTGACACTGACAGTTTTATCACACTGTGTAAGCAGGCCCTAACCAGAGTCAGACATCAGATAGTGGACTGATATACTCAGTCTAATCGAAGAAGAAGACTGTTGTATTTGTTGTTTTGTACGTACTTGTTGTAGAAGTTGCATTGTCATGATTGCAAATTGTCATTTTTATAGGCTAAATAAATTAAAATACTAATTACTACTTTTTTTTCCTTTCCTTAATAAATTAATAGATAGTGTTTCTACTAACCTAATAATAATAATAATTAATAGTCAAAGGCTAGAGTTACTACTCTTACTCCTAGAACTACGAGGTTCGTTCCGCTATCGCCTGCTTCATGGAGGCGATAGCAGAACAAATCTCATTATAGTTCTAGCTAGGAGTAGTCATACAGGCTTACTCCAAGTACGGAGGTTTGTTCTGTATCATCTCCAATATTGTTGGAATAGTTTTCATCCAAAAATATTTCCTCAGATGTCTGAGGGTTTGTGTCGGTTTGCGAATAAGAGGTGGGAGATGCGGTGTGTACCCACTGACTGTCACCTCACTGAAAATGTGGATCAAGTATTTGACATTCTTGTGACAATACCGTGACAGTGTTTGCTGTTTGGGAAAAGTTTCCGTATCACGCCACCACTTTTTCATTTGATATGAAACAATATAGTATCTAATCACCTCAATGAGATATCCCTTTTTGTTAAAATGAGTGAAAAAGTATTTGACGTATCGTTGACAAATTGCGAAATTGATTCTACAGAAAGGTGGTAAAATCTCAACTAGAAAATCATCTTCTATTTCCTTTGTTGTTAAAACCATTTAAAAAAAGGTCAAGTCCTGCCATGAAAAACATTTGAGTGGAACCCACATTTCAGGGATGCTACTTGCTACAGTGCCCAATTTCATAAGCCTGTATGTAGTGCGAAAAACTTGCTAAGCACAGAAAAGTTTAGCTAAACAGAAAATGGTTTTAAAGTTCCAGTCAAAATTGCATCAAGTTTACATGTGTAACTGGTGTCCCACTTGATTTTTGCTTTTAAACAAAGAACATCTCAAACGAAGACTAGATTTTTCGATGAGATCAAATTATAATGAAACACAATTCCCCAATCAGAAATTTGTATATTACATTTCTATATATATCTAGGCTCCAACTAATACAAATAAATTGCTTAAAATAAGCATTGAAACAAATTTAAAACTAAGTTCCTTTTTTGTCAGATACCCTTTTGCCAATAATTCCGATTTTAGTCTGACCATTTAACAATGCATGAACAGTAAATTGGGTAATTCCCTTTCTTGTTTTGAAACCCTGACACAGATTCTTATTCTCTGAGTTTCTTCTTTGATTTGTCAAAATTCAGTTCAGTTTCATCATGGTGTAACTTCACCTCCAACATTCGGATCACTTGTTTTATTGTAGCCATAAATTACCTTAAAAATAGTTTAAATAATATAATGCGCAAGATTTGCACAGACTATTGTTTAGGGCTTTAACCTTATTGCACCAGAAATTGTCCGACACAACATAAAACTTGGTTTAAACGACCACCAAGTTAATTGCCCACGCAGATGTACCTAGCTAAGCTGTACTCCATGGCCGCATTAATCATAGATGAAGAGACAATTAAGCAAGAACTATTCAATAATATCATTGAGAACCAGGCATAATTTATTCAACTGTTCTCTGCGTCTCTTTGGTACTTGCTCAGCGTTCCCTTGACGTCTTAACGTGTAGCCTTCACAACTAGGGACAGACTTGTAATCGATTTGAATGAATACTTTAGATGCTTCGCACAAATGAAACATACTGCAGACAAGGTGATGGAATTGCCTCTGCATTGTATGACTTCACAGTTGATTGATTTTGGAAGGCAGCCAAGGACTGTACAATGGGATTTAAAAGGCAATTTTGTCTTGAAGTATAAATCAGTAAATTGTGACTAATTTATGGCTTCTCTGTTAGCGTCACAGTGCAATAAAGTCATTGTATACTTTCAGAAATTACTCAAACAAATAATGGCCATAAAAATGTTGTGACTGTTGATATTGTGTTTTGTGAAACAATTCTCGTCGCTGGAATTTCTTTTTAACGACAGGGATAAATAACAAAAACCAGTCAATCTGAATATTATCCATTATGTGTTAGGGATTGATAAATTTTCACAAGTTAGTTATGATACATTTAAGGCCTATTAGATAAAGGACTCGAAGAACAAACTGAGCTCTTCAAAAGAATTAGCTTGACAATTATGCACACAAATTAATTTCTTCTTTTATTTTAAGATAAAAACAAAACCATAGTAAAAAACATTTTGCAAACACTAATATCAAAAATGCCGCATGGTGTGTAAATGAATTTGTTTCAATGACAATTTAATTTAATTAGGCCTATTTATTGATAATATTACTAACAGACTCAAGGAGAATAATACAGCATTTGCCTAGCAGCATTTGACTTATTTTTGAAGTACATTATTTTACTTCATTGATTTCACATCTATTTATTTATCATTTTTTGTTTGTTGCTTATTTAATTGATTATTTCAGGCTGTAAAAGTGACAAACACATACAGAAAATAGTAAACACACAGTCATAAATCAAAATATATTATTTATTTAAATCTTTAGACATACACAATAGTTACAAGTTGTACAGGGGCTGTCAAGGTTAAAACAAAAGTATAAAACTGTCACCAAAAGATGTGTAAAACCAGACCCCTGCCAACGATAAAAATATAATTATACAATATAAAAAGGAGATTACACTGAAACATTTTATAATCACACAATGGAAATCATTAAAACACAAGCAAAACCAAACGTAACCATATCAACCAACACTAAATTTACCAGAGAAATCTCAGGCCTGGAACTTCTTCTTTGAAATGGTAAGCAGGCATGACACTTCACGGAGGCGAAGAAGGCGATTGCCTTTGTGCCCCCCTGCCTTGGCGCCCTAGAAGTTTACAATGTCCTCATAGGGTGCCCTTTACCAAGGAGAAATTGCCTTGGTGCCCGTGCCCTTTTACACCCGCAACTGTCTTATTCTCATTCTTACATGTATTCTTATTCTTTATTCAGTATTTGAGAATCTTAAAGTCAATGAGAAAATGGAAGCCAATGGCCTGCAAGTAATTTGAGGACTGAAAACCTGCAGTAAAAAAAACCCTCAATTTAGTAAGGCCTACATGTATCGCGTTTAGGCTTATTGTATAGAACTTTATCACTGTCACCATCTTGGTCATGTTCCCTGTTTTCAACAATAGCAATGAATGCTAACATTCATTGTGCATGGCACCAGAAAGCAAACACTTGTAAGCAAAGTTTACACAAATCTGCAGTTTACTTAAAAGTCAGTCCATTGCGTACACTATTGATTTCACAAGGTGTGTGTGGGTGGAGCCGACTGTGTACACAGTGAAGTGTGAACACACAACAACTGTGCACTGCTGGTACCTAGCGGCTGGTAACAACCAAGTTAACTGAAATCCATATCTCCGCTGGAGGTACCCAGTATTGAGTTCAGGAGTAGGAAGCAAGAGACGCTATAGCTTTGTGAAATATGATAATCTCGATGACCTTATAATTCAATAATATTTACATTAGACTTGACTTTGATACTAATACTTCAAATGTTGGATACAGATCTAGAGAATGACTTCTGGAGAGTGTTGAGCTCCAATGCAACTGTTGCCTGCTGTGGACGTAGCATATCAATGAGCCACTTCGGAATGTCAGCGGCGCACGTCTGTTACTGCTGACAACGGGGTTTGTCTATCTCCCGTAACCTTATTGTCAAAAGGTTATGGGAGATAGACAAAATCCGTTGTCAGCAGTAACAGACATGCGCGGCTGACATTCCGAAGTGGCTTGTACCACGCGTGTATTTTTGCAAATTTACATTGCACCTTTCAGAGCTTTCAAGTTTCAATAATTTTTATTGGTCGAGCTAAAATGATGTTCACTGCAGTCGATTTCACGTAACGCTAGGATCAATCCTATCTCGAGTTAGGACGAGTAACCCGTCATAACTTAGGATGGGTTCAATGCGTTCTACGTATTTGGATACGGAACTGAACCCGTCCTAAGTCCTAAGATTAATCCTAAGTTAGGGAGTTTGGTGAAAGCGACGGCAGGCCTAGGACTACCTGCACGACATGGAGGCCAAGGCCTTCCTTGCCCCTGGTCTTGACCTTGGTGCGCTTCAAAGGTTTCCCCTTGATTTTCTAATGACATTTCGTGTGCAAAATGAAAATGGCCTTGCCCTTTCAACATGTTCAATGATGCGCATGTTGCGCATCTGTGATCCACTTGGTGTATGTAGCTTTAGTTCAAGTGCTGTTCAGCTTCACATCCACAACATTCAAAATTCTGAAACTGACACCTTGTTCCTTTGATCCCATCCTAGATGGAGCAGAGACACCAGATACTGTACAAAGGACGCCTCAGCCCAGTCAGCGTCGCAAAGTCCAAGAAAAACAGCATTACTTCCCTCAGAGATAAAGAGGTAAGGGAAATAAATGTAGGGACGCCAAACACCACTGCTGTAGGCCTGAAGAATAATTTGTAGCTTTGTTTAGCGAGACCCTGAGAGCCAATTTACAATTGTTTCATTTGCACATTAGCCTCTTGGGTTATCTTTATTTTTAATTAACCTCATCAGTGACTTGCCATGATTCATCTTTGCCCTAAAAACAATTATAAAAAACTGTAATATCGAAGTCTTATTTAGCACACGTATCTACCAAACAAGGTACTCAAGGCGCTGAGTATATACAAACTTTCAGAATGATATGTTATTGCAGTGATGAATTCTGAGACCCTATTATTTAGCACCTTATAAGGGTTTACAAGGTGCTACGGCGCATACAGCAGCCACAGCCAGGAACACCGGGGCCAACACCTTCTCTTTTCGATAAGTGCACTGGGTTCTTTTACATGCGTTACACAACACATGGGACCAACGGCTTTATGTCCTATCCGAAGGACGAAGCAATGGTCAAGTGTCTTGCTTAAGGACACAAGTGTCACAGCTTGGGATTCGAACCCACACTCTGCTGATCAGAAACACCAGAGTTTGAATTCGGTGCTCTAAACCGCTCGGCCACGACACTTCCATTAACAACCTATAAATTAAATAAACAAATTAAAATTGTGTTTTTCTATTGCTTTGACAGAATACAGAGAGTTCTCAGACAGCGTGGGGCTCCCCAGTCTCCACCCCTAATCTGAATGAGAGCAGGGTGGGTGCCGACATCGCAAACGGCAATACAAGACTAGGGGTTGGGGCCTCCGTATCGCTGCATATGACCACCCCACTCAACCCTGTCAGGGCAGGTCGAGGCCCACCACCCATGCAGTCATCTATGCAATTGCAGAGGCTTCAAGAAGGTTAATTTAGTAAAAGAATTAATGACCATAAAAACTTACTTACTAGAAAGCTGTTGGTGTTAGAAAAAATGGTTAGAAATGACACCCTATGTAGTTTTAGGTACACTAGCGGGATGCCGCGCTTCACAAACAGATGTACTGCATGCCCCTTCCTTCTCCCTGTCCCACAACATGTTCTAATAACCCCCACCAGCCATCGTCCTGTCGTCGTGCCTCGATCCCATGCATTTTTCTTTACTGTATGTACGCGCAAAGTTACTGGGCGCTCGCGCAAGGTGCCTGCCCTCAATCTCAAAGTTACTACCGCTCGCGCTTTGACTGTGGCGTCACAAACAACACATGCCGCCAACCCACATGTACCCCGAAATTTACCCCAGGACGCATCATTTTAGCAGGGTGCGGGCACCACTTGACGTGAAAACAACATGGCGGCGCCCAAACAAGAATGGCAGCGCCCATGCGATTTAAGTGCTATTACAGTATAGATGCAAGACTTAGAGGTAATTTTTTCACCAAAGAAATTAAATCAGAGAGAGGCCTAGGGCATAAAGCCTTTATCATGCATCTGAAAACACACATTATCTATGCAACAGGGGTGTGTTTTCTTTCATTATATTCTTGCAACATCAATTAACGATTGAGACAAAATGTTCATACATGTACGTTTGTTTATTTAATGCACACGTTGAGATACACCAATTAAGGATACTAGCCTTTGACAATTATCAAAATAATCCTTGCCTTTAAAGACACTGGACACTTTTGGTAATTGTCAAAGATCAGTCTTCTCACATTTGCATAAAATAACAAACCTGTGAAAATTTGAGCTCAATTGGTCGTCGAAGTTGCAAGATAATAATGAAAGAAAGCTGTGTGCTTTCAGATGCTTGATTTCGAGACCTCATATTGTAAACTTGAGGTCTCAAAATAAAATTCGTGGAAATTATTTCTTTCTCAAAAACTACGTTACTTCAGAGGGAGCCGTTTCTCGCAGTGTTCTATACTATCAACAGCTCCCTATTACTCGTTACCAAGTAATGTTTTATGTTAATAATTAGTACCAATAGTGTCCACTGCCTTTAAGAGCAAGAAATAGTATGCACAAATTTGTCAATACATTGTTTAAACTATAATGGTTTGTTTTTTCTTTAGGTCCGTATATGCAAAGTGGAGCTAGCTTGGTCTTGAGGAGACAAAAGGCACTCCCAAAACCCAAAAGTTTTGGTTTGCATAAGAGAAGCTCTACACATCCTGTGGAAGGTAGGTTGATAATATTGCAGTTTATATACCTCATGTAGAATCCTCTAATCTGATTGGTTAAAAATGGAGTCATAGAAATAGCTATGCCCCCTTTTTCTATCTAGATGACGTCATAGTGACTATGCCCGGGGCATAGTCTATTGACTATGCTTGACTATGCGGGGCATAGTCTATTGGCTATGCCCGTCCTGAAAATAACACAACTGTGATATGTATAATGTACGACTAGCGTTCCGTGTCACGGCCCGACCATTTTTTGCAGACGACCTTTCACCGTAGTCAGTGTTGTTGATTTTAAGAAAATCTTTATTTGGTATTTGGTGGTTGAAGTTGTCAAATTCTTTTCCCCCCTCCCCATCTAGGCGTAGAAAGTAACGAAGTAATGGAATCTTCCAGCACCACTCCTCCTACTAACCACCAAAGAAGTAAACCTGTGACTTCCCCCGAGCCTGGTTCATCCCCTCGTAGTAAAACTAAGAGTCTAGTCACTAGGACGACTGCACAGAGCGGAGAGAGACTCAGGCTAGCGAAACAGACTGCAGAAAAAGCTCTCAAGGTATAATTCAAGTTATAAATGAGAGCAGCTAACGCCCCCCCCTCCCCCCACCACATTAGCTTTTTTGAGGTATGGCGAACGTGATAGGAGAGTACTGTTTGGTTTGGGTGTATATACACAATTTACCCAAACCTTATAGTGTTTTAGCATTGTGTCCGCCATATCTCAAAAAGGCTTATAGAGTTGGAAGAACAACGATCTGCTTTGCATGAAACTTCTTTCTTGATAAAAAGAGGGTTACCAACCAAATTTCCATTTTTTGCATATTGTTTGTTACTGGTATTCAGCTGTTGTTTGCTTATCCTGAAAATCACATGGAAATTTGGTTGGTAATCCTGTTTTTATCAAGGCAAAAATTTCATGCTAAGCAAATTGTTGTGCTTAGCAGCTCTATGAATTTGTAATAAACAAGCTTCATGGAGCGAGCACGCTTCCATGAGCTAGCAAGCTCCATTGTGCTAACCATCTCATGGAGCTAGCTGGCTTCATGGAGCTGTGTAGATGCATTGAGTAAGGTAGATGGCTTCCTTCCCGAACCACACTTCTCAACAGTTGAATTTTGAACTCCCTGTTTTTTAATGGAGCTGGAATCTAAGTGTTTTGTAAATTGTACATAAATCTAAAAATAAAAAAAATCTGTAATCACTTCCCTTTTTAATGTTTATATTTTGTAAATTCTTGTTGTCTATCTTTTAAACTCAATTCAGCCCTTGGGCTGTGATGTTTGAACTTTTAATAAACCAATAATAATATAATACGGATCTAGCCTTGATAGCTTTATAGTTCCAGATGAGTCAGCAAAGACTCCCGTTTGGAAACTGGGCATTTATCCAAGTTATCAATTTATACATATTTCGTAAAGAAGCTATACAGTGTGATTGAAACAGATGACACCACAAACTTTGTTTCACTAATTCTTTTTAATTGTCTTTAACATTGACAGATGAAGAAAGTCTTCACAATCCAGGGCCCGTATCCAGTGGTGCGAGAATGTTTACGCTCCCGAGACTGGGTGGAGAAACAGTATCGCACCATGGCACCCCACAAGGTCAAGAGGAAACAAGGAAGCGATGACAATGACACAGATGACACTGACGATGATGACGATGGTAAGAATATCATCATGTCACGGCCTCCATTGTCCCTTTGTCTTGGCCTTGGTGCCCCATCAACAATTTCCCCTTGACTTAAAGATTTTCCAATGGAAGTGCCCTTTGCAAAATGAAAATGGCCTTGCCTTCTCAAAGATGAAACTCCAGACTTGTGTCAGGGTGAATTGAGCTTGCTTTGTGACATACATTGAGAGTTCATTTTCAAACCTGTTAGGAGAATAATACTGTGTGTTGTGCTGTCTCCAGAAATTGTCTCTCCAAAACTAAATGCGCTAAATGTGTTTGAAAAGAACATCCCAGACTTTATCCTGATGCAAATTTAACATTCGTCCCATATTTGTTGTATACAGTACTTTGCTTGGTATGTTTCTTAATGTTATATGGGTGATATTTTGTTTTATCTACGAGTGTTCAGTTTTGGTCTATTTTCATTAGCTTGCCATAGTGTTTGTGCCAGTTCGGTGTTCAATGCTTTTAATTTAATGTAGAGTTTTGTACTTTTATATTTTATTTTTTTATCTCTTTTTTTACTTTAAGTTCATGCTTTTGTTTTCTGTATTTTTATAAACATGTATGTTTTTTTGGCTGGAGGGGTCTGGGAGGGCACATCGTTTTGATGACATTTTTTAAAACTTTTGCCTTATTACCCTGGATGGCCCCTACCAACAAAGAATTATGTCCAAAGATTGAAAAAAAATTAAAAAAATTGTGGTGACAAAACATTTGTTTGTATTCTAAAGTCTTTAAATCAAAAGAAGGCAGCACAACTCTGTTGGTTGAGATATATTTAAAATCTTAACCTTCCTTTATCCAAACAGACGATAACAATGACACCGGTTACAACATGGCACCAGTCGACAGTGACGATGATGACAATGGCCTTGGCGATTCAGACAACATTTACGGAATAATGGTAAATATAGTCCCCTCAAGTCCTTTTTTCCCCACAAACAGATGTAGACGCAAACCTCAAATTCCCTGAAAATTTGTTCATTCTATTGACTCCAATGAATTATACAATGTGTTTACATTTCTGCACATTTTGGTAACATCCTTTTCCTTAGTTTATTTTATAGCAAATTGGGTTTTTTTGTTGCGCATTTTGCCAAGCAATGTAAGGAAAATGTTATGCACTATGGAACAAGAAGTTTAGGGATGTATTTCCAAACGAATTCGACTTTTATGAAATGTACTATCCATTGCAATATTATTATCAACTTCAATTATTATGAATTTGTTTGATCTGTTACAGTCGAGAATTGTCCGAAACTCAGATCCCTTCTTCATCTGGACGTGTAGACGAGACACAATCAACTTCAAGTTCCTGAGGAAGGAAACTATAGTCAACCATTTTGCCAAGAATGGGGCATTCACAACGAAGGTAAGATGGGCAATCTCTATTGTTGTCTTCTCTATAGAAGATTCTCTATTGTGGTCAAGAAATGAATAGCACTCCGCACTTAATGCTAAAAATAAGAAGCTCAGTACCCGGATCTCTTGCAATTATGCAAATTGGGCCATTGGGTCACGATTCAACCCAACATGGAAGTGTCGTTGCCGAGCGGTTTAGAGCACCGAATTCAAACTCTGCTGTTTCTGATCAGCAGAGTGTGGGTTCGAATCCCCAGCCATAACACTTGTGTCCTTAAGCAAGACACTTCACCATTGCTTCGTCTTTCGGATGGGATGTTAAGCCGTTGGCCCCATGTGTTATGTAACACATGTAAAAGAACCCAGTCCACTTATCAAAAAGAGAAGGGGTTCGCCCCGCTGTTCCTGGTCCGATCGGCGGCAAATTGCGCCACAGCACCTTGCTATCGGAATTAGATGTCATATTTCAAACGTAGTCCCACATCTTGCAGGAAATACTGTATGTTACAGCGCCAGGAGCGTCACTGGGTGACGGACATGTGCGACATATAAGAAGCCGCTATTATTATTATTATTATTATTATAATCTACCTGAATCTATAGTGAAGAGTCCTGCTCAAAGGCAAAAGTGTCGATCGGGCGCTATGTCTAAGCTGTGTGTTTATTTTGTGCTGATTAAAGCTGTTGGACACTGTCGGTACAGAAACAAAATTAACAGTTCACAGATTTACAAATAACTTACAGGGTTTACAGAAGGTAATGGTGAAAGACTTCTCTTGAAATATTATTCCATGAAATGCTTTACTTTTTGAGAAAACATTAACACAATATCAATTCTCGTATTAAACACATGTCATGACACGGCGAAACGTGCGGAAACCAGGGTGGGTTTTCCCGTTACTTTCTCCCGACTCCGATGACCGATTGAGCCTAAATTTTCACAGGTTTGTTATTTTATATAGAAGTTGTGCTACACGAAGTGTGGGGCTTGGACAATACTGTTTACCGAAAGGGTCCAATGGCTTTCAGGTACTCTGCAACTGCTAGGGGCACAGTGCTGAAACAAATTAACCTTATGTCTTGTGTGTGTGTCTTTTTCAGAGTGGTCTTTGTACACATCTTCGTAATCTGAAATGGTATGAGAGTATGGATGCAGACTCCTTCTATCCCCGCTCATATAAGATCTGTATAGAGGAGGAGAAGCAAGCCTTTCTTGGTAAGTACAATATTCATTCCTTTGAAATTGAAAATTAGAAATTTGTAATAACTAGACACGGAAACTCGTCCACCCCACGCTCTGTAAAAATGTTACTAAAAGACTGAACAGTGTTGAGCATTCCATGTAGGCACCAACCTCGTCATCTGTGACACAAGCTTGTCTCGTTTGGTCAAACAAGTGGCGAGACTTTTAAAAACAAGACTGCAAAGTGTACAATAATTATCCATAATGAAAAAGCCTTGGACAAGCCTATCCAATATTCAATTTTGGAGCATTGTAGCAGTAAATACATGGACAAATAATGGATGACATGTGACGTGTTTCTACCAATCAAATGACAAGGATCTGTGTGAGTGTGGCTTTTACTACCACATCAAACTGTTAACATACTTGTCATGAATTATCTTAATATATATTTTCTATTTAATTTGGACCTGAAGCTGACTACAGATTAAACTGTGCCTGCAGCATCTTGAAGTGGGTCGTTCAGAGACACAACGGTGAACTAGACGTCCCTATGGACGACAACGAAGACATCCCAGAAGAAGACACGGTCAAGTCCGACGCCGAAGACGCTCCAACCTCGCCCAGAACCTCACAATCCAAACCGGCGAACAACAAACAATCCAAACAGTCCAAAGTGAAAAGGAGAACTAATCCGGTCTTACCGGCATCCTTGATCCAGACAGCCATGGACATTGTGCACAATTACCTCGACGAGCTGAGCCACGAGTTTATTGATAGGAGTCTTGACGTGCCGGAGTTAATGACGGAGAAACAATGGGAGGAGTTCATACGACAGTATTATCAACTAATTTTGTAAGTTTGTAACTGGTTTGAGTTTTGTGTTTGCTTTACTGTAAACTGATGTTGGGCAAGCACTGTATTGACCATCTCTTCTTGTTGCGGCCTAGTTTCATGGTTCTGTTGACCCCCAAATTGTGCACTTACGATCACCATTCTCTGCTTGCAAGGCAAGCGACAAACTTCTGCGCTAGCTGTGTAAGCGTAGATGCCTAGTAATGTGGAGTATGCTTGCGAACAAGCCAAAATTCCCCGCTAACCCATGATTAAAGCCCGGTTCATACTTCCTGCGAATGCGATACGAATGTTGACGTCATAAATTCGCAAGGAATAATTCGCAGCAGTCAACTTTGCTCAACTCACTTGCGAAAGGTGGGTTGTGACGTCAAATTCATGTCAAATTCGCTTAGCATTCGCATTCACAGGAAGTAGGAACCGGGCTTTACTTCCAAAGTTTTCTCATTGTGGTTCTGTCATTTACAACTTTCAAATTAAGAAATTTCGTTCTTGCTTGTTTACAGTGACGGTGGCGTCATAGCAGACTCTGGCTCTCAGTGTCCAACATGTGAGAGTATGCTGAACAGGGTAAGGGGTGTCTCACCCCAGCTTGACATGGACGGACTGCGCAATACTTGGATCATCAAACCTGGAGCGAAGTCGAGAGGCAGAGGTAAAAAAATCAACCCCACCGTTTTTGTTTGCTTTTCATACCTCATAATGCCCAAATATCTATTTAAAAAAAAACAATTAAAAGTTTCACAAATTACTGTACAAGAACTAATGATCTACCAAAAGACTACCATACCTGAAGTTTAAGACCTTTAAAGCCATTGGACACTTCCGGTAAACAGTATTGTCCAAGGCCCACACTTCGTGTATCACAACTTATATATCAAATAACAAACCTGTGAAAATTTAGGCTCAATCGGTCATCGGAGTCGGGAGAAAATAACGAGAAAACCCACCCTTGTATCCACGCGTTTGGCCGTGTCATGACATGTGTTTAAAATAAATCTGTAATTCTCGCTATCGAGAATTGATATTGTTTTACTGTTTTCTCAAAATTCATTTCATGGAATAATATTTCAAGAGAATTCTTTCACCACTACTTCTGTAAACCCTGTAAGTTATTTGTAAATCTGTGATTTTTTTTTATTTTTTTATGAACCGAAAGGGTCCAATGGCTTTAAGGCAATGCCATTTTTGGAACCGTTGATTGTTGTAAGCCTATATAAAGTAGTCCTAAATAAACTATATAAACGAGCATGAAGAAAGCAAGGGCGCTTGCTATGTGAACCAGAAACACCAAGGTCTATCAGAGGTAAGTGTTCTGGGTCTGGTGACCTATGTCCCATCTGAAGGACTAAGTATCTTGCTCGAGGACACAAGTGGGAGTGTCGTGGCCGAGCGGTTAAGAGCACCGAATTCAAACTCTGGTGTTTCTGATCAGCAGAGTGTGGGTTCGAAACCCCAGCCGTGACACTTGTGTCCTTAAGCACGACACATAACCATTGCTTCGTCCTTCGGATGGGACGTAAAGCCGTTGGTCCCATGTGTTGTGTAAACGCATGTAAAAGAACCCAGTGCACTTATCGAAAAGAGAAGGGGTTCGCCCCGGTGTTCCTGGCTGGATTGGCAGCATATTGCGCCACAGCACCTTGTAAACCATTACATGGTGCTTAAGGATTAGGTCTTATATCTCAAAAATTCGTCCCACTCCTTGCAGTAATAATACCTGGCATTTGTATCCATTTGGCAAAAGGCGCGTTATAAATATGGTTATTATTATTTATTAAGTACCACAACCGGGATTCGAACCAACACTCTGCTGAAACACCAGAGCTAAAAAAAGTCTGATGCTCTTAACCGGTCCGCTACGACACACCAAAGAAGAAGTCTATCAAATAATGTGGTGCTAAAACTGTCCTTCATCTTTTTATATTTCCAGGAATTATCTGCATGAACAAGCTTGAGGACATCCTCAAACTAGTCGGCAATCCGACCATCGTCAAAGAGGGCAAGTGGGTCGTACAGAAGTACATAGAGCGCCCTCTGTTGATTTATAACACCAAGTTTGATATCCGGCAGTGGTTTCTGGTGACCGACTGGAACCCCTTGACCATCTGGTTTTATCAAGACTCGTACCTTAGGTTCTGCACTCAACCATTCTCTCTGGATAATCTTGAATCGTAAGTATAGTACCAGTGTTGAGATATAGCCGCGATAACTAGTACTGATATATTGCTGATATATCATTGATATATCACTGACATATTACTCACTGATGTATCACTGAATGATATACCACTGAATAATGGATATATCAGTGATGTATTAAGGATGAGACATTTCAGAGTTTGATCTGACCTCAACCTTTTCTATCTACCTGGTGAAACAAAATAGCTGTATTTCTTCAGATATAAAGAAATTATGCTATTTGATCTACTTAATGCTTATTTATTTTTCGTTTGAGAAAATAGAATTAGCTATTGCAAACAACTTACCAACAAAAACGGCCGATGGTATAAATGAAAAAATAGTTAACGGCCCGACAGTTCGACCCTCGCAGAGTCTTTCCCGAAGGCTAAATGACAACGCAACAAACATCAACAGGTTCTTAAGTTTAAAACTTTTGTTTTTCAACAGAGCAATACATCTCTCCAACTTCTCTGTCCAGAAGAATTTTGAGAATGCGACGACCCGTTCCTCGATGCTCCCCGATGAGAATATGTGGACCAGCGGAGAGTTCCAGCAGTACCTGAAGAACAGAGGGTGCGGGAGCGTCTGGCAGGACAGCATTTACCCTGGAATGAAGAAAGCCGTCATCGCTGCACTGCAGTGTACACAAGACATTGTAGAGATGCGCAAGGTGTGGGAGTAAAACAAGTCTTCTGGGTTCAAGTCTGAAAAACCTGCTTGGCACAGTTTAGCTTAACAACATAATTATCTTGGCCCAAGTTTATTTACTAATCACAAGTTGGTTAACCAGTCCAAGTTAATTTACTGAGATCAAGTTAACTTTACTGAGCCCAAGTTATTTGACTTAATTAGCCCAAGTTATTTGACTTAATTAACCCAAGTTATTTTACTTAATTAGCCCAAGTTACTTGACTAAATTAACCCAAGTTATTTTACTTAATTAGCCCAAGTTACTTGACTAAATTAACCCAAGTTAATTGACTTAGCAGCAATTTGTAAAGAACCATTCATTAATCCCAATTCCATTGAATTATTCTTTTTAACTCGGAATGCTTTCTCACTTCTTCATCAAATCCAATACCAAAAACCTTTTTTACAGAAAAAGAACAGTCAAAGAATCCCTTTACTTGAAATTTCTCTGTAAAATAATATTATTAGAAATTACTTCCTTCACTTTCAGCACAAACATAGAGAAATCCTTGAATTAATTCCAGAATATTTGAAAGAATTGTTTAATTCTTGATCTCCAGAATTCGTTTGAGTTGTATGGAGCGGACTTCATGCTGACAGAAGATTTCCATCCGTGGCTGATTGAGATCAACTCCTCCCCAGCGATGGGTGCCACTACCGAGATTACGGAGCAGCTCTGTCATGACGTCATCGAGGACACCATGAAGGTTGTCCTGGACAGGAGGCATGATAAGAACTGTGACACGGGCAAGTTTGAACTGGCATTCAAACAGGTGAGTTATTGACCTTTTTTAATGAAATTAAAATTATTTTTTCACAATCAATTCAGTAAGGACCTACTTACTTGTTTGCTTGTTTTTTATTGCTTACTTTGTTTGCTTGTGTCTTGTTTACTTTTTTGTTCATCTTCATGTAATTGCTCCTTTGTAATTGTGTTTTGTAATGTTTTGCTCAAAAAACTAATAATAGTAAACGTAAGGGATGTCTTATTCGGTAGAATGCTGAGACGGCCCTTCGATGGCAAAACAGCAATGCCATTCTGAGGAAAGCAAGTACATAATTGTTTTGCCATAAAAAAAAACACGAGAGGAAGGTGTAAAAAAGAGGCTGAGATAGGACATATTTAACATCAATATAGTATGCCTTTGAAACTTTGAAATGAAAAAAAAGGTCTTTAATTAACCAAGAAATAATCTTGTATAGAACTAAATAGAAACATTTATTTAAGAGCGGTATGGGGATGTGACATTGATCTGAATTGAATTTAAATTTGAAGGTTTTCTCATCATTCACTTGTTATTCTCCCCACAGCATCAAGTAACGGTGCCGCCGTACGTCGGTGCTCAGCTCGCTATTGAAGGGACCGGGGTGAGGAACCCCTTCCTCAAGATACACAGGCAGAGAAGCCAGCCTAACATCATCAGCCCGAGACTCGCCGACGGGTCGCCCCCAGTAGTCCTCCGGAAGACCACGGTACAGATGAGCCCGCGGCGATCCAGCTACAACAAGGTGGAGGCCACGTCGACAGAGACTGACCCCGAGTCCATCAAGGCAACCAATTTAGATGAAATGACCCGGAAGTTAGCAGGTATTAGTAAAGATGACTTAGAGCTCATTAAGAAAACCACCCGCAAGGTCAGAAAGGGGCGTCGGAAACGTAACTTCCGCTTGCCCAATGTAAGCCAAGAGAGCGAAGTTGTTAGAGAGGAGTTGAAACTCAGAGCGGTGACGGTCAAAGGGTCGGGGGTAGAGGGAGGCCCTGCCCCCGAGCAAAGAGTTGGCCTACAGCCGTACAAATCCCTTAAAGCCTACACAATTTACAATCACAAGGCGAATATAACGCCCCCCACCCCAATTAGTCCTGTGAACCAAGTAACTGAAATACCGAGCATCGGGTCTTATCATATAGGACTCCCGAAGAAGGCTAAACAATCCACGAAACACAGGTCGGTGTTTAATCCCAAGCTGAAGATGCAACACCATAACCCTGATAAAAACGGCAAGCAGTTTGTAGTTTGCCCCAATGGCGTTTCGGTTTACTCCAGCGCATAATGCTATAATAAACAACAAACGGTATTACAGGATTGGTAAGGATACAAAATATTGTTTAATTTTAGGCTGAAATCTTGCTGATTATGAAGTTCAGGTAAGAGCACTATTTCTATGAAATATTTTCCTCTGAAATGCAGTCATATTATAAAAAAAATGGAAACTTAAAAAACAAATACAACAGCTGAAGTTGGTCGATGCAAACCAAAGTTAAGGACAATGTGATCGCATACCGAAAACTTTGCAGCACATGGTTTTTACTTTTTTGTCCTGACTCATAATGAATCAAGTTAAAAAGTTCACAAGTTCGTTGTTTCATGGTTGATCGAACAAACCTTAAACACTGTCTGCAACTACATCTTTCAGCTCTACCAAATCCTGTAAAATACATTAAACAAAGATCCAAAATGGAGTAAGCCTTTCAACTTCAAAATGGAGCAAACTGGGCTAGGCATTCTCTATGCAATTGTTCAATTTGGCTTCTGATGGATGATACCCAAGCCTACATCCATATGGACTGTAAAAGGGGTAACCCGGTTCCAGCCCCAGGAGTGGGTGGCAACGACCCATGGAAAAACAATAATTGACTGTAGCCCACACCTTGAAGTGGCCTTGTGTGTCTGGCGACTTGCATAAAATAAAATAAAATTATAGCGCATGATGCCTTAAACCTACATGTATGATGCACATTGCGTTTGGAAGTGACCACAAAGTGGGACATTCACAACAATAGAAATATAGATAAAATCTCTGCTTCAGTTGGTTGATATTGTCAACAAAATACAATCCTACAAAACACGCAACATAGTAAACAAAAGTTCTACAACTCTAAAATGCCAAATTATAAGGCCCTCCCCTTTGATACATTGTGCAATGTTTTTGTAGGTTGTGGACTCAAAATATTCAGAAGCAGTTCCATTAGGCTCAACCCACCACTGTTTATTTCAATTGCTAAAATTGAAATAAACACAAATATGAAACTACCAATTGCTTACCTGTGAAATACGCTTGCTCTCTATAAGCAAACATTTCTGCTAAAAGAAGCAGAAAGAATTTGCTTTCCATTGGCAGTTTCCTGAAATCCGGCCCCATCCCCAAACACCTCGCATTAACCTACTCTGCGTAGTAGAACTGCTTTCAATCTACCTCATTATAGTAACTACATACACATCAGCTGCATATTTGAACTACACAAACACTGTATTGACCCTTTGCCACATGTCACACGCGGCGACTGTGCCACACTCGCCATTTTGGTGGGCAATATAGGTTTACGTGTAAACACCGCATCGCCTATTATACACATAATGAATGTTTATGAGTGCAATGGTGCAAATATGTTCATGAGTTGAAAGATGGAATGTTCTATTCAACGAGGCGGAGCCGAGTTGAATGGAACATTCCAGCTTTCAATGAATGAACATATTCGCACCATTGCACGAATGAAAAACATTCATTATTTGTTTTATATAACATCCAAGTAGATCTTTGTCATTTTGATTGAAAGATACAACTTTCTAAACAAACAAAGCGTAGGCCTCCAATTTTTAATTGTAGAAGACGACTGCTAGTAATTTTACTAATTATGCCTTGCTGCGTTACCGAAGACAACGCGCACGCAGTGATGTTTTTACTCAGCTTTTTCGTTCCATCCGAAAAGTACCATTGCACGCTGGCAGCGTGCAATGGTACTTTTCGGATGGAACGAAAAAGCACGGTGAGTGACTCAGCGTGCAATGGTACTTTTATTTGCTATCACGTGACGGACAATCCTCCAATCAAACGGCAAGGATCTGCTTGGGTGTTATATAAAACTGAATAACGCACAGTGACATTGCCCACCAATATGGCGCATCCAAGATTATTCTGATGATGACGACAGGTGAATTGGGTCAATACTACTGGGTTTTTTTTAATTGGGGTTTGTAGCAACACAACTGTATACATTTTATACATTTTAGATTTAGCAGATGTTTTTGACGAGAATAACAACTGAAATAAGTAGTTTAAATACTCTGTAAGTTTTCATTGAATACTGTTGTATTCTGACACCATGCTGACATTGAGACTCATTTTGAGTTGGTCTCTATTAATACCACTTTATACCTTGCAAAGTGAAACGTTTCACTCTAGTTAGTTATGAATATGGTAATCGTGTAGAAGCCTCTGAAGAAGGTCCGGTTTGGATCGAAAGCTTAGGCCATCTCCCCCTACTCATTATATATATGGTAATCGTGATAGAAAAGAGTAACATTAGGCTGCGGAGAATTACAGAAGTGTTTAGCGTTCTGCCTTTTTGTAGAAAAAAAAGAATGAGGACCCCCCCACCTTTTTTTTTTTTTTTTAATGTCCGCTCCTTTTTTTTATTTGGAGTCCAACACATTTTTAAAGACCAACTGGGTTTTGTTTTGTTTTAGACCTTTAAATGGATCCTTTTTTTCCCGTAAAAAAAAAGAGGAGGCAGCCTCTAAAAGGGAACCGGGCAGGGAACGCTAAATACGTTTTTGTTGGCCTTATCCGTTTTAACCAACATTCGTTTGAATCCATGTGGATAATCTGTTTGGTTTTTTTTCTTTCTCTCATTCTTGATTGATTGCTGTTTTCATCTATAGGCTCTATGAGCACAGTACAGGTAATAGCACCGTGTGCTCACCGAAACCAATTCTCCCAACCCCTTTGGTGTGTTACCCAATGCAATAATGTTGTGAGAATTTAAAGTTTTGGAACTCTCTTGGGAATTGTTTAGGGTCTTTGAGCACTTTATCTAATTCTCCCAACTTGTTTCATGTGTTTTATGATACCGTAATGTTGTGAGAATTTAAAGTTATGGAACTCTCTTTGGAATGGTTTAGGGTCCACCGTCTTTGAGCACTTTATCTAATTCTCCCAACTTCATGTGTTTTATGATACCGTAATGTTGTGAGACTTTAAAGTTTTTGACATGTGTCTTGGGAATGATTTAGGGTCTTTGAGCACAGTCCATGCTCACTTTATCTCAATTCTCCCAACCTTTTTAATGTGTTTTTATAATGCAGTAATTGTTGTGAGAATTGATTTTGCAATTTAGGGATATTTCTCAATACTGTAATTAATCGCAACATCGTGTTGCTATCCTGTGGTTTTGGTGATGGGATCTAGTGTGGAAGGTTGTTGTTTTTCCACGTTGAAAAAGGATGTGGGAATTCTTAACTGATTCCACGAATGTTCTCTTCTGTAAATCAAATTGACGTGGCTTTCCTTGATCCGTCAAGGATTCTATCTATTGGTGGTCCTGGTGAACTTTTTTCGGGACAAATCCAAACCCTTGTTGTGTTGAAATACATGACTTTTGTTCCATCAAGCAATATTTGTGTTGGGTTCTAGAAGGAATTCTTAGGGTTGCTATTTCTCTATTTTCTCTGCTACTTTTCAAACTTCATCTATACATTTCCTGCATGATGACCATTTTTAACTTCTTGTATTTGTGTTTCATTGTTTTGTGTGTTGGTCAATTGTACATTCAATGTATACTAATACTTACCTAACCTTGATGTTGTAATACTGTGGCAAGTGTTTGAATAACTGAGAGAAACATTTTGCAACTTTTCATTTTTCCTCCAAGAGAGATGTGGTTTCAAAAATGACCCTTGTTAAATATTTTTGAAGCATACAAGATTATTCAGATGTGCAGTTTATTGCATTCTCGCTTAAAGAAAACACCGATTTTGTGCTTAACTGGTGAAAATACTGTTTAATTTTTGCCAGGAATGGTTAAAGAACAGTGTGAAACACTACTTTTAAATGATTAATTTCCAAGAAAACCTTGTGCAATTTACCCTTGTCAGTCTATTCTCCCAAATCTCCCTAACCTCTAATCATAGTCAACCAAAGCACCATAGACCTTATCGCAAATGCTCGGTGCGTTAGGCTTGGAATTAGGTGCATGTGTGTCTAGCTAAGGATCAAGTTTGATCGCTAGCTAGACCAGCATGCACCTCTCTCAACAGTTAGCGCTTGCGCAATGGGTATTTTTAACATCACTTTGTTGTGTTCTCATCTCGTACTCATAATCTTCATTCAAACTCATGCAATCATGTAATCACATGCAATCCCACTAATCCCATGTTAATCCCATGCTAATCCCATGCTAATCCCATACTTCCATGGTTAATCATCCATTCGCATGTTTCTGTTTTTCTTCTGCAGCATCGCCTGCGTTTACGCAAGCTAAATCATCAAATGATGAACTTACGCCACCAGATAGCCAACATGACGCAAGTTGTACGTCAGACAATTTTACTTCTTAAAATAAAATACAAACTTCACTCTCAAAAAAGCCATTTCAGACAAAATGATGCATAAAACTAATAATTGTGTAACAAATTTAAATTAAACTATCCTAGTCTTTGTCATTTTAAATCGTATCATGTTTAAGTCGCCCATGTTACCATAATAGTTTACCCCTTTAATATAAACCTCATCGAAACTTGAGTAGCTACCTGCTGAAGTTTTAATTTTGCTAATTCAAACAAGTAATAAATAATAACTAACTGTATTTGTAATTATTACCCCTCACACAGACATAGCTATTACTAAAGCATCTGGCATGTTTGTAGACTGTGCAAGTCTCTCCTGTGTTCGAAAATGTTGAGAAATCCCTACATACACGAGTTGTAGTTTCATCTTTGAGAGAACAAGGTCATTTTCATTTTTTTCGAAATTTGGTAACTCTAAAAGTCTATTGGAAACTTTTGAAGGGGCACTGAGGCTAAATAAACAAATCAGAAACTTTGAAGGGGCACCAAGGCTACACAAACAAGGGCAAACAAAACTATGGCCTCCAAGCCTGCCCTGGGTTCAACAACAGAAATCCCTTACAGTATGAAGAAAACAAAATCGCCCTTATAAAATGGGTCTCATTGTTTGAATGCTCACAGGACTTGCACTGTCTAAACCTCACACCAATTTGGGAATGCATGGTACACTCATTCACATTATGTTGTTTTTGTTTTGTTTTATCCCCATCCTCCGCCTTCCTGTATCCTTTCCCTCATCTTTTGTTCTCTTCAACCTTGTCACCTCTTTTTCCTCTCCTTAACTTTAATCATCCATTCTTAAACATTTCTTCGTGTCATTTCATTAAACCTTGTCATCCATCATCTCATTGTTGTCTCATTCAAATTCTCCTATTTCCTTGGCTACCTCAACATCCTCACTCCTCCTCCCCACTCCTCCTCCTCCTTCTCATTTTTCATCTTCTTTTCTTGGCTGTCACTCTTTAATTCTAATAAAATAGCAGGGAAGATAGATGGAGCATGGGGCAGGGCTTGCTCTCGCTGCAGGAACGGTATCCCGGGGGTCAAACTAGACGATGAGCAAGCCAGAAGGGACTGCACGTGCCAACGAGACAGTGTTGTCACCCCCATCCCTGATGACAGTATCCCGACCTCGGGTCATATAACACCGGTCAAAGGTCGTAGGTCACCCGAGCTGATACAGCGCAGTGGGACCTTTGTTAGCAACAGGCAGGGGGACTTGGTGACTTTAAGCGGCCCCGATCCCATACAGGGACACCATAAAGTAGGAAAGGCTGCGTTTAATGCCGGCAGGACGCGTCCCAATGTCAACAGACAGCGGAGGGAAACAAAGGTTCAAATAAGAGGCACTGAAGTCAAGGTCCTGTGTGGAACGTACCCTTTTACTGTGGCCAACAGCTTAATCAAATAAGCCTGCCACAAAACAAAAACTAAACGACTCTATGAATTTGGGTTGTTGTGGGGGTAATTTTGATAGCGACATCAACAACAAAGCTTAGAGACTGAAAGATGGGGTCATAGAATGGTACCTACTTAATTTAACTACTAGAATTTAATGACCTTAAAAAAACTTACTTGTTGGGAAGTACTGCAGCTGTTGGAACTACCTCCATGGTGTAAACTACTTTGGGAAAGGATTCCCTTTGAAGTAATATTATGGTGTGGATTATTTTGTCACCTCCAAAAAATTGAATCTGAGAAACAATTTATTCATGATTCGTTTCTCAGGTGTTTGTTAGTGAATTCTGCTGCCAGAGATGCAGTTGGTACCCCTGTCACCTCGCTAAACATGGATGGATTTTTTATATATATATATATATTTTTTTTTGGGGGGGGGGGCGCTACCAGCAAGTAGACACTATATTCAGCTGAAACTTTCACATGTAACTTTATTGATAATTTTGCCTATAAATCAGCATTAAATTGACAAAAAAACAATCTATAAAATTGGTTGTTGTTTTATTGCATACAATCCAAGTGACAAGGCAAACTCAGAATCACATTCACTTGAACAAAATAAAAAACACACCTGTGTTGCAGATAATTAGCGACGCTTCAACAAAAAAATATTAAATACACGACTGGACAGAAATACTTCTGTCCTTTAGCATCAAAAATGAAAGTTCTATCTCAGGAGGTCTCTCTAATTCAACATAAACAAAAATTGTTTTTAATGTTGTTAATCAATGTGTCTTCATAGAAGATTTTATTCTCATTTAAACAAAAAAATGTTAGATTTCGTTATTGCTTCATGGTTTTATTTTTTGAGGTTTGAATACAGAGTGTTTCTGTAAATTGAAATATACTTTAACAGCGTGTGGATTAGACCTTTAATTGTACTACCATTACATTTACTATTCAATCATTAAAATGTGTACTATCAGTTCAGATAAATTAGCAAAATGACAAATCTATGTGAAGACTATCGAATTATTCCTTTCAAAAGAAGAACAAGTAGTTAATTAAAAGTTGAAACAATTACTAAAAAATAAAATTACAATTTAATTAACTATAAACCAATAACTGTATGCATGTAACACATATATCAATTGCAAGTATTTTAATCAGTTGTTCTAAACACTTTTATCTGGATGTTGAAAGTTATTATACGGGATTGAAAGAGGTGACGATAGTCGTGGGCAGTGTTAATGCTTTGTGTATTCAACCTTATACATGAAATAACAAACAAAACAAATTTGCACTTAATCCATTTCTACAAAATAATATAGTGAAAAACCATGCTATGTTTCAATTTGGGTTGTGAAACAACCAAAATCAGCATTATTAAGGTTTTCAGATGCAGTATGGCTTTGTTTCAGGGGGAAATATTTCATCAACAAAATTGTCTTGTATGGACTTCATGATCAAGAAGCTTTTAACAGTGTTACCAAATCCTGTAAAATACTGTTAAACATAAGTAAACACAATAACAGACATTTAACTCACAAAGACAAAACTTTCCCATAGTTTTGTATTACCATGGTGTTAATTCAAGCAAATAATAAAACAGTTCATTAAACTGCTTTAAAATTATTATCTTCTCACAGCCACTCAGTACATGTTGAACAGGTTTTATTAAAAACTACACATTTGTAAAAATCAATTTGTTCCTCTTGTTAGAAAAATTTGTAAATATTAATATTATTCTTATGCTTTAAGCAATAATCATGTAAAAAGTCTTTTGTAATACAGTGTATACATTATTTTGATTAATAAAGAATTTTTATTCAAATATTTGTTATTATTTTGGCCTTTGCTTGTTTCTTTTAACTTGCAAGACTGTTCACTTCCCTAAAGTAATATGTATAAAGCAATTGTTAAAGGCAGTGGACACTATTGGTAATTACTCAAAATAATTATTAGAATAAAACCTTTATTGGTGGCGAGTAATGGGGAGAGGTTGATGGTATAAAGCATTTTGAGAAACGGCCGCCTCTGAAGTGCCATAGTTTTCGAGAAATAAGTTATTTTCCACGAATTTGATTTTGAGACCTCAGATTTAGAACTTGAGATCTTGAAATCAACCATCTAAACGCACACAACTTCGTGTTACAAGGGTGTTTTTTTCTTTCATTATTATCTCGCAACTTCGATGACCGATTGAGCTCAAATTTTCACAGGTTTGTTATTTTATGCATATGTTGAGATACACCAACTGTGAAGGCTAGTCTTTGATAATTACCAATAGTGTCAACTGCCTTTAAATGATTCAAATTTTGGCAAAGAAAAATGTTACAGTAATAAATAGAAAATCTTTGTTTAAGGATATCAACCTAAACAAATTGAGTAATAAATGTGCCTTACCAACAAACAAGTTAGTTGGGGGTGGCATTGCTGGGTATTGCCTTTTTGTCAAACCAAAACAAATCCCCAATGGTTTGAGTTTAGTTACACTATTTTGTTTTACACAATTACTTATTATTTTCTTGTTTGCAAGTTTAAAGCTTTTAGATTATGTGTTACTGTTTTAGCTATGCGGAAATAATAGCAATGGTCAATGACCATAGCAACGTTTTTTCCATTATTGCATAAAACATCACTTGGACATGGGATAATTAATTTGTCACAGGTAACAAATAACAATCTTAGTTAAATAATCTTTAAACCAAAAGTAAAAACTTGCCATAAAAGAAACATTGTTTCAGGGTAATTCATTTGGTCACCGTGGTCAAGTGGTTAGACTGCAGGACTTGCAATCACAAGGTTGTGGGTTCGAATCCCCCAGCTAACCGCCGATTTCACAATGACTAGAAGTATTGTCGTCTAGTTAATGTGGGAGTTTGCCGAGTTCCCTCGATGGGAATTGATAATTCAAACAAACAAATCAAACAAACAAATGAAATTTTTGAATGTAAGAAAGTTTTGAAATAATGTTGTTATTCTTTTATCTCATTTTATCAGTGAATTCAAATCAAAATACACCACCCCGCCCAGATTCTTGTTCCTGCTGTTTAGAATTGCCATCCTCACAAGTTTTCATGATTTTGTTTAAGGACCGCTTTTTTAGAAAAAGAGAAAATTCCCCATTGAAAAGCACTACAGCAGTGGCAATTTCGTAGTGCAGAAAAACAATATGCCCCGCCCCCTCGCGCAACCATAAAAAACAAGGTGCGCAACGAGTGAACTATAGAGGGCGACAAATAGCCGGACCGTTAATCGGAAGTTTATGTACACTGTACGGACGCATGATAGATATGTACGTGTGTTCCACACTATATCCAAAACAAGCGCACCCACGTACTGCATGCACGAGCGCTAGAGAGATTCAGTTTGTGTCAAAACATAGTCGCGATAGCTAAGCCCTTTTCCATTTATCCAGTTGTTTACAAATATTGTAACCTCCTATCTGTTGTACTCGTATTAATGCTGGTTGAGACTCGCCACTGTTTGTAAGTTTTATTTGAAGTTATCTCAAAAACACACGTCGAGAATGGCGATGAATCCAGCGCCTTTTCAACCAGGAACAGGGAGTGTCCCTGCGACGAGGGTGGAAATCACAATTTCATGCAGGTAAGTACAGCCGTTTGTCTTTTGAGGTTTTTGGCATCCCCTTTCGGTTTTGCGTAACGTATCGGTCCTCCGCTGGGCTGACAGTGATTGAAATGTAAATTATTAACAGATAATGCTCATCATGCTCATGGGTTTAATTTAGACCAAGTAACTGGGGGTCTGTATTCAAAATTGAATCACCAGGTGTTCACTCATTTTTACAAAAATACAATAATCTCATTGTTGATATTATTTCATATCAAAGGTGGCGCCATATGGAAACTTTTACCCAACAGTAAACTGAGTAAATTTATACCAACATTTTTATGTAATTACTACTTTTTAATAGTAAACCTAGAAATAAGTGTGCATAAAAATGAATACTTGGGGTTTTTGGTTGCTGGTATGTTTTGCAGGAAACTAAGCCTTGAAAATGCTTATATTATTATTATTTTGTGGATTATTTACACTAATTAACAAGCATTCGACACTTTTATAAATGCATGCTATTTATTTATTCAATTTGTATTATTTCTTGATTTTCAGGGACCTCATAGACAAAGATGTGATGTCAAAATCAGATCCAAGTAAGTGTCAAAAATAAAGTATGTACATGTAGATTACTTCTAGAAACTATATAAGGGTCCCACGGGGGAGCCTTATAGTTTATATCTAAGTACACGTAGATGATACTATAAAAAAAAGGATAGATTAGATTAACCTTCCACCAGTGTTGTAGCCACAGTGGGCGGTGCTGGGCGGGCCAGTCCAGAACTGCAAATTTCCCCCAGCACTCTGTCTGAGCAAAATACACTGTGCCGCCCAGCACAGATTTCCCCTGAACTTTCAGTAGGGCCTAATTATGGCCCCATATCAAAACATGAATACTGTTTGTTTTGCCGCTCGTCCTTGGTGGACTAAATTGGATTAAAAGCCCAGCACTAAAATTGGTCTAGCTACAACCACTGCCTTTCATCTTTGAGTTTTAACTGCAGGTGTTCTACCAGCCGAGTAATTTGCTTCTTTTTAAGTAAGCTTGCATTATAAGGCAGTGACTTTGGCTATTTCTAGGATTTGTTAACCATATCAAATTATGTTGAATTGGTCATTCTTAAAGGTCTTTTTTTCTCCTCAATTTTTAGTGCTCCTTATTTCTATCTTTGAACATAATTAATAGTCGTGATAAATAGTCTTGACAAAGTACAGTGAAGTTTGCCCATTTCATGTGATAATTTTAATATATTTGTTACAGTACACATTTCTTTATACAGAACAATTTATTTAATTTTATACACTCTAGGCCCTTATACCGCCTTAATTTTTAACATAATTTCTTTTATTAAATTTTATTTTGGATTATATTCCTTGTTGTTTTATGAAGTCTTTTAAAGGATTCGGGTGCTTTTTCAAATTGTCCACAGATTTACATTAAACTTACAGGGTTTGAAGATAACGATAGTGGAAAGCTTCCCTTCAAATATTACCAACTGAGGTTGTGTAGTTTTTGAGAAATGAGTAAAACAAGTCACAAAATAATTTTCGTCTTGGGAACGACAATTATTTTAGCGTCTAAAATCCCATTAACCAGTTATGATATTATACCAAAACCATAGCATAACTGGTTAATACCTTTTTACATGCTAAAACTGGAACGAAAATTATTTGTTTTACTCATTTCTCAAAAACTACAGCACCTCAGTAAGTAAAATTTCAAGGGAAGTTTTCTACTATCATAATCTTCAAACTGTAAGTTTAGTGTTAATCTGTGGACATTGTGTGTCCAGTAGGTACACTTCAGTCTATTCTGTGCTCAATTCATTGAGCAGCTTAGGCACAAGAAGTAGCTAGGCACAACATTCTAATGCATACAAGATTAAGGTTACCTGCTTTTAATACTATTGCACCATTACCGGCTGACTTACATACTGTTGTCCATCTGTTTGCAGTGTGTGTGTTGTACACAACGCAGTTGGGGTCTAGAGACTTTGCAGAGGTAAGTACAAACTTACTTATTAATTTTGGTTTTTACCCACACACTGATGTGTGTTAGCACTATATACTCAGTACTTTCCCGAGTCCTGTGAAAAAATATCAAAGGCATGTTACTCGGGTGGGATTCGAACCCACGACCCTTGCACTTCTAGAGCAGTGTCTTACCAACTAGACTACTGAGGTTGCCCAGTAGCTAGAGGCAGTTCGAATCTATGTTTTGGCATCGGACAATATCTCTTAAAACTATAATTTGTCTGGCAACATTTTAGATACTCTTAAAAGCACTGGACAACCTTTTATGCTTACAGTTATTTTAAGTAATAACCAATAGTGTTCAGTGCCTTTAACGTTAATATATTCCACAAAATAAAGGCCTTTGGTATCAAATTTGATGATGTGAGAAGCACTGCAGCTGATGATAGTATAAACTATTTTGTGAACGGATTCCCTTAGATGTACATGTAATATGGTTTGGATAATTTTTCACCCCAAAACATTGAATCTTACAATGTTTCTGTTTTTTTTAATTTTTTTTTTAAAAGCATATAGACCGATCCAGGCGCGCAAGTGCTGGGCGCCGCCATCCGCTGTGCCCCATTTGTGCCTAGTTTTGTGCACAAAGACATGAGAAAATCATTTTCCTTTTCCCTTTTTATGGGAATTGAATGTCTTCCTTGATGAACTATGAAATTTCCTTGATATGGCTGCTTGATATAACAACTTACTACATTCTTGATAAGTTTTTAAAATTAAGCAGAAAGTAAAATACTGAAATTCTGACAAAATACCTTGCCGATGTAATGCATGTTAGCGACATTTATGCAGTTTCTGCCTCTTTGACCCCTAACATGCCTAAGACAAGCACCTTTTTCAAAATGATTCGGCTTATATTTTTTTGCAAATATTTGTGGTCAGTGATCGACATTCGTATATCATGGTGTCCTGTTAAGGAAATTGTGTTATTCGTTGAGGAAAACATTTAATTTTCATAAAGAGTAAAAAGAAACATGATTTCCTCATGTCTTTGTGCACAAAACTAGGCACATGTACACCCCAGCAATGGCGCGCGGTGCTAAACACTTGCACGCCCGGTGCGCGTCGGATCGGTCTATTGAGTACCTTTTTGTTAGCATAGAATACATAACTAGTGTGTCATGGCTGATTGGTTTAGAGCATCAAATTTAAGTTCTGGAGTGTAAGTCACTGGAGCGTGGGTTCGAATCCCGGTCATGAAGCTTGTGTCCATTACCAAATACAAATACTATAATTGCTTCTCTTCACCCAGGGGTATAAATGGGTACCTGCTAGGGTAGAGATTGATATTGTGTATTAAAAACCTTTAGAACGCCATGGTAGCTGGCTGTTTGGCCCTAATTCCCAGGGAGCTGAGAAAGATTGAAGGAATATTATTGGCCCAATGGGGTGGATTTCACAAAGAGTTACAACTAGTCTTATATGTGGGACTAGCCTGAAGTTTTTAACATCCCCTAGGACTAGTCCTAACTCTGTGAATTCGTCACCAGGGCCCAATTTCATAGAGGTGCTAAGCACACAAATTTGCTTAGCATGAAATTTCTTCCTTGATAAAAACAGGTTTACCAACCAAATTTCCATGTGATTTTCAGGATAAGCAAACAAAAGCTGAATACCAGTAACGAGCACTATGCAACAAATGGAAATTTGGCTGGTAATCCTATTTTTAGTTGGAAAAGAAATTTCATGCTTAGCAAAATTTTGTGCTTAGCAGCTCTTTGAAATTGGGCCCTGGGCACTAATATGAAGCACTTTGATAGGGTTATTGTAAAATGCACTACTGAAGAAAGTAAGTAAAAACATTTTTTTTTTCATTCAAATTTTCCTTTCTTTTGGATGCAGTATGAAAGGACGGAGATGATTAAGAACTCGCTGAATCCAGACTTTGTTAAGAAGTTCAACTTAACATACTTCTTTGAGGAATGCCAGAGGCTGAAATTTGAAATGTGAGTGCATCCTTTTACATGTTTTACTCCCATTGGGTGTGGTGGTATTTATACAGATTCAATAAAAAGTGGAGTTTATGTCTGCGAAGGTGATATTGTAAACTTGTTTGTGGCGTGTCATGGTAGAGCGGTTAAGAGCACTAGACGAAACTCTGGTGTGTCTGATCAGCAGAGTGTTGGTTCGAGTCCCTCTTGTGACACATGTGTCCATAAGCACTACACTTAACCATGATGCGTTGTCCTTTGGATGGGTCATAAAGCTGTTGGCCCTGTGTGTTGTGTAACTCACGTAAACAACACAGTGAACTAATATCGAAAAGAGAAGGGGTTCGCCCCGGTGTTCCTGGTTTGATTGGCTGCATACTGCGCCACAGCACCTTGTACACCATTACATGGTGCTATGTGAAAAGAGTAGGTCTCATAATTCAGATCTAGTCCCACATACCTTGCAGAACAAAATACTGAACGTGAACAGTGTTAAGTACCTAATAAAAATAATAACTGTCAGGTTTACTACTAATCCCAGCTTGTATAATTATGTGATTTTTTTTTTTTTTTTTTTCAGCTTTGATGTTGACTCCCAATCTCAAAAGCTGACTTCCCACGTAAGTTTGAAAATGAAATAATGATTTGATGCAGTAAATAAATGCGAGCCACTTCAATGAATGCATTAACCAACACAGGCTCGAGCTCTGACTGCAAAATTCTTGGTGAACATAAAACTGTAAATTCTGCTGGTTAGAAGGCTTTCATTACTAAACTTATAATGCTATTAAGTGTTTTCATGGAGTAGGTCTGAGCTTCCGCAACGAATGCATACATCAACACAAACTGGACAAACTGGCTGATAACAAATTTGTTTTCCAGTCTAATTTTTAAAACAAACTCATTTATAAACAAAGAAACAACTAAACTTAAACAACAACTTCATTAGCAATACTGGAACCATTTTATTGTGTAAACAGCCATTGACTTTCAAGACTTTTGTCCCGTCAATTTCGTCCGCAGAATGACTAGCAAAGCGTTTACGGATGAAAGGAGCGTCATGTTTCTTAGAAATGCTTCAGTACGCCATTTTGCTAATCAAAGAGTTGGCCATAACAAATTTAGGTAACATTTTATGACAAGTGTCACACGTGCAACGCACACTGGTTTAAAATTCAGTAGACGAACAGCATGCACGCGCAAAGTTTAGAATGTAATTTTTGCCCTGTCTGTATGCGGAGCTTGACGCATTGACACTCACAATACGCAGAGTGCAATATAAAACTGGGAGTACAGTAGGTTATAGCTTTTTATTCACACTCCAGTTGGAGCATCTGATTGATGGATTAGCACCTACTGGAAGATAAATTAACTTAAATATAGATGTAATTTTTGTTTTTCTGTGGCAGGATTTTCTGGGTAAAATTGAAACAACTCTCGGTGAAATCTTGGGTTCTTCAAATAACCGTCTGGAGAAGCCTCTAGTGTGAGTATTATTTTATTCCGTAAGCATCTTGTTTTTGTTTTCATGGCAGACCTTGGCCCAATTTCATGGCTCTGCTTATCGACGAATTCTGCGCTGACGATCACCATTCTCTGCTCACTTTGTAAGCGCAAGATTTCTGCGCTAGGCTGTTTAAGTGTAGAATGCCTTGTAACGTGGAGTTCGCACACGCAAAAGCAAAATTCCCAGCTAACCAGTGAAATCAATTGACACTAGCGCAGAATTCCCTGCTTCGGTAAGCAGAGCCATGAAATAGGACCCTTATAACTCGCTCAAGGTTCAGTATAAGATATTCAATCCGTATTTGATTTTGTGGGTTTTTCTTGGAACAATTCTCCGGAGTTTTACTCCCACATCTAAATACCCGAAACTTCCTTTCCTTGCACAGCAAGCACCCTTGTTTACGGGTTTCCTCAGGCTTGCGAGCTACATTGATTTAGTTCATTTGGTTTCATTACCAGGAATATATCGTAATAACCTATAATCCAGAAGTCGTTGCTTTGAGGAACAGCAAGGGTCCTGAGAAAGATCCTTGAGATTGAAGGACCATGTCACACAAGGAAATTTTAAGCAACCAGTTCCAGGCAATCTCCAAGAAGAAAAGCCATTCACATTTCAATGTTTACATATTTTTTTCTGTTGATATTATGACAATGTTAAAAAATTACTTGTGTGCTACCAAAGTGGTCCTGTGGCAAGCACTGCAGTTGGTTGCCTCCAAGTTACCTTTAAAAGATGCCTCGTGTGACAAGACCCTAAAGGCCGGTTCATACTCGCTGCGACTAGGTGCACGCAGCCGACAATTCGAAATTGGATAAAGCGTTCATACTTCATCAAAATAAAAAATAAATACGCATTAAGTTTGCGTTCGCGCGCGGAAACTAACGCGTCAACTTCTGTTCATACATTCGTCCGGTGCAAGGAGTTTTCATAAATTAAAATGCCTTCCGTCCAAATCTTTATCGCAAATTTGCCAAATTTTCTTCCATGAAGTCACTGTCCTTTTTACATCTCAGTATTCTTTCAAGCTTGTGTTACACAGATTTGGAAAAAGAAACACAGTTTTTATCTTTTCGTATCAGGTTCTTGCCATTATTAACTGAAATTGCGTCTACGCATCCGACAAAATGTTAAAATATTTCAATACGTCCGACTACGCATCCGATTAGTGTGTATGACCTTATTTTTCATCTTGAAAAAATCATACGCATATTGCGAAAAAACGATTACGCACTGTGCTTCCTTTTACGCACTGCGCGCTGCGTATGCAGTGAATACGCAGTGAGTATGAACCGACCTTAAGGCTACGGGACGTAGCCAGACTCAAGAAGGTGTCAGTTCTAAGGAAAATGTGATCTTCCTTTTTGATAACATGAAATAATAATGATAATATAAAAAGTAGAAACGAACCAAATTTTGTTTCTAATATTTGTCAATCCTTGGGTTGATTTCACAAAGTGTTAGATATTAAAAACTTAAGGCTAGTCCTTAGTTAGGACTAGTAACTCATCCCAACTCGAGATAAGACTAGTCTTAATTATTTTTGTGTGAAATCCATTTTCAATTATGTACATCTGTGTTTGATCTTTTCCTGTTTTAGTGGAGCGGGTAAGAAATGCGGTAGAATTATTATATCAGCAGAAGAAGTCAGTGACTGCAAGGTAAGATTGACAGACCTTTTTTCTTTTATTTTCGCTCTTTTATGGCGTTTTTTTTCTTTAAAGAAAAATTCCATGGCGATCGAAGGTTGATTAATATGCAAATAAACAGAGAAGAAAAAGAACAAAAAACTACACTATTACAAAGTTGAGACATAAATGGTTTAGGAGAGAAATTGTTTACAATGAATACAACAAAATTGTTTGAAAAAAAATGAAACAGTAACCTGGATAAAAATATTGTAAGCGCAGCCCGGTGAATCCTTGAGGCTATCTTAAGAAGCGCATACAAATCTGCGTACTAACATTGTCAAGTTTCATTTGTTCAATGATTTTGGGTTGAACATAGAAAAATTGGCTGGAGTGGGATTTGAACTACCAACCTATGGATTACTGTACACTTGGGTGTGATCCCTGGCTATACTTGGCAGGTAACAGTTGTATGGCTTCTGCCTGACAACCTCAACCAAAGATACTGACAAAATAGCAAAACTGACAGCATAGGGTTAGATTGAGCCCTGACACTTCAACCCTTGGTTTTGAATACCCCTTTGGTAAATGATCACTTCTTCAGCTCCAAATCATTTGAAACTTGATCAAGTTATTTATCCTGGTTTTTATCTTGTTTTCATATTTGAGTACTAAGTTTTAACTCTCCCTGCAGGATCGTGCTACATTGAGCTTCTGTGGTCATAAACTCGACAAGAAAGACTTCCTTGGAAAGTCGGATCCTTTCATGGTGTTCTATCGTTGTAATGAAGACAATTCGTAAGTTGTAATGTTATGTTCTTCCGTACCAAGAGGTATTTATTTAATCGTTGAAGGCACATGGACACCATTGGTAATGACTCAAAATAATTGTTAGCATAAAAACTTACTTGGTAACAAACAATGGAGAGCTGTTGATAGTGAAAATCAATGTGAGAAACGGCTCCCTCTGGAGTAGCCTAGTTCAGGCCTGAAGCCTTTTGTTATGCATCTGAAAGCACACAAATTTGTGCAAGAAGAGTGTTTATTCGTTCAATATTCTCATGCAAATTCGGTGACCAATTGCGTCAAAATGTCCACAGATTTGGTGTTTATTCATATGTTTGGATTCACCAGATGAGAGTGGACTTTGACAATTACCAAAAGTGTCCAGCCGTCGATTTCACCAAACTCTTCATGATTAAAATTGTTGTTCACCATGATATAAAAAATATTAAAAATTGACCTCATGGACATTTCCTCTACACACTTGAATAGTGATGTTTATTTCATGATTTTTTTTTTCCAGGTACACAATATGTCATAAGACAGAGGTAATAAAGAACACCCTCAATCCAACATGGCGGCCGTTTCCTGTCCTGGTTAGATCGCTGTGTAACGGAGACGTAGAGCGGACCATCAAGGTGGAATGTTTCGATTGGGACAGTGATGGAGGGTGAGAGACAATTTTTAATGGGTTAGGGTCATAGAGTTCTATAAGAACCAGAGGGCGCACCGGTGATGCTTCTTGCACAAACGCGACGGGACCGCAAGATGACACGCACGTGCTATTCTGTACGCGCCTTGAATATGAAATACACGTTTAAGTTTGTGTTTATTGATGCTGTTTTTTCAAATTATATTATGGCCGTACAAACACACGCTTAGAAAATGGCTGCCTGCGCGCATGCCATGTCGCGTGTAAAGGCCAGTGCACCCTCTAGTTCTTATATATAAGTTCTTATATATAATTACTTTTTTTATGACACAAAACACAATGTCCACAGATTTACATTATAAAAATAAATAGTTTGAAGATAATGATGGCAGAAAGCTTCCCTTATAAAATATTACTTGCTGGGGTGCTGTAGTTTTTATGACACACGGGACAATGTTTCTCAAAATGGCGCAACGGAGATCGTTGTGATGAAAACCACAAGGGAATTGGGTCAGTGAATAATTTTGGAGGGAAATTTACGAGGAAAGAACAGAATATTATGTTAACATGTAAACTTTTGTTTATGCCTGTTTTCTTTGTTTCAGTAGCCATGATCTTATTGGAATATTCACAACAAATATGAGACAGATTTTGACCGGAAGGCAAACCTACGAGGTAATCCTGTTTCCATTTTCTCTTGCTCAATTTTGAAAGGTATTGAGCCTTTTTATTCTAATAATAATCATAATATTTAATTGGGCAAACACATTAACAAGCACATGTACACATTAAAAATATTTAAGATGACAAAGTAAAACAAGAGTGGGGTGCCCAGGAGAGCATAAAAGTTGAAAAAATAACTATCGCCAAAAGGCGTATGTCTCCTAAATCCCCAAAAATATATCCAGGCAAGAGAGGGCATATAAAACAGCACAGCAGCTGATACAAATCACTGAACAACTGTAAAAGTCAAACGAGCAAAGAAATACACTGATATACACATAAAGGATATACGTTTGAAAAAGCAAGTCTAGACAACAAAATGTTTCTATTCATAGAAATATTTTTGGTGAGTCAGTAGCATTGGCTTCTAAAGGATGTTGTGGTGTAATGGTTTATAAAGTGCACATTCTGAAATAAATTCCTCATGGCACTTCAGCAATGGATTTATTAAGTGCACATTCTAAAATACATTACTCATTGCTCTTCAACAATAGATGAAACAGAAGTAACATGATAATAAACAATTTTTATTTACTTTTGGGGTTGAACAAAGAATTGACTTGAGTGGGATTCGAACCAACGACCTACGGATGAACGTGCCGACGCTCTAACAAATGAGCTATCTAGCCCTATGTTGGCGGTGTCCCTATTTTGTCAATATCTTTGTTCAGGGGTACCAGTCAGAAGCCAAGCAACTGTTAACTGCCGTGTAGCCAGGGATCATACCCAAATTATGATACAACCTGGGAAGCGGCAGCTAGGGGATCACCTTAAAGGGATGCGACTTTTTGTTTCAGATATCAATATAAACCACAAGGGAAACTGACTGGGTAAATTTTTAAATTTTTATATACGATAAAAAACATTGTGAAAACTCATTGCTAAAACGTAGTGCCTTCAATTTCAAATGGTTTAATCAGTCTTGCTTCTTATTGCCTAAAGAAGTTTTTCACTAGTAAATTTGCGGAGGAGTATTGGCTATAAAAAAAAAAGAGAGAAAAGGGGTTCACCCCAGTATTCCCAGTTTTGATCGTCAGTATATTGCGCCACAGCACCTTGTAAAGGAATAGGTCTAATACTAAAAGCATAGCTGCTGTACAATACCTTGCAGAACAAAATACTGAGCGATGTCACCTGCCCTCATCGGGGTGTGATAAAGCCCTATATAGGAACCTAGGATTATTACTGCAAATATTGAATGTATTGTTGTGCAAAAATTGGAAGTGTCGTGGCCAAGCGGTTAAGATCATCGAATTCAAACTCTGGTGTTTCTGATCAGCAGAGTGTGGGTTTGAATCCCAAGCCGTGACACTTGTGTGGAAGTGTCGTGGCCGAGTGATTATTGGATCATCGAAATTTAAACTCTGGTGTTTCTGATCAGCAGAGTATGGGTTCGAATCCCAAGCCGTGACACTTAAGCAAGACACTTAACCATTGCTCCGTCCTTCGGATGTAAGGCCGTTGGTCCCATGTGTTGTGTAATGCATGTAAAAGAACCCAGTGCACTTATCGAAAATAGAATGGGTTCGCCCCGATGTTCCTGGCTGTGGCTGCTGTAAGCGCCGTAGCACCTTGTAAACCCTTAATTATAAGGTGCTACATATTTGGGTCTTAGAATCCATCACTGCAATAACCTATCTTTCTGAAAGTTTGTATATACTGAGCGCCTTGAGTACCTTGTTTGGTACATGTAGATACGTGCGCTATATAAAACTTTGATATTATTATTATTATTATTATGTGTGTTTTTTTATCGACTCTCTGTAGCTGATAAATCCTAAGAAGAAGGCCAAGAAGAAAAGCTACAAGAATTCCGGCACGATTGAATTGACAAACTGTGTGATCGAGAAGCAGCACAGTTTCTTGGATTATATCTCGGGAGGAATGCAGATCAACTTCACTGTAGCCATTGACTTCACAGCTTCTAATGGTAGGAACTATTAAAGACACTGGACACTATTGGTAATTGCCAAACACCAGTCTTCTCACTTGGTGTATCTCAACATATGCATAAAATAACAAACCTGTGAAAATTTGAACTCAATTTGTGATCTATGTTGTGAGATAATAATGAAAGAAAAAAAACACCTTTGTCACACGTAGTTGTGTGCTTTCAGATGCTTGATTTCGAGACCTCAAATTCTAAATCTGAGGTCTCAAAATCAAATTCGTGGAAGATTACTTCTTTCTCAAAAACTGCTCCACTTCATAGGGAGCCGTTTCTCACAAGGTTTTATACTATCAACCTCTTCCCATTACTCGTTACCAAGTGAGGTTTTATGCTGATAATTATTTTGAGTAATTACCAATAATGTCCACTGCCTTTAAGGGGTTCTGACTCTGGCTTGGGTTCTGGCTCTGGCTCCTCAAATTTAAGCGGGTGGAATTTCCTTTAACATTAAACCAAAACTATTATTCTGTTTCCCCGACGCAAAGTTAACATCTATTATATATCGTTGCGGTACCCACTGCCAAAATATAGGATTCGAACTGCCTCTAGCTACCGGGCAATCTCGATAGTCTGTAATATACTGCTTTAAAATTGCAATGGTCGTGGGTTCGAATCCCATCCGAGTAATATGCCTGTGAAATGTTTTCACCGGACTCGGGGAAAGTACTGAGTACACAGTGCTAACACACATCGGTGTATGGGTAAAAACCAAAATTAACATTCTTTATCCCTGATGCAAATTTAACATCTTTTACATAACTGTAAACCAGGGCTCTACATACAGCTAATTAATACAAGGTCTTAATTATGGTTTTTGTTTTCCCCTTGATTTTAGGTAACCCTACTCACAGTAGTTCCCTTCACTACATCAACCCTTATCAACCCAATCATTATGAGATCGCAATTTCATCTGTTGGAGAGGTCATCCAAGACTACGACTTTGATAAACTTTTTCCTGTTCTGGGCTTTGGTGCAAAGCTACCTCCAGACGGTCGAGTGTCTCACGAGTTCTCCGTGGTAAGGTTTACTTTTGTTGCTAGACAGCCATCTTGGTCTTATTCCCTATGTTCAGAGATAAACTCAAGCTCATTGTTTGAAAATAGAGCCTGACTATTTCTCCCCTTTTTTCTGAGAATAAGGCCCTGTTCGAAACGGCGACTTCGGTTACACGTACAGCTAGAGTGCGTTTTGGCGACCCCAACCACAGCCCAACAGACCCAACAAGGCGGTTACCGGTTGGTCTGAACGGCATTGTCACCGTGCTCAACTGAACACGCGAAAAACTCTCAACCGATGACCAATTTTTCTGGTTGGTGTCGCCAAAACCACCACACCTAGATCAGCGTGTTCCCTATTCTTCAATACTGGCAGACGTGCTGATCTAGCCGTAGCTGCAGCCGAAGTCGCAGTTTCGGACACGGCCTTTTATGAAAAATGCTGATAAAAATACCTAAAAATAATTGTCACCTTTTTTTCTTTTGGACAGAATTTCAATCCTCAGTCTCCGTTCTGCACGGGTATTCCTGGTATCATGCAAGCATATCAGAACTGCATAAGACAGGTGCAGCTGTATGGCCCTACTAACTTTGCACCGATCATCAACCATGTAGCACAGTAAGTAGTTGCTTCTATATGTACTTCAATCTTTGTGTTTTATAGAGTGTCCTGGCCGAGTGGTTAAGAACATCAAATTCAAGTTCTGGTGTTAAGTCACCAGAGTGTGGGTTCGAATCCCGGTTGTGACACTTGTGTCCTTGAGAAAGATACTTTACTATAATTGCTTCTCTTCTCCCAGGGGTATAATTGGGGACCTGCGAGAGTAGAAGTTGATATTGTGTATGAAAAGCCACAAGCGCCTTACAGGCAGCTCAGGGCTGTATATTCTCTAGGGAGCTGAGAAACATTACAGGGATGTTATTGGCCCAATGACCAGGGCACTAATGTAAAGCGCATTGATACGGTTATTGTGAAATGCGCTATATAAGAATTTGTTACTATTATTATTATTATATGTGACAAGTGAAAAATGTATGGTTTTGTTTAATTCCCCTTTGATTTTAACAAAGAGTTAGACCTCCATGGTTTTACTCTAGTATATTCACTTTCTTTTTCCTTCATGCCTTTTCATTTCAAATTGCAGTTTGTTTTGTCTGTTCTTCATATCAGCCAATATTAATCCTATGCACCCCAGAGACTCTCAGGCTCATTGTTTGTAGACCTTTATCACAGTGTGGCCATCTTGATTTTACTCCATTCCAACTCATTGTAACCAAACTGAGGCTGGAAGAAATAATAGTCTGGTGCCATGTTTGCGCAATGAATGTTAGCATTCATTACTGTTATGGAAACGGGGAGCATGACCAAGATGCTGACAGCATGATAAAGGTCTATTGGAACCTGAGAAACCACCCACAAGTAGACTCATTTGCATATTCCTTTGTATCAATTGTTTCATGTTAGTTCATGTATTTGCCTTTGCTGTCTTTCTATAGATTTTATATATTTATATTTGATATGGTATTTGATGTGCTATTTTCCAAATTTGTATGACGATTTGTCTTTGTACCCTTTTGTTCTCAATGTAGTCATATGTTAATTGCCTATTCTTAGTATGTACTGTTTGTCTGGGAATAAATAAAAACATAAATAAATAAAAAAATAAACAAATAAACAAATAAATAAATAAATGGCAAATAAAATAATTAGGCTGTGTTACTCTCATTATTTGATCTGATTTATCTTGCAGGTTTGCCAAGGCTTATCCCGATGGCTCTAATTACTTCATCCTTCTCATCATAACTGATGGTGTGATATCTGATATGGACATGACTAAAGATGCGATCATCAGGGTAAGGAATCAAATAAACTCAAGACTTTAAAAGCACTGGACACTATTGGTAATTATCAAAGACCAGTCTTCTCACTTGGTGTATCTCAACATATACATAAAATAACAAACATGTGACAGTTTGAGCTCAATTGGTCATCGAAGTTGCAAGAGAATAATAAAAGAAAAAACACCCTTGTTGCACAAGTTGTGTGCTTTCAGATGCTTGAATTTGAGACCGCATCTGATGTCTCGAAACCAATTCAAATCTTTTAGGGAGAAATTATTTCTTGCTCAATTTCTACGTGACGCCAGAGGGAGCCGTTTCTCACAAATCTTTATACTATCAACAGCTCTCCATTGCGCGTTACCAAAGAAGTTTTTATGCTGACAAATATTTCGAGTAAGGGGTTTTATATTTTTTTGTGATATCTTTTTGAAATGTAACCAGAGATGCCAAGTCCAGAGGCCAGCTATGCGTGAGATTTTTCAAAGCTCACCACCACCACCCCCCCCAAAAAAAATTTTGTAACCTGTGAATTTATTTTTGAAATGTAACCTGTGAATTTCTTGTTGAAAAACTAACCTGTGAATTTCTTTTCGAAATTTAACCTGTGAATTTCTTTTTGAATTTTGAAATGTAACCTGTGAATTTATTTTTGAAATGTTACCTGTGAATTTATATTTGGAATGTAACCCGTGAATTTATTTTTGAAATGTAACCTGTGAATTTCTATTTGAATTGTTGACTGTGAATTTCTTTTTGAAATGTAACCTGTGAATTTCTTTTTGAAATGTGACATGTGAATTTGAAATAGTATAACATTTTAAATCCATTTTTTCTGGGTTTTTTTTGCAGGAAATGTATTTCTTTTTTATCACAATAACCTGTGAATGTCTTTTTTAAATGTATCCTGTGAGTTTCTATTTGAAATGTTGCCTATGAATTTCTTTTTGAAATGTAACCTGTGAATTTCTTTTTGAAATGTGACCTGTGAATTTGAAAAAGTATAACATTCTAAAACCATTTCTTCCTCCATTTTGCAGGAATTTTATTGCTTTTATTATAACAATGTATACATGGTTCATTGAGGTGTGTTTTCATTGTAGCAACTTTAAGTTTTTTGGGATTGTGGCTTATATTGCTAGAGCTGATGTCATACTACTTGACCACAGTGGTAATAGCCTTCTGCTAAAGGCTATTTTAGCAGTGTGTACTGCTATGATTTCACAACATATTATTTGTAATTGCTTCTTTCCAAAAGTGTTGTGCATATCATTTGTTCCTTGACCTCTTTCTTGCTTATTTTTCCATTAACCTACTCTTTTGCTATGTTGTTTTGAACCAATATGTAATTAGTATTTTTTAATTAGTTCAACTGAAATTACTTAGAATAGGCCTAGTTATTATTGCATTGTCGTCAGTCTTATGATTTATCAAAATAGTTTTTCTTACATTGGTAAAATGGCTATTAGGTATGACGCATGATTAGATTTTAGCTAAGTTATGTTCAGCTGGAAAATGAACTTAGAAAATTCTTTAAATAGTTTTTTATTTGATCTGTTTAAAACCAGGCCAGTACCCTTCCGATGTCAATCATCATTATCGGAGTAGGACCAGCTGAATTTGATGGTGAGTCCATTTAGTGATCAACTGGCCTTTCTATAACAACCCTTACAAAAAAATCTGCCTTTTCATTGGTTTAGAGCACGACACATGATATGTGTATCTTTTACTAGAAACCTGACGGCCTTGTGATAATCGTTTGCCATGTAATAGTCGACCTGTTACATGGCGCGGGCAACACCCAGATGTCTTTTTACCCACCTCAAACCCAATCAGTCATGCATCTGTGGATCTGAAAAGTGCGTATGAATGTTGCGTGTACGAGGGTGATAAATAGTTTGTTGAGGTGTAATAAAACAAATATTGACTGCTTTTACTCATGGTATGGTTAAAACTTTGACTCCCTCGGCGATCCCTGGAATGTTCCAATTTCCCTCGGCCGCGCTCCGGGGATCATCTCGGGAGTCGTAGGTTTAACCATATCACTCGAAGCAGTCAAAATGTGTGTACTATTGTTCTATTGTTAATTGGCGTGTCTTGGCTGCGCGAATAAGAGTACCAGACTCAAGCTGTAGTGTTTCTGTTCAGCAGAGTGTGGGTTTCAGACTCGTGACACTTGTGTCCTTTAGCAAGACACTTGACCATTATTGCTAAATTAATAACTTTCGATTTATATAGCGCCTAATAACTAACACTTAATTCTCTATAAAGCGCTTTACATTAGTGCCCTGGTCATAGGGCCAATAACATCCCTTTTTTTAAATGTTTCTCAGCTCCCTTGGGAGTATACAACCTGGGCAACAGTTTATATCGCTCCAAAGGCTTTTTCATTCACAATATCACCCTCTACCCTCGCAGGTACCCATTTATTCCCCTGGGTGAAGAGAAGCAATTATAGTAAAGTATCTTGCTCAAGGACACAAGTGTCACGACCGGGATTCGAACCCACACTCCGGTGAAAAACGCACCAGAACTTGAATTCGATGCTCTTAACCACTCGGCCATGACACTGTAAATTAATTGCTGAATAAATATACAAATACAACTATAGGTTGATAATAATGTTGATCAAAATCATTTAATTCAGTTTATGATTGTTTTTATATTTAGCTATGGAAGAACTGGACGCAGACAAGAAGGCACTGACATACCGAGGAAAAGTCGCTGAGAGAGACATTGTCCAAGTAATTATGTACTTCCAATTCTATTCTCTTAAAGACACTGGACACATTTGGTAATTGTCAAAGACTAGTCTTCTCACTTGGTGTATCCCAATATATTCAATAAAAACAAAACACCTTTGAAAACTGGGTCTCAATTAGTCATCCAAGTTGCACGAAAATAATGAAAGGAAAAATACCCTTATTGTACAAGTTGGTGGGCTTTCAGAGGCTTCATGCCCGGATGATTTTATTATTTGAGTGAGAATTTACCTCGTTCTCAAAAACTACGTTACTTTATAGGGAAGCTCTTCGTTGCTTGTTACTAAGTAAGTTTTTTCTGCTAACAACTATTTTGAGTAGTTACCAATAGTGTCCACTGCCTTTAAGTCAAAACTCTCTTCAACTGTTTTATTTGTTTCTTCAAGGAAAAAATATACGTTTGATAATCACTCTTAAAATTAATGGCGATAAAAAAACTGACTTGGTTCACATGAAAGTACATCAGCTTTTGATAGTATAAAGCTTTTTGAGAATAATTTTATAAACAAACATCTTCTCATTTTGTCTGTTTGCAGTTCGTGCCCTTCAGAGATTACGTCGGCGGTGTCGGTAGTAGCAACCAGCAGCTCAGTCAAGCACGTCTTGCCAAAGACGTCTTGGCAGAGGTTCCAGAGCAAATTATAGCTTTCATGAAGAAACACGGTATCAGCCCAATCACCGCGCCGCAACCCCACACTCCCCTCGCCGTTCCCCCAAGTCAGTAACCCTCTTGTCATAATCAACTAGATTTTACAAGCGCGTATACTGTGGATCAAACAACTGTATAGACCTTATGTAGTGACGTCATCACAGGCCTGTATGCTTCGATTTTGAAAGGGCAAGTGCACCAAGGCATTTTCTCCTTGGTAAATGGACACCCTATGAGGAAAGAATTTTCTACTGGAGCATTTTAAGGGCACCAAGGCAATGACCAGGGGCACGGGAGGCAATCGCCTGTCATCAGGCTACTAATGCAAATGCGCATGGCCCAATAGATCCCTTGCATGTGACGTCACACGCTCGAAAAGCACCCTCACTGGGGTCAGAAAGGGCCCTCATTGGGGTCAATGGAGGTAAATGAATGGACAATAGCTGTTCTTTGTGCGTAGGGCGTGAGCTCAGCGTCTGTGTAGCGTTCCGCGTGGTGCAAATGCAGCTTTTCTCCTGTGGGCAATGCGCCGTATCGATACCTATTGTCTTTTACCCCAAAACAAAAGAACTAAAAAAATGCTAACCAAAAGCGAGTGCTCTGTGTGCATGGTAACAACTTGGAGCACTTGTAGGGTCCTCAGTACGTATGTGTTAAAAAGATATTTTTTTTAGCACAATCCACGAGTTTCAAATGAATCATGTTTTTACACAGTCCCCTTAGTAACTGCATACAGTTAGACATGTCACAAGATCAAAAGATGAGAGGGGAATGGTTGCTCTATGATTTGATGCCTCTTTTGATCGCACACTCTTGGTACTTCTCAGACACAGAATGGTTCAACCACAGGACTAATTACAATATCCAATATATTTGGATATTCTAAAGTCACACTTCCAGAGGTTATGATCACGTAAGGCACTCTGGGGGAAATGGCGCAGCGCGCTTGCGTATCGCTGGGAACGAGGTTGGAGCCACCGAGCAACCTCTTCTAGATCTCTAACAAGAGGACGCCTTACTCGGATGGCATCATTTGCACAAGTGGAACAACGTGGAGTTTTGAAAGATTCCATTCATTCTTGGGTTTTTTAAATGATACATGAGGAATAACTGAAAATTCCTTTCAACTCGTATATTTTTTTAATAAAAAAGTGTTTATAAGTCGCATCTATTTTTTGTCTACTAAACTTATTAAAGATGCCTTATCAGTAATTTTCTTAATATTCATTTGGCATTCCCAGTTATCATTGTTCAGTAATTCTTGCACATGATAATGTCTCAGGGGTGTTGGGTTTGTCCCGGTGTTCATGGTTTGATTGGCAGCACTCTGCGCTACTGCACCTTGTAAAACCATTACATGGTACTATGTAAAAGAAGTAGATCTCATAATCAAGCGAATAGCCCCTCATACTTGCAGTTGCAGGAAAATACTGAATGTTAAAGCGCCTTGAGCTTCACTGAGTGGCGAATATGTGCGCTATATAACAAGAAGCCACTGTTATTATTATTATTGTCTCATAAAAAGTACTTTAGTAAAGTTAGGGTCATACTTTGATGTTGTCTTGACTCTGAAAGAAAATTGTTTTTCCAAAAGCCTCCTTGTTATAAAGATGGCAATGGTAGTAAGCATCCTCTGTGGTTATTTTGTCTGAAATGCCCACGATGGTTATACATCACTTAAAAGGAAGTAGAATAAAGCAAGACAGTTCTCTAAGAACAAACTCTACCTGGCAAGTAGATACACACATGATGTTACCGCAAACCAAATGTACATTGATACCTCACCATGCAATGCCTCAAATCCTATACACTTAAAAGGCGACAACAAATTTGAATCTCTAAAGGTTGCCTTTGGGCAGATCAAATTTCCGTTGTGTCTGTTTGTTAATGCTGCAGACAGATATGCAGTTGAACCCGCTGCTAACTGTGGATGGATTTCTCATTCTCAATGAAGATACAGTGACATTTTGGGGGGGGCTGTTTTGGAAAGAAAAAATCAGATAAAAGTAGGAAGACTATCATGCCTGCTTAAGTGCTGCAAAGTTAAAGCTAAAGTTATACACTTCCGTCTCTTTTGTAATATAGATGTGTGTAAAGTAGATAACTTGGGATTGAGTAATGTATAGTTTTATAGTAGCCCTGACAGCCTTACACTTCCGTATCATACTACTTTAAAGACAGTGGACACTATTGGTAATTGTGAAAGACTATTCTTCAAAGTTTATGTATCTCAACATATGCATAAAACATCAAAGCTGTGAAAATTTGAGCTCAATCGGTCGTCGAAGTTGCGAGATAATAATGAAAGGAAAAAAACACCCTTAGGAAGTTGTTTGCTTTCTGATGATTGATTTCGAGACCTCAAATTCTAAACTTGAGGTCTCGAAATCAAATTCGTGGAAAATTACTTCTTTCTCAAAAACTACGTCACTTCAGAGAGAGACGTTTCTCACAACGTTTTATACTATCAACCTCTCCCCGTTACTCGTAATCAAGAAAGGTTTTTTGATGATAATTATTTTGAATAATTACCAATAGTGTCCACTATCTTTAACGATTTGAGCCACAAAGAACCTGACAAAAGGAACGTAGGTGAGAATTTTATGCATTAAACATTTCACCGTAAATGCAACATGAGAGTGCTGTTAAAAGAACAACTGTAGAAAGAATAATGTGCCTTGTGAGTCTATTTAGTCTCATTAATAAATTGAAGACATTGGAAAAATACCCCCCAAAATAATTGACCAGAGTGGGACTCAAACCATCGACCTCCAGATACGGCGCTCTCCGGCACTCTACTAACTAGACCTTGTGGCCACCTAGGGTTAAATTGCCTTCTTCTCCATACAGCTGTTAAATATCCATGACTTGCAAGAAAAAGAAAAAAACTGTGCTGGACAGAAGTAGCTGAATTTTGTCAATTATTTCAGTAGTAATTTTGTCAAGGAAGCATAGAACATTTGGGTACAATTTTCATGGCGCTGCCTATAAAGCAGATAAAGTATCTAAGCACAAATACCTGTTGTTTACTAAGTTCTTTCTGTAAGCTTACTCAATTTTTTCAATATCATAATTTTCAGTTTTTCCACTGATATCTTTTGTAACTATATTTTTCATCATGTGTTTAATTCTTAGAGTACATGTATCATGTATCATTATTCATCTTATTAGAGGTACTAAATCAAGATCGGGGCTCGAATTTGGGGGAAAATTTAAATGAACATGTAGCCTTGATCAAGGCTGTGTAATAGTTTGCTTACTTGAATAAAGCTAAAAATGTGCATAACCACAGCCGCACGAATGCGGTGCCTGAATGCAATGCGTCTTTAAAGGAACACGTTGCCTTGGATCGGTCGAGTTGGTCTTTGAAAAGCGTTTGAAATCGTTTGTTATAAAATGCATTATGATTAGAGAGATATTTTAAAACTAGAATATAATAATCCACACAAGTATCACTCAAAATTGCGTGGTTTTTCTTTTACCTCGTCGATTAACACGGTCAGCCATTTGTGGGAGTCAAATTTTTGACTCGCATAAATGGCCGACCATTTTAGTTCGCAAAGTAAAAGGAAAACCACGCAATTTCGAGGCAAATTTGTGTGGATCATTGTATTCTACTTTTAAAATATCTTTCTAACCATATGCATTTTATAAAAAAAAACGGTTTCAAACGCTTTTCAAAGACTAACTCGACCGATCCAAGGCAGCATGTTCCTTTAAACAGCACACCACGCTCTCACCCAAGGAAGCACACAAACGCACATTTCCACAGTCCCACACACCGCTATATTCCACAAACCGCTATCACCCACAATCCCAGCCTGTGAGCTGTCGGGCTAGGTTTGTGGGCGATAGCGGTGAGTGGAATAGCGGTGTGTGTGTTGGTGAGAGTGCAGTGTGCTATTCTTTTTAGAGTCAGTCGTGGGACTGGTTGTGTGTCGCATTCGGGCGGCTGAGGTTTATCCTTGCTCAATGGTTTTAGCTAGAGTAATTTTCTACACAGCCTTGATCAAGGCTAATGACCATATGGGTTGTTGCGAAAAATATGTACTGCACGGAAATTATTGTAAAACAAGACAGTTGAGTATGCGTACTGGTGTTTCTTAAGGAGCCTTATGACATACATGTTTGGTTTTGAGTATACATCAAAGAGCTATTTGTATAGCTCTACGTATACATGCACATATTTCATTATTCAATAGAAATAAAAGGTTTCTATCAGACTCAAAGTCAACCTTTTAAAGCCATTATACACTTTCGGTAAACAGTATTGTCCAAGTCCCACACTTCGTGTATCACAACTGATATATAAAATAACAAACCTGTGAAAATTAAGGTTCAGTCGGGAGTCGGAGTCGGAAGAAAATAACGGAAAACCCATTCTTGTTCCCGCGCGTTTCGCCGTGTCATGACATGTGTTTAAAATAAATCCGTAATTCTTTTAACAAGAATTTATATTGTTTTAATGTTTTCTCAAAAAGTAAAGCATTTCATGGAACAATAGTTCAAGAGAAGTCTTTCACTTTTACCTTCTGTAAACCCTGTAAATTATTTGTAAATCTGTGAACTTTTTTTTTTTTTTTTTTACCGAAAGTGTATAATGGCTTTAACATCAATTATTTTTATTTATTTTATATATCACACAGTATAGTTTTATTATTCAATTGGAAAAAACAAGACTGCCAGAAATGTCCAGTGTCCAGCATGTTCAGTCCTGAGTTTACTGGACCGACACCAGTCGCTGGCCTCGGGGCCTGTGGTCCAGTGTAAGATTCGAGCCCTGAAGATAAATGTATATATTGTTTCTTGAATTATATCTCAAGTTGAGCTCACTTGTATGCATGGCCTTATTGTTGTTTCCATATCCGTTTGAACTGCATATATAAATGCATTGGAGTTCACATGGACTTTTTCAATTTATGGGCAGAGTGTTTATAATCTGAAATGACTCAAATGGGTACTCACTTTCAGGAATTGCTTGATACTTTTTTCCCGAGGACTGTGAGAGAGCTTTGTACATTATTTTATAACCTTTTTTATATAAAGTTTTATTCTAGGAGATTATTATGTTTGTGTATTCTGTTCTGTAGATTCTTCGGAAAAAGTAGGGTAATAGAAAATTACACCAAGTAATTATTTGCACTTGTAGTTAATTAAAATGCAATTTTGAGTTGGTGAACATGTGTATATTCAACACATTCTTAGATACTTTAATTGTCTCTTAACATCTTACTAAAAGGAGAGGTGCTGGTGTTTATTTTAAAGAGTTTTCAAATCATGAAAAAGAACTTTATATATGTAATTGTACAATTGAATCCAAATAAAATATTCAAATGAGAACAAGTTATACATAAAAAAAACAGACTGTCTCTGTTTGTATAATGGATCTACCTTCAGCCAAAGTAAATTAGTTAATGACATCTGTGCTCTGCCCTAGAACGGTAATTCGGCTAACCTGCAGCCACAACACACCTTTTCCCCATGCATTTGATTAGAAACTGTTGCACCCTAACCCTCCTACAGTGTGACCAATCAAACTACTCACCATTGTTTTGAATGATAAAAATAAGCTTCGTCTACACTATGATGTATTGTGCTAACAGTCAACCCTCCTACTGGTTCCCATTCAATATCAACTGTGGTTTTGAAAGATAAATGAGCTTTTCCAGGCTGCAATATGATACTATGTTTTACTAGTCAACCCTCCTACTGTCTTCCCATTCAATATCATCCACTGTGGTTTTGAAAGATAAATGAGCTATGCCAGGCTGCAATATAATGTCCATGTGTGAACAGTCAACCCCCCACTGTCTTCCCATTCGATATCATCAACTGTGTGGTTTTGAAAGATAAATGAGCTATGCTAGGCTGCAATATGATAGCATGTGTTACCAGTCAACCCTCCATCTGTCTTCCAATTCATTATCTTCAACTGTGGTTTTGAAAGATAAATGAGCTATGCCAGGCTGTAATTCCATATTGTGTGTTAAATGTCAACCCTCCTACTGTCTTCCCATTCAATATCATAAACTGGTTTGGAAAGATAAATGAGCTATGTCAGGCTGCAATACGAAATCATGTGTTACCAGTCAACCCTACTACCGCTTCCCATTAAATATCATCCACTGTGGTTTTGAAAGATAAATGAGCTATGCCAGGCTGCAATTCCATATCATGTGTTAACAGTCAACCCTCCTACTGTCTTCCCATTCAACATCAATGGCTGTGTTTTTTGAAAGATAAATGAGCTATGCCAGGCTGCAACATGATGTCATGTGTTAACAGTCAACTCTCCTACTGTCTTCCCATTAAATATCATCAACTGTGGTTTTGAAAGATGAGCTATGTCAGCCTGTTGTTATGTGGTGAATGCATGTGTGCACAGCCACAATCATGGGCTACACTTTTTGTTATAAAGACATCAAATGAACAACATTATAAATATTAAGTAACTCTTTTCAGATCTTGTATTTGACAAACTGAAGCACTTTTTATTCATCATTGACACAGATATTGATTAATGATATATAAATAATATTGAGACATTGATTAACATTCAAATGGGCATTTATACATCTTAAGACTATCATGACGCAGCGCAACATCAATAAAGGAATGTTTATTGCAGTCCTCATCAGGGAAGAATTGAGGGAAGTTTTGAACAAAGCCAGTGATGAAAAAAAGTTTAATATGCTCTTGGAAACTGTTTCACAATTAAGAGGCAAAATAAGTAAACGATTTTTTACCCCATGATGATTTTTTTTGTCCAGGATTTTGGTAGAAGATGTTTATTATTTGAGCTCAGACTGGCAGTAATAATGATTAATTGCTTCTGAGACATAAAGTGGTAATGTGGCTTTTGATGAGCGAACGACACACACAAAATGATCTTGAAACTGATTTTGTCCTGAAAAAGATCTGTTTGATGTGCTCATTAGTGTTTGACAGGGTTACAATATTCAAGCGGCAATATTATATAGGCGAAACAAGCGCTTAATTTGATCAAGGATCTTGTCTTAATCCAATATTAGTAAACATAGTTAACTAGTTAATCAAAACTTGGTTTCCAATTGTAACAGACATACAGCCAATTACCACATGTATCTCTGCAAGCCCGGGGTGCCCTCCCAGAAAAATGGCCGCTCCATATACAAATACAACGTGACACTGTTCACTACAGCACCTAGCAATAACTCCAGACAGATCTTCCAGTAGGACTGTAACGGCATGTGAATCCTGAACATCAGATAAGGAACGATGAAATAGCGTAACTCTAAGAGACGCTGGGGCACTGTGACCACAGCTACACAGATGAAGTACACAAGCTTCCATAAGCTGCTGTGTCTGGAGAGGCTGTCCTGCATGCACCAGTTCATGTAGACGACGAATGGAACGATGGCGTATTTGATGAGGTCGTGGCGTTGGTACAGACGCCAGATACTGGAGACGTAATGTCTGTTGTCTGACAGGACGTAGATGTGGACGTACGTCAGGTAGTGCACGGCTAACAATCCAAGGCAAGTCAGGGCGAGGTTTGCGAAGGGGCGTCTCAGACACGCCTTCAGGAACCTGATTGCACTGTATGGAGAGAGGACGTAGGGCAAGGCGAAGACGGCAGTGAAGATCATGAAGTAGAAGAGTTGAGGGACGTTCAAACAGGGCTCATGATTACTCTTATCTCCGAGCACGATCCCTTTGTTGACGACCAGGAAAGCCATGAACACAAAGGCAACGATGCCGTAGGGCCAGAGGACCAGTATCAAATGACCCAGATTGGATAACTTCAGGATGTACAAAAGGGATTTCTTGATAGATGCGAGGATTGTCTGAATGTCGTTGGGAGCGTCGGGACTCTGCTGCTCACTCCTCTCACCCTCCACCTCTTTCACGAACGTCACGCCCGCCGTGAAGACGACCCAGACGATGTTGGACTGGCGGAAGATGACGCAGAGGACTCCCATGATGCCGGCCATCAGATGGTTGCCGTGGAGACTGAAGAGATACATGATGAGGATGAAGAAGGTGGATCCCGGATCGGTGTAGTAGAGGAAGGAGAAGAAATAAAGGACGGGCAGATGAGCGAGGGAGGCTGCTGTCAGTAGCGGCTTGTAGGTTTGAGATGCCTGGGAAAAAAAGAAGAAGTACAGTTTCATTATTGCAAAATGGAGAACTTGGAGATGGAGTATTCTATCAAGTACAGGACAGGAAAGGGCTAGGGCACCAAGGCAGTTTCTCCTTGGTATAGGATACCCCTTGAGGAAATTGTATATTTCTACTGGAGGATTTCAAAGGCACCAAGGCAATGACCAGGGGGGGCATGGAGGCAATCGCCTTTGTTGCCTCCGTGAAGTACCAGGCCTGATAGGATTCAAACTGGCCACTCTTAACTAGGTGTACTTGTTGGTCTTTATGGTGGAAAGACATTTGCTTTAGAATGCAGGGTTTGTGGGTTCCAATCCCAACCTAGAAGCATAGCCTGTGTGTGGACATGTTTCCACAGGACTCTGAAAGCAGTGAGTATGCAGTGCATTATTAATCCAACACATCGGTGTATGGGTACACCAAATTTGAAAAATTTAAAACAAAGTTGTTGCTTTTCTGCATGCAGTAGGCCAGTTGTTTGTATAAAAAAAATTACAAGTATTTTTGTAAGTTGTTTACCTACTTAACTAGGCAGTCTTGGTACATGTCTCAACCCCGCCCCCTGCCCCCCAAAAAAACCAAAAACAAAACAACAGCAACCAATACCAACCCAATATAGCACATTCATGTTACTAAACCCTAAACGGTTATTAAACCAAAGAATTTGCCTACCTTGTCATGTTTGTGGAGTCTGACGATCAGAGCGTATAACATGTAGAGGTTACCCACGGCAAAGAGTACGTTTGTAGATCGTAGTACAGTGGTTGTACACACCTCCGACATGTCTACCAGCATCAATTCTGTTATCGGTCTTAGAAGACCAACTGAAGCTAGGTACAGACCAGGCAGGGTAGTGATCATTGGGTCCCACTGGAAGTAAAGAGAATTAGAGAACATAGATCAGGTTTGAGTTTAACCAAGGCAGAGTGACTCGTCAGTGATTACATACAAATACCCCAAAAAGGTTTTACAGTGATTTACTTGACTTGGCATGATATTGATAAGTTTGTTGTTCATTAAATTAAATGCAGTATTTTACATTACACAACCCCTGTAGTGTAAATTATCTTCCCATCTTCTACTATTTCTTAAATATTATGCAACCAACCTGTGAAAACTTCATTAAATCTGGCGTCTTGATTTCATGCGGTTTTTAAGTGAAAACAACACACGGTTTTATGTGCAAGGTTTACATATTTACAATATTACGTGTATTCCCCAAACTAAGTCTAGAAGAATCCCTAATCCCACCACATATTACTACTAGTAGTAGTGTAGTACTATTGCCTTGGCCAAGAATCCATGACTAATTTGATTGAGCAAGCATTGTCATTTATTGATTACAACCTTTAATTCTAAATTTAATAGCAACAAAACAGCCTGATCAGTCAGTGCCTACTGACTAAAAATATTTTGTAGCACAGTGCTGGTTCAGCCAGTCAGTAGCACACATCCCATATCCAAAGCAGCAGTGAGATAGCACACAGTGACAGGTGTCACACTCACACACAGTGCAGTGCATGCAGTGCAGTGGTGGTGAGAGTGCAGTGCACATCACCGGTGGTCCACCACACACACACACACATGCACGGTGGGCGGTTAAAAGTGCCCTTAATCTTCGTTAATTACCTCATTGAATGAGCCATTGCAGTATTTTTTGGCTTGTGGCACATGAAAGATCTCATCCATGTAGGGTTGTGGCTGTACTTTGTTGACATGGTAGAACAAAACCGAAGTAAAAGCTAGAAACATCGAGAGGACAACAGCCAGAACAACATTCATGGGCGCCGCCATCTTGGTTTATTGCATGGTACCCTGACTCTCTTTGGAATTTTATCTATTAACTTGAGAAGGGTAACTGACTATACTCTGCTAAAAATTAAAGGGAAACGTGAGTTCATGAGGTTCAACTTGCTAGCAACCGCGCTTTGATTTACAAAGTGAATTATGCCATTTATTTTACAATGGCAACTTCTGAGCATGCAGTGAAGTTTGAATTGGAGCTTTTCCCCGGAAGTTCTGTTTATATTGCTCTTTTCAAAGATGTGAAAAATAGTGAGGAACTGAAGAAAAATATCATGGCTGGAGAAATTGATGCAGTTCTGTTGTCTCCAAAAATGGTATGGTATGGTCCTATGTATGATATGGATCTAATCATTATTAATACAAGCCAAATGGTTTGATTGTCATTTGTTTTTTCCCCCAGAAAAATTGCTTACTCATGCATCTCAGCTGAACAAAATGACGTATAAATTGTGTACTTCTACACCAATGTCGTCTGTACAACTATAAAAAAAAATTACAAGTTTTCTTCACATTTATTATTGTTATAATTACTATACTTAATAGGCTTACATACAAACTTACCGGATAAATTGTTAAGTATAGGTTATGCCTTTTATTTTAGTGTGTTATTTTACACAACTTTGAAATAAGATAAGCTTGCCAGAACATTTTTCACTAGGCATAAACATAGAGCAAGGAAGTAGTAGCATAACTAATGTGTTGTTGTGTTTTGTACACGTGTTTTTAACTGTAGGCTTACTAACTTTATTTAGTTGTTTTCACCTCCCCCACCTTTTTCCCCCCAAAGATATGACTTAGTACACTACATACAAATGTATGACTTCAATCAATCCTTAACCATTCCCCTTCGCTGATAATGCACAGATGGTTAAAATGTCCAAATTTATTAGTACATTTATAAAAGTCAACAAGCATCAATGACAAGAATATTAGGCATATTTCATGATGTGAGTTGAGACTAATTTTTTGCTAATTTTTGCTTAGCAGAAATTTGTGAAACCATATGTTTTTCTGCTAAAACAGCTCTATGACATTAGCCCTTGGTCTTTGGCAACATGGCAGGGGATGGGTGGGGCACTTAAAGTGACAGTTCCCAATTGCCATACCCCCATACACCAAGATTCCTTCTACGGATAGGTTGTAGACTACGATAAATAACTTTGGTCTGGATTGCTTTTTTAATGCAGATTGTAGATCCTTTCCAGCTATTGGTGGCAGCAAATAAAGCTCTACACATCAAGAAAAATGGACTCAAAATGAGCACCAGGAATGTCAACACGGAGGTCCTCTTCAACTTGTCTCCTACAAGAAATGTAAGAATCAAACACAGCTAGGATTCACCCTTAAAGGCAGTGGACACTATTGGTAATTGTCAAAGACTAGTCTTCACAGTTGGTGTATCTCAACATATGCATAAAATAACAAACCTGTGAAAATTTGAGCTCAATCGGTCGTCAAAGTTGCAAGATATCAGTGCATCTAATTTGAGTTGTTGTTATTTCTCCATCTCTCATATCAGTGCATCTAATTTGAGTTGTTGTTATTTCTCCATCTCTCAGATCAGTGCATCTTTCAAGAGGTTCGGCCTTTCTAAAGAGGATTCCGGTCTTGTTGTAGTCACCCTTGAGGATGACTCAGGGGAGAAGGTGAATGCTGTGGAGAGACTGGTTCAAGGTGATATTGTACCCCTGGATGAACTCAGTAACTTCAATGACTACAGTCTCATTAAGCAGGTATGGCTCTCGCTAAGCATAAACATAAACCAGGGATCAATTTCTCAATAATAACAATAACAATAATAACAACTAGTTTTTATGTAGCGCTTTCACACCCAAAGGGCGTCTTAGAGCACTTGCAAGTGTATTACCCCTGATCACTGGGCCAATAATTTATTCCTTAAACCATCTCAGCTCTCTGGGGAGTATACAGCCTGTGTGCAACAAATGCGCTACTCGGCTAAATCAATCACAAGAACCATCTCTGCCTTCACAGGTTTTACCCCTTTCCATTTACCCCTAGTTGGAGAGAAACAATTATAGTTGTGTTTCCCAGGGACACAAGTGTCTTGACCGGATTCGAACCCACACTCTGCTAAGCAGAAACACCAGAGCTTGAGTTCACAATTTGATTTGGTATGGTGCCTAATCACCATTGAAGCGAAATAACCAAACATGGCATGAGAGACAAATCATCAAATGGTCCTCATTGGGATTTGAACCCAAGACCCCCAACACTCCGGACAGATGCTCTATCAACTGAGCTGTGAGGCACATCGGAATATTCCCTCAGGTTTTCCATAAGATATGATGTTCACCCTTCTTGTAGTGCCCTGTTTGAACCCTAACACCCTAACCCTTCCATTACCCTCTCTCCATTGTCGCTTAACACCAAATTGTTTAAACCTGGATACATTTTAATGCCCCCTGCTTACACATAGGATTCAAACTGCCTCTAGCCACTGGGGTACCTCGGTGATCTATTTGTAAGACATCTGCTCTAGCAATGCAAAGGTCATGGGTTCGAATCCCACTTGAGTGATGTGCCTGTTAATTTTTTCACAGAATTCAGGAAAGTACTTTTTTACAGTACTTTGTATACATTTGTGTAAGTGTATATTATAACCAATTATATTTGAAAATTCTTGTTTTTTGTTTCCATTTCTTCAGGTTTACAAAGTGGATGGAGAGGAGCTAGGTGTGTGTTCTCTACTTGATGCGGTTGTTAGCAGAATGGCAACCAAGGACGCATTATGAAACATACTCTTGGCACTATAAGTAACTTTGGCATGAGTTGAAGAGTCATGAATGTAAGGCAGTATCATTATATATTTCCATTTAGTGATACTATGAATGGAACTGTCTGTAGCAGCTTCCAGCATCAGATAAGGCCCTGCCAATGCCGTGCAGTTTTTTGTTATTTTTTTTTTTTTATAATTTTAGATTTTACAATTTTGTTTCTTCAAAAGACAACTATTGGTAAGACACTGCTCTAGAATAGACCCTTCCCATGAAATATGTAAATTGCACATAGCGCTTGCGCACTAAGGTTTTGGTTGGCAAAATGAGGGAATATCGCGCTGTTTTGTACACGGCTAATGGGTGCGTGACGCAGACGCGATTGCTTAGTGCACAACTCTATGGTGTTTGCCAATCAACAGGGTCTGTACGCATGCGTGAATGTAACTAGCATATTTCATGGGAAGGGTCCATTGCAAAGCTTGTGGGTTAAATCCCACCCGAGTAATATGCCTGTGATTTTGTTCACAGAGCTTGGGAAAGTACCGAGTGTACAGTGATAACACACATCAGTGTATAAATGGGTAAAACCAAAATTAGTATTTTTTATCCCTGATGTAAATTTCCGTCTATTAAATACAAGTATTGTTGTTGCCCATAGTAGGCTAAAGGTGTACTGTCATTGTCTAGGGTGTCCGTCCTGTCCAGCCAGCCGGCTGGTCTTCCGGCTGAGAACTTTCAGTGCCAGACTGTAAACCCAGTAAGAAGTGAAATTAGTGGAAATCCCCTTGGGAAGAAAAGTTGGTATTGCTTAGGGGTCAAAAGGTCAAATGTCGAGGTCACAGTGGTGAGTTATACCTGAATGGTTTTTGCATCTGTCTCAAGTTCTGATGGTTGAATCATCTAGAGTGTGGGTTTGACTTCCAGTCATGACACTTGTGTCTTTGAGCAAGGCACTTAACCATAATTGTTTCCCTTAACCTAGGTGTATAAATGGGAGCATGAGAGGGCTGAGACAGTATTGTGTTGGGTTAACCCTAGCCATCAGTGCAAATTAATTAAGCAGCTTGGGGCCGTATGCACCAGGAATTTCATCTTTGAGAAGGCAATGCCATTTTCATTTTGCAAAGGGCACTTCCATTGGAAAATCTTAAAGTCTATGGGAAACTTTTGAAGTGGCACCACGGCCAAGACCAGGGCAGCACATCAGTGGCCTTCGTGAAATTCCAGGCCTGCTCCCCAGGGAGATGAGAAAGTTTGAGGGAATGGTCTATGCTCGATGAACTGGGATCATAGTGTTGTTGGAAAGTGCCTTGATCTAGCTACTTGGATATGGACACTATATAAGAGCAAATTATTGTTTGTTGTAGGAGACAACAGTTTTCAAAAGTGAGTTGTCTACTTCAGATGACATCTTGATACTTCAAGTTTATTTTAGGAGTATTTGCATTTGTTGTGTTGTACAGTGTAAAAGACCTTGGTAAAGATCTGATCTTTCTGTTTCCAATGATGGTAAGCTTAGGTATGCGGGTCTGCATGCTTCGTTTTTGAAAGGGCATTGGCACCAAGGCATTTTCTCCTTGGTAAAGGGCACCCTATGACGAAATCGTAAATTTCTATTGGCTCATTTCAAGGGCACCAAGGCAATGAACAGGGGGCGTGGAGGCAATCGCCTTTGTTGCCTCTGTGAAGTATCTAGCCTGGGTATGGAGGGGGAACATGGACAAAACTACATTTTTTTTTTTAAATGGCTGTTGTGCTCTGGCTTGAGTGCGTTTTGTGTGTTTTCTTGGGCAACTAAAGTCTCTAGAGCAGGTATAGTGCAAAGCTGACTTAAGTCGCCGTTGAGGCTAAATTGGCTATTACATGGTTTTTGCCTTATTTTAGGGTTTTATTTTATGTTACAGACTGAGGTGATATTGAAATAAATGTAAACACTAAGAAATTTGAAATCCTGCATGGCTTGATGTTTACGTGTACGTGTCGGCTGCATAAATACAAAGAGTAAAGATAGGTATCATAATTTGTTTAATATATTTTTATCGACTAGCTATGGACTAATGAAGGAGCAAGATAATTTATTCATTTTTTTCTTGTTACTTTTTACTTATTCATTATGTTTGTACACTGATTGATTGGTTATTTTCTTGCAGCAATTAAAAAGGCTTTCGGGGACAATCATGTGAATAATCTTTCCACCGGTTTCTCCTATAAATTTGTAGTCACTGATTGTCACCTACAAGCATGTCACTTGGAAAGGAGTAGGAAAATTGTATTCAGTACAAAGACTGACCTATCAATATCATGTACACATTTCAGGCTATTTCATTACAATGTTTCTTATTTTCCCAATGGCAAAATAAATCGGAAATCAGACTCTATGAAGAATAGCATGCCTGCACCTACACGTTTTAGGTCATGTCTCACTCTACTTAATACACCATGTGCATGGTGACCATGCAAAGCTTCAAATCGTACTTTTTTTTATCGTCTAAGACTTGTTTTTTTGTTTATTTAGTTATTCCTTCATACTTTTTTAATTTATACTGGCCTATTAATAGGGATTTTGGTAGCATTCCTTTCGAAGGTGACGAAAGCATTGCGAGAATGTTATAAACTTGGCCCTTAAAAAACACACAAAAATAGGTGTCTACCTTGTCTGTCCCCCCCCCCCCCACCCCCCCCCCCCCCCCCCCACCCCACCACCACCACCACCACCACCACCCATACACACCTTGCTGGCTGAGCAATACCTTTGTGTGACGAACCAATATTTGCAATGAACCTTGGGGAAATATTCTGTTACAAAAAACACATGGTAATATCTTAATTAATTTTGAATGCACCATGTGCATAGGAATGAAGCTCGTGTGCGTCATATTTTGTTTAATTTATTCATGACATTTCTAACAAAAGCCTGCTCCTCTATTACATATTCAGCAGGTATTTTCGCGCGCACCCCCATGTACACTACCTGTCTTTGACTTTCTGCCGACACTGACCTAAAACACAATAGGTAATTGTTGTATGAGGCGAGTGGTTGATTTGATCTTCGTTTAGCTACAGCAGGAATATTATTTTGCCAACTTCTAAGATGGACTGGGTAGACGAAAACAAATAATTCCTTGTTATTTTTTGAGGAATAGTATTACATGAAAAGTAACTTTTGCTTGTGATAGCGGAGTAGAAGAAATAGGGAATTTTATAATAATTATCTACAGTAATGTCCGGCTCAGAAACCAACATGTTTAAAGATTCGTTTCAAGGTGGTTTTTTGTCAATACTGTACGGAATCGGAAGTAAACCTCTGCAGATCTGGAGCAAGGAGGTAAGCTGTGCTCATTATAATTTTTATTTTAAATTGGATAGTGTTTTTTTTACCAGAAGATGTTCATGTCATGATTTGACAGTTTACCGTTGCCATGGCAGAGTTGTTATTAGCCTGTCCACCGTTGAGCCATTTTACTGTAATTATCATGATTAATATTTTTTGGACACGTTGCTATGGCAACCTTACTGCAGTAATCATGGTCGGCTGATCGACCTGTTCCATCATGCTTATTAGACTATTCCTCACTCATCCGTGAGGCGAATTCTATTCATTAAAAATAATAAAAATGAAATTAAATTCTGTCATCTTTTCCAGTACAATTATGCGAGTTAGTTTCAGGCGAAAATTGACAAGTACTTTTTGCAATGGTTCGAGCTACATAAGGAGTTTGTAGGTTGAAACGGGGGGGGGGGGGGGGGGGTTACGAGTTGCAATGATAGTAGTTGGTGAGCATGTTTTTTTTAAATTTTATTTTTAGGCCAAGGTCTATATATTGTTTGTACTATAAATGGCCGGTAGAAAACAACTGTCCCTGACGCAGATCATTTTTTTTTCTTCTTCTGGGTTTGCAGGCCAAAGCAGCGCTTTAATTTGAAGGCCTTTTGTACTATAATTTATTTTGTCTCTGCATTTTGGCACTCTCGACATTACCCTAGAAAGTTACATTTAAGGGGGAGTAGCTTAATACCGTTGTACTTTGACAGAGTAAATTCAATCCTTTTCTCTAGTTTTAAATAAACACATGCACCCGTATTATACTACGCAAAGCCTTGTCAGTTCGGTAGTACGTTTTGAATTAATTATTTGACTTAATTGGCTTATTTTGATTGTGGCAACCAACAATATTGAGCAGGTAGAAAGTAACTGTTAATTGCAAATTGTCTTTTTCTGGTTTTACAGGTCAAGAACGGCCACGTGGAAAGAGTGACAGACAACGACATTCAGTCATACGTCATTGAAATCGTGGGCACAAACGTCTGCACAACGTACATCACATGCCCGAGTGAACCCAAGAAGACCCTAGGTATCAAACTGCCATTTTTGGTGATGATCGTCAAAAATCTCAAGAAATATTTCACCTTCGAGGTGCAAGTGCTGGATGATAACAACGTGAAGAGACGATTCCGGGCCAGCAATTACCAAAGTATGACTAGGGTGAAACCCTTTGTCTGTACAATGCCGATGAGGTTGGATAAAGGATGGAACCAGATTCAGGTTGGTTTGAAGAGAGCAACACAAACAGTAGGGCTTATCTTGAAATCACGCTATAACAAGCATTATGAGAGGACTATATAGATGAAATTTAAAACCCAAACTAAGTCAAGGCAGATTTTGTTTAGTTTTCCAAAAGTGCAATGTGCCGGAGGAAAGTGTCCTTCATAGCCAAGACTGGACCATTCCAATGATTTGTATAACTCTTGGGGTTACTCCCGCACTTATGAAGTGTTTTTAAAATTACCGAGCAAAAGCACGTGCACGAATAAAAACGACGAGAACACTGAGGAGGCTAGAAAGGCCTTGAGCCTGTATGGAACTACTCTAATTCTTAAAGGGAAGGTGTACGCGGTTTGTACCCGTCAAAGACCAGTCTTCTCACTTGTTGTATCCCATCATAACCATAAAATAACAAGCGATTGCTATTATCTTCTGTGCTTTTTTATATGCCATCTCTTGCCTTCAAAGTATTTTGGGGGATTTAGGAGACATACGCCTTTTGGCGATAGTTATTGTTTTTTTACTTTTATGCTCTCCTGTGCACCCCACTGTTGTTTTACTTTGTTTTCTTAAATTATGTTTAATGTATGTACATGTGCTTGTAGATGTGATTGCCCGAATAAATATTATTATTATTATTATTAAGCCTGTGAAAATTTGGGCTCAATTGATCATCGAAGTTGCGAGAAAAATAATGGTGAAAGAAAACACACTCTTGTTGGACGAATTTGTATGCTTTAAGACAAGAATAAAAGACTTCTAGCTAGAAGTCTTTTATTATTTTAGTGAGAAATAACCTCTTTCTCAAAAACTACGTTACTTCATAGGGAGCCGTTTCTCACAATGTTGTATACTATCAACAGCTCCCCATTGCTCGTTACCAAGTCAGCTTTTAAGTTAATATTTGTTTTGAGTAATTACCAAACGTGTACCTTCCCTTTAACTGAGTGATTTTCTTGTAATTATAAAAACTCGACTGCCTGCAAGTGATGACATGTACAAGAAAACATTGAATGTTTATAATTATTCATCATTGCGACTTACTCAGTGCGACATGGGAATAATTTATGGTGAAAAGTTAGAGGGTAATTAATAATTTCCACTAACCTCTATAATGTACCATTGTTTATTCTTTTTTTCATGCAGTTTAACTTATCAGACTTTACCAAGCGGGCATACGGCACGAACTACAAAGAGACCCTTAGAGTACAGGTGAGCACAACATAATTATTGTCGGTATTTTTAATCAATGTATCATTTCAAGAGGTCATGGTAGCTTTTTGCGACATCGCCGAAAATCTGTCTATGACCTATGTCCACGCGGAAAGAAGATTCCGTAATTAGAATGCACTGTCTGAGAAGCGCTTCATGCAGAAACGTTTTTCAGGTCGAAATGTTGTTGAATCCCTCTTTCACTAAAACCACATTCTTGAAGGGAAATATTTCTCAAAAATGTTATACATTACCAACAGCTGCAGTGCTTCTTACCGAGGAAGTTTTGATGGTCGTTAATTTTGTAGTAATTACCTCTGAAAGGTGCACCCTGCCTTTAAAGACAGTGGACACTATTGATAATTGTCAAAGACCAGTCTTCTCACTTGGTGTATCTCAACATATGCATAAAATAACAAACCTGTAAAAATTTGAGCTCAATCGGTTGTAGAAGTTGCGAGATAATAATGAAAGAAAAAAACACCCTTGTCACACGAAGTTGTGTGCTTTCTGATGCTTGATTTCGAGACCTCAAGTTCTAAACTTGAGGTCTCGTTCGTGGAAAATTACTTCTTTCTCGAAAACTACTTCACTTCAGAGGGAGCTGTTTCTCACAATGTTTTATTATCAACCTCTCCCCATTACTGGTAATAAAGACATGTTTTGTGATGATTATTATTTTGAGTAATTACCAATAGTGTCCACTGCCTTTAAGCTTGTGGATTACATTCCTTGTTCACTTTGGAGTTCAGCTATTAAACCTGCATAATTTCATAATTCTTGTTTCTCACTGCATGTTTTGCATTCTCTTGATAGATCCATGCCAACTGTCGAACTCGCCGTGTGTATTTCACAGACCGGCTGTATTCTGAGGACGAACTACCCAAAGAGTTCAAGCTCTATCTACCTGCCTGCAAGGGCACTCCAAAATAAACTCGGGTATCAACCCTTGGTGTGATCCCTGGCTATACACGGCAGTTACAGGTTGCATGGCTTCTGACGGACACCCCTCTGAACAAATAAAACAATATGGACAAAAATATATGGAGATCGTCAACTTAAGGCTCATTGGTAAAGCTAGCAGGGCTATGTAAAAATTGCTCCTTGGTTGGTTGTAGAGCGCATGCACGTTAATTCAGAGGACGTTGCATGGTTCAACCCCCGCTTTGGTAAATTAATTTGTCTTTGTTTAATCCCAGAAGTCATGTAAATGCTGATTATTGAATCATTTTTAATTTTCTACTTGCAAAATGAAAACGATAAGAAGCAAGCACCGTTGTGCTTATAATTGGAGCTTACAAAAAACAGTGAGTGTGTTTTTCTGTCCGTGTTATCTATTCATAATATATTTATTTGATCATGGCTTGAAGTTATTTTCTGCCCGTTTTGTTTCTTCGGTATTTTTGTGTGTTTATTTTGGTGTTTTTGTTATGTTTTCATGTTTGGTGTCGGTTTGTGGCGAGCTGTTCCATGAACAAAATAATTATTTCAAATAAAAAAATGGAATAACAATAAATTGGTCCTGTACAGTTATTTTGTTGCGTGGCCACTCAACAACATTACGCGGTCTGATTGATTTTTTTAGTGCAATTCTTTTAATTCGTTGAAAAAATACAATTATGTACGGACAGGTTCCCAAGTTGTATCACCATTGCATGTGTGATGAGCATCATCGTGGTCATAATCATCATCATCGAATGACTAGGCCTACTCACTTGTGATGATATAGCCTACAAACGGACTGTAACTATGGTTTTTAATTTAGAAAACGAACCAAGTCCTTTGTGTACGACAGATGTTTTTAATTTTATGAGGGGTGGAGGGGGGTGCGTTGCTGGGTGTGGTCAGCTCCAGACGGTCCGTGGGGACAGGACCCCAATGAGATACCCTGATTATATGGCAAACTGTGAACTATTTTCGTATGATAGCGCGACCGCTTTTTTATCAACTTCCTGGATCCATGTTTATTTCTGGAAGGGGGGGGGGGGGGGCACGACCAGTTTTCTTCGCCGGGGACACTGATACTTTTTGTTTATACTCTTAAACTACAGAGGGCGCTATTCAAGAGCGCTTTCGGAATGTCTGATACCCAGGCCCGTTTGTTTACAGATAAATGACTAGTAATGTCGGTACCAGACTATAAGAAGAATCCCATGGCAGCGCCCAGTTTGTGGAAGTGTCGCGGAATGTATTGACTAAAAAAACTACACAACTACTACACAAATACAAGGTAAGGAGAGACTATTTTTGTATAATAATAACAATACACTGATAAGTTTTATGGTGTGGAATTATAATAAGAATTTCTGACAAAGTGTGTTACTTAAGTTATATTAATTTTTATAATAATATTATTTACTGTCGCAGTGTCGGTTTTTGTTTCTACCTCGTCGTTCATCCCAGTTGAGTTGGCTGTGTTGTATTTTGATAGAGTTTAGACTGTTGGATTGTGAACCTGAATGTGACTTAGGCTTAGCGTTATCACTGTTAGTTATGTCATCATCATCATCATCATCTTTATATACTGTGCAGAAACCTCCTCTGGAGTATACTCACACATACTCCAGAGGAGGTTTCTGCACAGTAGGAAGATGATGATAGTTGATACTCGCACTGTCGCACATTTTTTGTCAGTGATTAGGCCGGGTCTGTAACTGTAAGTGTAAGTGAATCCCTGCTGTATACTATCAGTTGTTCCTGTGCCAACTCAACTGTACTGGCTATCTGTGAGTGTGATGGGTGGCCCCACAAATTGGTTCAATCCATTCCGTATCATACAGACAGAGTGGATTGGACTAATTCATGGAGCTAGGCTTTGTCTTGTGATTGGGTGTGGCTGTGTTTGTATTTTTATTTAATTTACATGTAGCCCCCACCCCCCCTTTTGTTAAAAGGTCTCTTGAACTTTCAATTTGCCAAAAAGCCTAATCTAAAAAAGGGCACAGTAACTTGACACTGACAGTGACAGTGACACTGACAGTGACAGTGACACTGACAGTGACAGTGACACTGACATTCAGTTTGATTGATTTCGGGCCTTCACTTTTTCAGATTTCAGTTAGTGCTGCTGCAGTAACTTTGTTTGAATAAAGGTAATATTATTATAAAATGTTAGATTACAGTGTGAAGTTCATGTCTGCTTTCATTCAGTCAATGAGAATGCTGTTATGTATTCTTTTTAAAGTCAATTTATCTTCCTTCATTCAAAGTTTTAATTTGTAAATATAGTTTAATATAACTTATATTTTTATGTTGTTCCTGTTTCAGGGCGATCAATAATATTTAAAAAACTATTTTGGTGAGAAATAAAAAATATGGCAACGGCCCAACCTGGAGCTGAGTCTGGCTACAGATGGGAGACCATCACAAACCTCCTCAATAAACGTGTCTTCCTGTCCGCCATAGCAGTCGACGGTCAACTCTACATCGTTGGAGGGTCAGATTCACAAGGCAAAGGAACGGACGACTTCCACTGTTTCAACCCAAAGAACAAGAAATGGTCTCGTCTGTGTAACATCCCCACGGGGAGGGCGGGGACCAGCCTGGTTGCCGTGGGGACAACGATATTTGCAATCGGCGGCGTTGGGGTGGATGCTTTCCCCACAGATGCTGTGGAATCATTTGATGTGAGCAATAAGAAAGGACAGTGGAATAAAGACATTAAACCTCTAGCTGATCGGATACAGGGTCTCTCTGCAGTCGTGCACAGTAAGCACATTTTTAAATAGTGTTTTTTCTGTTTTGTTGTTGTTTTTTTTTCAACTGGGAATATCGCTGGCCTGATACTTCGACGAAGGCGATTGCCTCCATGCTCCCTGGTCATTGCCTTTTTTTCAAAGTCCACCAAGGGCAAGCGGCTCAACAAAATTATCCATGTTTAATTATGGGGCCCTTATTGCTGAACTGTGCCAGGTTTCCAAACTGTTTGTGTCATTGGGCAATGCCATGCAATCGTTGAATGGCCTTTTGACTGTGTTCTTTCTCAGTGCATTTGATAACTCCTTTGTGTGTCTCAGATTAATGCACCAGGATAATATATTGAAATCTGTGCTGGGCGGCACAGTGTATTTTTGCTCAAAGTGCTGGGCGTGCCCAGCCCCCACCAAACACCGCCCACCGTGGCTATAACACTGTCCCCAATCTCAACATTTCAAACAAGATCGTATTCAATAGTTGTTAGATGTACAGTAAACCTCAGTTGTTACTTCCCGACACCATGTAAAGCTTCAATAATACTTAAAAATGAGATTTGCAAATGCCTTGTTATTATTTTGTTTCCCCTAGATGGCAAGATCTTGGTAGCGGGAGGTATGAAGCCAGACTCCACACCTTGTGAGAGGTGTGCTGTTCTTGACGCAGAGAAAAACATCTGGCTGAGCTTACCTGATCTACCCACACCAAGATATGCAGCAGGAACGTTCCTTAAGGGCGACAAGTTGTACCTAGTAGGTGTGTGGTATATCTTTAAGTCTTTTTGAACCAACGAATATAATTCTGATTTAAGACAGTGGACACTACTGGTAGTTGTCAATGACCAGTCTTCACACTTGGTGTCTCTCAACAAATGCATAAAATAACTGTGAAAAATTAAGCCCAATTGGTCATCAAAGTTGCGAGATAATAATGAAAGAAAAAACACCCTTGTCACACGAAGTTGGGTGCGTTTAGATGGTTGATTTCGAGACCTCAAATTCTAAATCTGAGATCTTGAAATCAAATTCGTGGAAAATCACTTCTTTCTTGAAAACTTAAGCACTTCAGAGGGAGCCATTTTTCACAATGTTTTATACCATCAACCTCTCCCCATTACTCGTTACCAAGTAAGGTTTTATTCTAATAATTATTTTGAGTAATTACCAATAGTGTCCACTGCCTTTAACTTGTTATTTACAGGAGGGAGAATCGCCAAAATAGTCTGTCCAGCAGTGGAGGTATTGGACATCGTTGAGAGGAAGTGGACGTCACTTCAACCCATCCCAACCAAGCGGGTCTTTCCATGTGCAGTGGCTACTAATAGACATATCTACTGCATTGGTGGACTGAAAGAGAACCCCAAGGATGGGTTCTTCAAAGTCGTGGAGGAGTATGACATTGAGAAAGGTCAGTAGGTCAGAAATATGCCCTTATGTCTTAGAGATGGCAATTAGAAAACCTGACTCAACAACTTAATTCTTTTAAAGGCACTGGACACTATTGGTAATTACTCAAAATATTTGTTAGTATAAAAACTTTTTGGGTAATGAGCAATAGAGAGCTGTTGATAGTTGTGAGAAACGCCTCCCTCTGAAGTAATGTAGTTTTTGAGAAAGAAGTAATTTTTCACGAATTTGATTTCGAGACCTTGGAATTAGATTTTGAGGTCCTGAAATCAAACATCTGAAAGCACACAACTTTGTGTGACAAGGGTGTTTTTTCTTCCATTATTATCTTGCAAATTCGACGACCAACTGAGTTCAAATTTTCACAGGTTTGTTATTTTGTGCATATGTTGAGATACACCAAGTGAGAAGACTGGTCTTTGACAATTACCAAAGGTGTCCAGTGTCTTTAAAGGCACTGGACGCTATTGGAAATTGCTCAAAATAATGGTTAGCAAAAAAACTTACTTGCCATTTTAAGGCATCTGAAAGCACATAAACTTGTGCAACAAGGGTGCTTTTCTTTCAAAATTTTCTTGCAACTTTGATAAACCTATTGAGTCCAAATGTTCACAGACTCGTTACCTTATGCATGTTGGGATACACCAGAATACTGGCCCAATTTTATAGAGATGCTTTAAAAGCACAAAATTCTGCTTTAAGCAAAAAAGTCCATGCTTAGTAAAATCAGAATACTGGCCAAGACTCCACTCAATTGTTATGCTAAGTAAACAACAGCTAAATACCATTCACAAGCAATGTATATGGCATGCAATTTTGGCCAGTAACATGTGTGAAATAAGCAAGCTATTTTCGTGCTTATCCATTTTTTTCTTGCTTAAGCAGCTCAATGAAATTGAGCTTTTGGTCTTTGAAACTTACCAAAAGTTTCCAGTGCCTATAACCGACTACCAGTAAATATTAATATGCAACATACAATATTTTGGCTGGTAGCCTAATTTTGCTAAGCAAAATTTTCTGCGCTAATCAGCTTGCTCTATAAAACCCTCCTCTTCCTGATAAAATTATCTGACCTCTTATATACCCCTTTACTCCATGTGAAGAACCTGAAGTAATTACAGTTAAGTGCCTTGTTCAAAGGCACAAGTGGATTCAAACCCACACTCTGATAATTTTGCCACTAAAAAGTGAGTCTGGTACAGTAACACATGTATAACTTTTGAATGTCTCTGAATATTTCTTCACACTGATTTACTCGCCCACTCTGTGGAACAAACTTTCTGTTTACTTGAGGGCCATTGAGGTATTATTTCATTGAATATGTTATAAGGTAGTACTTATGATCTTATGTTCATTTCATTTTCTGAATAAATATTTAGATTAAAAAAAGCTGTTAAAACTTGTATGGTGTTTATGCAATTTTATATGAATAATGTGCATTTTAGTTTTTTTTCTCCTTCATTGTGTGCTTTTACTTAATGGTATATAATTAACTTGCTATTGATTTAAAGGGAAGGTACACATTTGGTAATTACTCAAAACAAATATTAACTTAAAAACTGACTTGGGTAACGAGCATTGGGGAGCTGTTGGTAGTATAAAACATTGTGGGAAACGACTCCCTCTGAAGTAACGTAGTTTTTGAGAGAGGTAATTTCACACTAAAATAATAAAAGACTTCTAGCTAGAAGTCTTTTATTCCTATCTGAAAGCACACAAATTTGTCCAACAAGGGTGTTTTTTTCTGTCATCATTTTCTCGCAACTCCGATGACCAATTTAGCTCAAATTTTCACAGGTTTGTTATTTTATGCTTATGATGGGATACACCAAGCGAGGACACTGGTCTTTGACAATTACCAAACGTGTACCTTCCCTTTAATGGTTTACTGTATATTTCGTTGTGATTCCCTGCACAGCTTTTAAAGAGTTTAACTCTTTATGACAAAGTATGAAGATTAAATTATTAGTATTATTAATGCATTCATATTTTTTAGATGAATGGACTGAAATTGAGTCAATGCAGTATGAGCGAGGTGACTTCAATGCAGCTGTTATTGGTGGCAAGCTGGTCGTACTAGGCGGCATGGGTGAGTGATTGTGCCCCCCCACCCTCAATTTTTCCCCACAACTTAAATAATGGTTCATGAAATAACGATAAATACTTTCTGGATTAAAGGCACTGGATACTATTGGTAATTACTCAAAATAATAATAATAAACAAAACTTATTTGGTAACGAGCAGTCGGAGCTGTTAATAATATTTAAAAATGTGAAAAACAGCTCCCTAACAAAGTTTTTTAGAAAGTGGTAATTTCTCACTTAAATATTAAAAGACTGAAGCCCTTTTTAGGCATCTGAAAGCACACAAATTTGTGCTGCAATGGTGTTTTTCTTTGATTATTCTCCTGCAACTTCGATGAACAATTGAGTCAAAATTTTCACAGATTTGTTATTTTACGCATATGTTGGGATACACCAAGTGAGAATACTGGTTTTTGACAATAACCAAAGGTGTCCAGGGGGTCGACTTGTCCTAACTCAGTACTATTAAAAACTTCAGGCAAGTGCTATTACAATGTAGTTAAGATAAGTAAGAGATACGACTAGTCTTAAAGGCAGTGGACACTATTGGTAATTACTTAAAATAATTATTAGCATAAAACCTCTCTTGGTAACGAGTAATGGGGAGAGGTTGATGGTATAAAACATTGTGAGAAACGGCTCCCTCTGAAGTGCCATAGTTTTTGAGAAAGAAGTAATTTTCCACGAATTTGATTTCGAGACCTCAGATTTAGAACTTGAAGTCTCGAAATCAACCATCTAAACGCAGACAACTTCGTGTGACAAGGGTGTTTTTTCTTTCATTGCTATCTCGCAACTTCGATGACCGATTGAGCTCAAGTTTTCACAGGTTAGTTATTTTATGCATATGTTGAGATACACCGACTGTGAAGACTCATCTTTGACAATTACCAATAGTGTCCACTGCCTTTAACTCTTTGTGAAATCCACCCCAATGCTTTTAAGCTCTGAAGCCATGACGCAGTCTCACAATCCTTTACTTTCATCTCCATTCAGGACACTCAAAGGAACCTCATCGGATCGGAGAGGTTTTAGACCCAGAGACCAAGACCTGGACCTCTCTTCCCCCAAGCCCAACCTCAAGAAGCTCCTCAACAAGCGCCGTTCTGGACGGGAAGCTCTACATCATGGGTGGTATGACCCCGAACGGTCTGACGTTAGCCGCAGACGTCCTTAGTGTGAAAGACCAAGGTGCAAGTAAAACGCCGAACACTAAGAGAAACGCTGGCAAGAAGCGCTGATGACAGAGTCGGTCTGAACAAATAATGCAATCAATTGGATTATGATATAAATAAGTAGTGCGCATTTTGAGATTTTATGCGGTGATGTTTTTTAACAACATCGATGTGGTGGACTGGGACGTCAAGTATTCTGTCATGTGTTTCACTACAGTAGGCTGTGTAAGTCTCATGCATACTTTGACATAGAAGTGTGCATAAGTTCAAAACATGTGCTGGTGGAAGCTGAGGTTGAAGTGATTGAAGGTATAACTGAAACAGTTAGGGAGACAGTAACAAGCTTTCTGATAATTATTTTGGTGCCTTGTTCTACCAACTGGGCTGTCTAGCCCTAATGTTGGTGGTCTTCCTGTTCTGTCAATATCTTTGATGGGGGTGCCAGTTTGTTTGTTTGTTTGTTTGTTTGAATGATCATCCCATCCGCAAGGGAACTCGGCAAACTCCCCCTATAAACACCAAGCTGGCAACAGCCAATCTCTATCATACAAACATTGGTTTGAAACGTCTATGATTAAGAATTACAAAAATCAAGAAGTTATGATTCATTAACTAGACGACCATATTTATTCTAGTCAGTCAGAAGCCATACAACCATTATCTGCCAAAATTACCGTGCGGAGTATACAGACCCATTTATTGTTGACAATATTGATGTCTTGTTTCAATTTTCGCACTGAAAGTGTGTCAAATACAACAGCAATTGACACCATTTAAACACAAAGTTAAAACTCACAGTCACCCAAACTAAATCTAGTAGAGTATGAGTGCACCAAACATTTAAATTTGACCTTAATCATGATACAGTGGGCCACTGCTAGAGTGGCCACAAAAAGTTGAAAAGAAAAAGAGAGGAGAAAAAAAAAAAACAAGGTACAAAGTACCATCAGATTTTTGTGTACATGTACATTGCAAATCAGGGATTATTTTTTTGTAAAGGCAATTTTCTTTTTTCCTGATGCAACCTTTGTGTGCGGGCGGGCACAAGGAAATTTTTTCAAAGATTATTTGAAGATAGGCGTCTGTGTACTATGATGATATGTACTGTGATTCATATGTTTACAAGCCCAGCTACATTTGTATTTATTTACCCGATCCCAATATGGAATATGACGGTTCAGAACATAACACTATAATTTGTAGTACGTTTGCAGCAATTGCGCTGCTGAAAAAAGGAACACTTTGGTGGCTTAGGAGTAAAGTGTCTTGCCAGTGTCCTACGATCCCCCAAGAAGCGTGTTGTGGACGGGCAGTCTTGTGCACACCGAATTCACATACCTCGAACTAACCCACAGCAATTGCCGTGGTGCCCTGTGCGTTTGCTGTTGTGCCTTTTGCAATGTTTTAACTTTTTTTTTCATATTGAAGTCAGTTGTTAATCTCGGCCCGGCACATGTAGGCTATCTTGAGCAAGACTTGATTATAATTGCCCCTTATGTCCTGAATTATGGAAACTGCCGAGTAAACATGTAACAAATTAGAAGTATCGTAGAAGAAAAATTTACATACAAATTTATGTGTGTGGTTTGTTTCCTCTTATTGGGGATTGCCTTGAATGAGCACCGGACAAATGCTTCCTGTGACATAATAATAATAATATCAAAGTCTTACATAGAGCAGGTATCTACCAATAAGGTACTCAAGGCGCTGAGTGTATACAAACTTTCAGAAAGATAGGTTGTTGAAGTGATGAATAATCAGCATCTTTGGTGCTACGGCGCATTTAGCAGCCACAGCCAGGAACACCGGGGCGAACCCCTTCTCTTTTCGATAAGTGCACTGGGTTCTTTTACATGCGTTACACAACACATGGGACCAAAGGTTTTACGTCACATCCGAAGGACGATGTAGTGGTCAAGTGTCTTGCTTAGGTGTCACTGCTGACATAGTCTTCAGATTGTCACAGATATTGTATTTGGTTGAAAATGCAAATAAACTCGTACTTATTTCACTTTACACTTCTTCGTTTTTTCTCTCCAGAGTTGATTTTGTTCATCCATGGGCAAATATAGCGCTGTTAAAGTGTGAACATATTTCAGAGGTAAAGGTGGCCGTTAGTTGGTTCACCATGGATTTGCATTGTCACTTCATTCATTTTCATTCTGTATGGTACTTGGTATCCCAACATCCATGAAGTAAGCAGCATGTGAAAATGAACTGGGCTTGAAGTTGCAAGAAAATGATGGAAGAAAAACACCCCCTTTCGTACTAGGGGAAAGGCTTTGAAATATATTATTTTTGGGGCCGGGTAATTATTGTTTATATAAATCTATTACAAGATGTGGCTCTTGGTTTCCACTTTGGAGGAGCCTTGATAAATTTATAGCTTTAAGTTGCTCCTTATTTTGCTTTGGAATTATGCAGAAATTAAAACCGGCAGCAAGAAGTCGAAAAAGTTCATTTTTTTCTGAGGTCGCTTGCAAAAATTCCAAACGGCTGACCTGACGAAAATTGATAGAATTCGGAAGTTTAGTTGTCTGAAAATAAGTCTGGTTGTTTTTCAAGAGGCTCACAGGTTTACACGATTTGTTGAGTATTTTTGAATTATCGTAAATCGGGAGTTTATTTCCTGTTTATTTATGTAGTGCCCACGTGGCGGCACCGTTAAACCGTTATGGCGCCCTCAATAGTCCATGTTGTGATTAGCCGGTGTTGGGAGATTGCACGGTATTGCACGTGTTTTAACTTTTATGACAGTGTGACAAATCATGACTGAACCCATCTGTTACAAAAACACTTAAAAGTACCCGAGTATTCAACTAGATGTACATACAATTAGGATTGTTAATGGTACAACCACCACTTCGGGTGAGTATTAATTGGAAAGCCTGAGTAAAATCGTAACTACATTGCAGCTAGGTTTTTACTTTTTTAGCATGTTGAGCCGTTACGTTTTCAACCAGCACACGGGAGGTCTAGTATTTTTAGTAATAATAGTATGTCCTATTCTCTGATTCTACCTCATCCATATTTTATTTTTAACATGTTTATTAACAAAACAACACAACACATAGTATAGTATAATATTAATATTATGATAACGTTTTTTTACGAATTGTTTCAGTCGATCATCGATTCGATTGCAATGTGATTGTCGTTTTCATTTTTAATTTACATAAATAAACATACAAAAATACAAAATTACAAGACCTTGTCTTGTTATAAATGTTATGTATTGTTCTATATAGACACAACAGAACTGAGTGAATGCCCAACAATGCATTGTCAAACCGCTGTTGGCCAAATCTGTTGGTAATGTTTGTTGCAATTAAGATTCGAGTCGCCATGCAAATGGCTTAGATTTTAAAATAGTAATGTTATTGATAAGACTTATCAAAAGTGTATGCGTATCTCACTAAGTTTTCTTGGCCTGTTGAATGTTGTTGGTGGAGTAAACTGGTAGTGTTGAAATGAATGTGATTTTTTGTTGGTGGTTATGTTCGATGAAATTCGTTGCTTGCACAGCAAGTGAAGAATTATGATTGCAAGTGCAGGATTCTGTGGTAAGCAGAGCCGTGACATGAAATTGAGCGCCAGTGTTTCGTTCGAGACCCAATCTTGACACTTGTGATATTTAAAAAACAATTTTTTTTTTCTTTCTTCACAAGACTCTGGAAAGTACTGAGTATACAGTGCGTACATCGGTGTATGGGTAAAAACCAAAATTATTATTCTTTATCCCCGATGCAAATTTAACATCTATAATATCTTTGTACCCGCTGCCAAAACATAGGATTCGAACTGCCTGCTGCTGGGCAGTCTCGGGGAAGTCTAGTTGGTAAGACACTGATCTAGGATTGCAAGGGTCGTTTGTTCGAGTCCCACCCGAGATATGCGTATGATATTTCTTTCACAGGACTCAGGAAAGTACTGAGTTTACAGTGCTAACACACATCGTTGTATGGGTCAAAACCAAAAGTAATAAAATACATGTTGTAGTTTGTAGTAAGTATGTTGATGGTGCCTGTATATAGCCAGTTTGCCTTGTGTCCAGTGCAGCCTGGCTCCTTTGCCTTCTAGTCCACTACATCTCCTCAGTGTGTGAATAAATCCAACATTTAAGCAGTCGCAAAAATCAAGTTGCTTTTCATTTGTTGTCTGTAATAACATTGTCCGCAAATAATCTTTTTTGGATTTGGACTATTTTCCAACACGACAAATGGTGGGTAGCCTTTCAATTTGTGTTTCCTTGTGTGTATAGAACTAACTTTTTGCTGAAGGCCAGGACGCTCACCGTTCCACCATGCCGTCATCTGATTCTCTGCCACTGCCACTGCCACTGCCACTGACCGAGACCCCTTTACCAAGGGAGTCGGGGAAACTGATCGCATCTAAGAGCCAAGATGTTACGATTCATCAGGATGGAGTGACTACAGTTGCTAACATGGTGAGTAAGACATCCAATCAGGGGTTGTCTTAAAAACACTGGACATTATTGGTAATTGTTAAAGACCAGTGTTCTCACTTGGTGTATCTCAACATATGCATAAAATAACAAACCTGTGAAAATTTGAACTCAATTGGTCATCGAAGTTGCGAGATAATAATGAAAGAAAAAACACCCTGCCACACCAGGCTGTGTGCTTTCAGATGATTGATTTTGAGACCTCAAAATCTAATTCTGAGTTCTCAAAATCATATTCGTGGAAAACTACGTCTTTCTCGGAAACTACGTCACTTCAGAGGGAGCCGTGTCTCACAATGTTTTATACTTTCAACCTCTCCCTATTATTCGTTACCAATTGAGGTTTTATGCTGATAATTATTGTGAGTAATTACCAATAGTGTATTCGGCTTGGGCTCCGACTCTGGCTCCGACTCTGGCTCCGACTCTGGCTCCGGGCTCCATCTGCTGATGTTCCAACCACTGCGTGCAAAATACACGCTGCTCCAAAAACGTAATGGGTCTGAAAGCCAAGCTGCATTTCCAGCGTCTCTCCATCTTCGCTTCTGTTTTTCTCCTCTCCTTTTTTTTAATTTCTTGGTTGCCATTGAGATAGTCTCGTGGTCCACTTGTTGCTTTTTTAGAGTACCCTAAATAAAAACTAGTAAATTTTATTTCATTATATTGACTATCCTAACATGCTTTTTTTGTCTCTCTCTTTTTTAACAGGTTTTAGAGAGTTTGAAGAAGAATGAGTACAGTATTAAGATGTGGAAACAACATGACCTGCATCCAAAGCAGATGACCAAAGAGACTGTCGATTGGTAAGTGGAATTCAAATGTCAATAGCTTGAAATAGATTGCAGACAGACAAAAAGGGCAACTACTAAGCTTTATTTCTATAAGATACTCTCCTGCCCAAGTGTCCCATGCCACAAAGTTTCACTTGAGATTGCTATGAAGACCAAGTCCAAAGTTCACAACAAGGTTCGAAATAAGCGGTCGCTCGGTCACCAAATGGAAGTGAAAATAGCGCCGGGCGAGTCAAAATCCTTCTTTTACTAGCCCGCTTGGCCAGTCTTATAACTGTTTCCTTAATTTTCACAATAAATTAGGGTAAAGTTCTGGTTGACCGGCGATTGGAAAAAAAGTTGTAGAGTGTCATGGCCGAGTGTTTAAGAGCATCGCATTCAAGTTCTGGTGCTAAGTCACCAGAGTGTGGGTTCGAATCCCGGTCGTGACACTTGTGTCCTTGAGCAAGATACTTTACTATAATTGCTTCTCTTCACCCAGGGGTATAAATGGGTACCTGCGAGGGTAGAGGTTGATATAGTGAATGAAAAATCTGTCGGAGCGCTACGGCAGCTCGGGGCTATATACTCCCTATTGAGAGCTGAGAAAGATTAAAGGAATGTTATTGGCCCAATGACCAGGGTACTAATGTAAAGCGCATTGATACGGTTATTGTAAAATGCGCTATATAAGAATTTGTTATTATTTTTCCCCTTCACAAGTTATGGGGTTTCCATACTATACCAACGGAAGAAACACACAAACCAATGCTAGCCCAAAAGGTAAGGGCCGGTTAATTTGTGGTAGTCTGACCGAGGTTCCAGTATCAGCGATACAAATGTCCCAGTAAAAACCAATGTAACCAATGCTTGCCTATAAGGTATGGTACACTGTAGAAGTCTTTGGTACCTGGGGTCGATTTCACAAAACTCTTCCTAACTTAGGACTAGTCCTAGGCAATGCTAAGAGATAGGACTAGTCCTAAGTTAGGATGAGTTACTTAAGACCAGTCCTATCTCTTAGCATTGCCTAGGACTAGTCCTAAGTTAGGAAGTGTTTGTGAAATTGCCAGCTTGGAAGGTATTGTATTTTGCAGCAGACTGTTGTCCCCGTGTCAGCTGTCCTCACAAAAGAAACCCAATGCTAGCCTGGAAGGTATGGTCACATTGTTGCAGTCTGTCGTGTAACTACTGTTTAAAACAAAATTCAATTGAATTTTTCTCAGAAATGTTTTTGAAAGGGAAAATAAATTGAGGAGTTTTTATTTTGTTGTCGAAGCAACCGTCAAACCTAAGACTCTGCTTACTCAAAAGCATGTTGAACTTAATTGATAGATTTGTATTTTATTATTTTGTCGTTCAGGATCTTTGTAGTAGACACATTGAATTTTTCCTTCTGGAGTGAGACAAATGATAAGAGATTCTTAGTGGATTACCAGGGGGAAAAGCACAGCGGCTACTGGGCCTTGTGCGCTGCTATCAATAGAGCCCTTGATGTAAGTATTTGTTTAATACTGGGCCCAATTTCATAGAGCTGCTTAAGCACAAAACTTTGCTTAAGCAAAAAATTCATTGCTTAGTAAAATCAGATTACCGGCCAAGATACCACTCAATTGTTATGCTTAGTAAACACCAGCTAAGTACTAATCATAAGCAATGTATATGGCATGAAATTTTGGCCAGTAACTTAAAATAAGCGAGCTATTTTCGTGCTTAAGCAAATTTTTTGCTTAAGCAGCTCTATGAAATTGGCCCCAGGTCTCAATGATCTAACATTTTCTTTAGGACTCTTATGTCCAACAGCCACAATCGTGGGCACATGTTTTCATTAGGCCTGTGGCCGATCCACTCTGCGCACCCTCCCAAATATGGTAACGCGCAAAAGAGTCGGAGAGCAACTTTTCCCTTCTCATTCATCTTTCATCTTGTGATATTATGAACTGTATTCAGTTTAGGGTGACCATACAAAAATATGATTTACTTGAAATGGAATCGCGCCAAAATACGTCCCAAACGTCCTACAAGCGTTCGTGTACACAAAGTAATCACATCCCTGCCAGGGGTTAGTGATGAGAGGTATTAATAATAACAAATAACCGTATTTATAACGCGCCTTTTGCCAAAGGATACAAAGCGCCAGGTATTATTACTGCAAGGAGTGGGGCGAATTTTGAGATATAAGAGTAAGACCTAATCCTTAAGCACCATGTAATGGTTTACAAGGTGCTGTGGCGCAATATGCTGCCAATCCAGCCAGGAACACCAGAGTGAACCCCTTCTCTTTTCGATAAGTGCACTGGGTTCTTTTACATGCGTTTACACAACACATGGGACCAACAGCTTTACGTCCCATCCGAAAGACGAAGCAATGGTTATGTGTCTTGCTTAAGTGTCACGGCTGGGGATTCGAACCCACACTCTGCTGATCAGAAACACCAGAGTTTGAATTCGGTGCTCTTAACCGCTCGGCCACGATACTTATTGAAAGGGTGGGCAGCCTATGGTAGCGAGGCTGGAAGGTCTACCTGTATTGAGGACTGATTTCAATCTTGGTCTTGAATGCCTTGGTCTAGCTCTTGGATTTTCATGTCTACACTACAATGCTGCCTAACACAGTGCGCTTAACACAGTTATTCTCTTTGTAGGTCTTGATTGATTTTAAGTTTTTTTTTATAAAGTACATATTACTAGTCATGTGTCATGGCCGACTTGTTTCAAGCATCGAATTGAAGTTCTGCTGGTTATTAAAGTCATTGGAGTGTGGGTTTGAATCTCGGTCATGACATTTGTTTCCTTTAAAATCAAGATACTTTACTATTATTGCTTCTCTTCACCCGGGGTATAAATGGGTACCTATGGGTAGAGGTTGATATTGTGTATGAAAAAGCCTTTGGAGTGCTACGGTTGCCTAGGTTGTATACTCCCCAGGGTGCTGAGAAAGATTAAAGGTGGCCCAATGACCAGGGCACTAAAGCAAAGCGCATTGAGACTGTTATTGTGAAATTTGTTATGTAAGAACCAGATATTATTATTATAGTATCTTGTCCATCAAACAGGAAGACATCCCGATCACTTCCGCCTCTTACTTCTCCTGTATGACCATGAAGCAACTACGCCACATCTTCCGCTCATCAACAGACACCGATATCCCACTGTTAGAGAAGAGATTAAAGCATCTTCATGAGGCAGGCAAAGTACTACTGGAGGTAGGTCACGCAAACTTGAAGAAAGTCAACCACAGTCCTTTTAACATCATTGAAGCTTCCCCTTGGTTAATGTTGATGTGAACACATATCCTTTTTGTTTGTTCAAAGCAAATTATTAAAAAAGTCACTTAATATTTGAAATAAAAACAATCGCATCCCCTTAAGGCTGCCGCTTTCCAGTTTGTAAACGTGGGTGTGATCTCTGGCTAGGCGGCAGTTAAAGGTTGCCTGGCTTCTGACTTCCCCCTCCCCTCTCCGAGCAAAGATATTAACAGAATAGGGAGACTGCCAACATAGCTGAGTTGGTAGAGCAACAGCCCGGGGGTTGTTGGTTCAAGTCCCACTCAAGTAAAGTTTGTCTTTGTTCAACCCCAAGCTTAAAAAAACAACTATTACTTTTGGTGCACTCTCCTGCAAACTGGCTCGTTAAAAAAAAAAAAAAAGCCACAGTCTCCTGTGGAGACACTGTGTGGACTTAGTCCACAGTACACAAGCCATATGGACCCAAACTGGAATAAATTTCCAAATCACATCATAAGCACAACATCCTTCAACACATTCAAGACTCTTCTGAAAGCCCACTTGTTTCAAGAGGACTACCATATTATACTTATTTATTTCTTCTGTGCCTCATCACCTTTTATCAAACCTTTGATTTTTTTGGACTTTATAAATTATTTATGATTTATTTATTTAGTTATTTATGATTGATTGCTTGATTAAAGAAACTTATGTACTCAATTCTGGCATAGAAATTAAAGTTCTTTGTGGCATTCTGTGTGGTACCTGTGTATAGTAGTGAAGGTTGAAATTTTCAAGGAATCTCTTACACTTTTTTCTTCCCACAGAAATTTGAGGGTTCTTTCGCCAACTGCATCTCCCAATGTGGTCAGAGTGCATCAAAGTTACTGCAGCTAGTCACAGAAAACTTCCCCTCGTACCGAGATGTGGCTACCATTGACGGGGCCCCAGGTAAGAGTTTAAGTCTCTGTTCACGGACAATATGTCTTCTGCATTCACGTACAAACATGCTTCTTTCCTTCGCTTCTTTTGTCATTCTTATTGAAAGAATTCTTTGAAATGTACCCAACCAGTTCCCCTTAGTAGTTTACTTGATACACAAATAACGAGGTACATAAAAAAACCTGTATTTGTTGTCTCTTGACAGTGTCGCTATACAAGAGAGCGCAGATACTCATTGCTGATATATGGGCATGCTTTGAAGGTCAGGGGTTCGGAAACTTCACCGATATCAAGGTTTTGACCATGTTTGCAGATTACAGGTAAGAAATAGTATATACAAAGCAGAAAAGAAAACAGGATTTAACTTCATTTGGAGTGACATCCCCGAGTGGCTTATGTGGTGTTTAGGCTTTAACCACTGAGACACTTAGACATGTTTGATTGGACTGGTTCATGATGATACGTTTATTATTGTTATTGGTCAGACATCTTGGATTGCAACTAATAGACTTAACAACTACAGTCAATAGAGGGCGGTACAAACATGATTGCAGCCAGACGAGGCGAGAAGATCACAAAGCGAAACATTTCTCACTTCAAAAGGATCCCATCCTCGTCGCCAAAATGTGGTGTTTAGGCTTTAACCACTGAGACACTTGGACATGTTTGATTGGACTGGTTCATGATGATACGTTTATTATTGTTATTGGTCAGACATCTTGGATTGCAACTAATAGACTTAACAACTACAGTCAATAGAGGGCGGTACAACAACTCTACAGCTTAGTGCATCGGACATTGTTCTGAAGTTTCCCTTTATGTTTAAACTCATTTTCATGTATGGTAATGTGGGTCTTTTTCGAAACACTGGTTCGGGCTTTGCTTGGGCGTGGGCTCTGTCGGCCTATTCAAAGCCCCATAAGAGAGGCACTGAAATAACTTTAACTGTGTACATGTAACTATTTTTTACAAAGTGCCTCAGAATGCCTCACTTTCACTGTTTTCTTTTTCTTTTACAGAGTGCCTCAGGTGTTAAATTACTTCGGAGTGTTGAAGTATTCTGCTAATCTTCGAGAGATTCTCGAGTCGGGTCGTCTCTTCACTCCGGGTGAAAGGTTAGAGGTCGAGATCAGAGGTTGCTCTATCTGGTCTGTTGAGGTAAGAGTTTCAACAATAATAATAATAATATGAAGCATTTTATATAGCGCTCTACGGAGAACAGAGCGCTTTACATGAGACTATAACAACAAAAGAAAAACAAACAAACTAGGATGGGTGGGGAAAAAGAAATGTCTTGAGGAGGCTTTTAGAAAGAGTCTGCTGTGGTCGAAAAAATTAGGACATTAAGTTTGCATTTGTTTACCATTGGTCATTATGGTCGTGACACTTGTGTCCCTGAGCAAGATACTTTTACTATAACTGCTTCTCTTCACCCAGGGGTATAAATGTGTACCTGCGAGGGTAGAGGTTGATATTGTGTATGAAAAAGCCACAAGCGCCTCACAGGCAGCTCAGGGGTGTATACTCCCCAGGGAGCTGAGAAACATTACAGGGATGTTATTGGCCCTATGACCAGGGCACTTATGTAAAGAGCATTGATACGGTTATTGTGATTTGCGCTTTATAAGAAATTGTTATCATTATTATTATGTTTGCTAAGCATTTTGCAATGCCTACTTCTATTTTCTCATTTTGTTTATGGTTGTAACCCTCTAATGTTTGCACTGAATATGCTGTGCTTTTTGTGGCATGTTGTGGCCGGATGGTTTAAGGGTCATGTCTCAAGGCAACCTAATAGAAGAAAAGCATTCACATTTAAATATTCACATATTGGTTAAAACTGTACATTGTAACTTTCTGTTTGTAGCTTTGTCCACATGTGCGACACTGGATGCATGCAGTTTGATTGTATTAAAAATTGGATCCACTGTATTCCATTTTGTGTTTGTTTGTGAACAATATTTCACAGTAATTTATCAATTTTTTCCAGCACTGATTTTGTGTGTGTGTAGTCACCGAGTGTTTTGGGGTGTTTGTTGGTTTGTTTGTTGGGGTGTTTGTTTGTTTGTTTGTTTGTTTGTTTACTATGGAAATGTACAACCCAAGATACAGGTAACATGTAATTTCCATCAGATTATAAACAAAACACAGCACATAACATAGGCCTACATTTCATAAATAGCTGTTCTTTCTAATTTTCTCTAAACTTCCATCTATTTCGGAAAAACAGTACAAATTAGTATTTAGTAGCTATAAAAAGTCTGCAAATATACCTATACAAATGTAGTTTTTAGCTCTGTACTTTTTTTGCTTGTTTTAATTTTGTATTAGTATTATGCCTGATTGTAGTGAGCCTAAGTTTAATTAATTTTGTGCATGCTTCAATTAAAATTGGGTTTTAACTTCACTTTTCAGGTTTTTTTTTTGACCATTTAAAAAGTAAAACTTTATTTCTTCCTCATCGCAGTTAATCCATGAAGAATTGCAGAGACTGATGGACGAGGAGGGCGCCCTCTCTGACCTGTCTCTGAATAGTATAATCATTGACTTCTACCTATGGGACTACTCTAAAGATCACTGGCAGGAAATGAAGCATCTACCCATCCATAGAATCAGAAGCACATTCTATTGAGACTCGACCAGGGACTCCAGTTGGACTCGAACCTTTCTACGGGCCTAAACAGCAGACACTGATGGACGAGGAGGGCGCCCTCTCTGACCTGTCTCTGAATAGTATAATCATTGACTTCTACCTATGGGACTACTCTAAAGATCACTGGCAGGAAATGAAGCATCTACCTATCCATAGAATCAGAAGCACATTCTATTGAGACTCGACCAGGGACTCTAGTAGGAATCAAATGTTTTCCAAGAACAAATCTGAACAGCATCTTCATCTTTGATGAAAATCAGGAAGTTTTTTCTACATCTTTCATAAGCAAGATTCAGATTGAAAAATCTTAAAAATCTATGGGAAAGAGTTGAAGGGGCACCAAGGCCTTGACCATTGCTATGAGGTGCACTCCACCCATCAGGAGAACATTCTATTGAAACTTTTAAAGACACTGGACACTATTGGTAGTTGTCAAAGAACAGTCTTCCCACTTGGTAAATCTCACATATGCATAAAATTACAAACCTGTATAAATTTGAGCTAAACTGGTCGTCGAACTTGCGAGGTAATAATGAAAGAAAAAACACCCTTGTCACACAAAGTTGTGTGCTTTCAGATGCTTGAGTTCAAGACCTCAAATTCTAATTCTGAGGTCTCAAAATGAAATTAGTTGAAAGTTACTTCTTTCTCGAAAACTGCGTCTTTTCAGAGGGAGCCGTTTCTTACAATGTTTTATACTCTCAACCTCTCCCAATTACTCGTTACCAAATAAGGTTTTATGCCATGTATGATTTTTTAGTAATTACCAATAGTGTCCACTACTTTTAAAGGATTTAGTCAAAAGCATTATATTATATAACTTGGTTTGCGGTAACACTATGTATACATACTTGCCAGGTACATGTTCTTTTGGCAAACACACACACGGTGTTACCGCAAACCAAATTGTTACCTCCCCATGCAATACCTCAAATCCGATTATCAATTTTATTTTTACTTATAGGCCTATGTATTAAATATTATTATTTATTTATTGTTAATAGTTTAAGGTTAAACAAAGAAGGATTGACTCGTCAATATTTTGTGTGTTCTTTTCTCAGTTTATAACTCTGTCATTCGCCAATAGCTTCTGAACGCATGCTAGAATGTAATAAGCAAATTGCGTGTTAGATTTGAATAATTGTCTGGTGCAATGACATGCTTGATCACAATTTACCTTTTAATAAACAACTTAAGGGTGTCTTGGCCGAGTGGGTAAGAGCACTAAACTCAAGCTCTGTTGAGTCTGTTCAGAAGAGTGTGGGTTCGAATCCCGGTTGTGACACTTGGGGTGTCGTGGCTGAGTGGATAAGAGCACCGAATTCAAGCTCTGGTGATTCTGTTCAGTGTTCAGCAGAGTGTGGGCTCGAATCTTGGTCGTGACACTTGTGTCCTTGAGCAAGGGTTTCACTATAATTGCTTCTCTCCACCCAGGGGTAAATGGGTACCTGTGAGGGCAAAGTTGGTTCTTGTGATTGATTGTAGTCATGATTGCGCTACATATTTGGCGGCACAGGCTGTATACTCCCCAGGGAGCTGAGATGCTTTAAGGAATGATTTAAGGCCCAGTGAACAGGGATAATAATGTTGAAGCGTCACTGTGTGACGGACCTGAGCGCTGTTATTATTATTATTTACGTATGTCCCTGAGGAAGACACTTAACTATACCTGCTTCTCTCCACCCAGGGGTAAATGGGTACCTGTAATGGCAGAGATGGTTCTTGTGAATGATTTAGTCAAGTAGCGCATATTTGTTTCAGGGGGGCTGTATACTCCCAAGGAGCTGAGATGGTTTAAGGAATTATTTAAGGCCCAGTGACCAGGGGTAATAATTTGAAGAGCTTTGGGACACCCTTCGGTTGTGAAAAAGCGCTTTATAAAAACTTATTATTAAAAATAACGCCCATACACAAACCCGAATGGATGTGTATGGTACCAGGGTTGGCTCATCTGGAGGTTGCAATGCAAAGCCTCGCCTCAAACGATTTGACATGTCATTGTCTCTATAGTCTGTGGAATCGTAAGCGTTACATTGTGACTAAGCAAGTCATTGTACCATACAATATTTCACCAAGGATCAAAGCACATGGAAGAAGCTTGTGTTCTGTCCCACACCAAGTAAATGGTGATGATGAATGTTAAAATATTTTCTGGTTTTTCTTTTGTTTCTTTTCTCGGGCATTTTTTAGTGCATTGTATTATAGTTCATGAGTTAGTGCATTTTAAAGGGAAACATTGTCTCTGGATTGGGTCGCTTTGGGCAACAAAAAGCATTTGTTATGAAATGAAAATGGATGGAAAGATATGTTTTAAATGTGTATGCCAGTAATGATCCACTCAAAGATACCTTACACCTGTATGGTTTCCTTTTACTTTGTGAACTTATTAAATGTAACGGTCCTTTGTTCTGTGGAACCAAATTTACTCCACAAAACGGTGAGCCGTGTTAGTTCATGAAATGGAAGGATCGAAAACCACACAATTTTGAGGTAATTTCTCAGGTCAAAATTCCAGTTGAACCTAGTTAACTGGGGTCAACTGGTTCAACTGGATAGTGATCAAACTCGTCCATTTTCCATATTAACCAACTGGTTTGGACTAGGTTTAACTGTGTTCAACTAGGTTGAAATTATAAACCAGTTGGTCTCTGTCCATTTTCCATATTAAACCAACTGGTTTTAACTGTGTTTAACTAGTTTATCAACTGGTTTCAACTAGTTCCAGTTAAACCCAGTTTAACTAGGTTCAACTGGAATTTCGACCTGGGTTGTGTGAATCATTATAAATTCTATGCTTAAAACATCTTCATTTCATAACAAACTTTGTTATAGCCCAAAGCGCCCATTCCTATCCAAGGATGTTCATTTTGTTATTTATGTAAGGGATGACATTAACAGGAATAAAGCATGCACACATAAAAATGTAGAAATAATCTTCTGTGAATTGAATGTTCCATGAGTACTGTTTCAAAATACAACTTATTACGACTAAAAGAGAATTTAAAACTTTGCATGGTGGAAGTATAATGATGAAAGAGAACATTTATTTCTATGTAGGACCTACTTTTGGTTGCTTTTGTTCAATCATGGAGCTCCATGGTTCAATTGGGCCACTGGCTCTTCAATTTAATGTACTAACCATTTTGAGAATGCGCATGCAAGGTAAAATCAGTCGTACACCCGCTTAAAAAACAAAAATCGCCAGGACTAAGAAATCAATTTTCATGTACGATATTGGAGGAGAAGAGCATTGGGGCGGGGGTCACCCAAAAATTCCCCCCTACCCATCCCACCTGTTGTTCTAGTCCTTGCTCTATGTTGTTACTCAATCAAAGCATATAGGGCCTATATTTCAGAAAATCAAGGTTTTTTTTACAAATGCTTTGATAATGGACAAAATATCGAATTTAACGAATACTTGTTTCTCAATAAACTCGGATGATATTTTCTTGTTGATATGAGGCCTTGGCAATTGAACTCATTACTTTCACTGCCTACTGTAGCGCGCTATAAATAATAAAGGGCGCCATCATCTGACGATCAATAATCTGGCTCAAGCTTTTTGACCTGGTTCCTAGTGTCAATACCATAGTATGTCGATGTATTATTTACAAGGGTACCATGCTAATTAGTTGGTGGGATAATCCGAATTGTCCTTGAATAAAGTTTTGACGAAGTTTTGGACTGTCCAGCTTCTTCTGTCGAAATCGTCAGCAGTTTGTGATTAAATCAGGTAAGTGAAAGTGATGTTGATATGCTAGGAAGTAGAATAGTTCTTTTCTAGTGAAGTTGTTTGTATAACGTCCAAAAAGTGGCGGGCAATTGTGAATTTGCAAAAGTAATCCACGCACGTGGCGGACAATAATTTGTCCATTCAATTCAATGCAAACTGAATAGGGTAGAGAGACGAAGGAGGTTATGAAAAACTGTTAGATTTATAGAGCTGTTCTATCTATCTATACGGTGAAGTACATACCTAATTGAAGCTTTATATCATAGGCTATAGCTTTTTACTAAAATAGAATAGGCATGCATTATTGCCTTGGTAGTGGGAATACATTTGCAACTCGAAGTTGTCGGAACAAGTTATAATTAGAAAAATAGTTCTTGTTTTTTTTTAAATTTAACTTGTTTAAGAAGTGTGTGATTCGTTTTTAAAAGCTCTCCAGCTAGTCTTCTGCAGCCCAAAATGCTAAATGGTCAACAAATACATGTGTTATACTGTTAAGAAGTGTTAGGCCTAACTAACTCTTTCCTTTGCATACCTTTTCATTTAATTGTTTGCAAAAACCTCAATTCAAGCACCATTTAAAATTGTTTTTATCATTTTTGTGACACTTTGAATGATTTGAATGTGTGTGTGATTTTTTTGCTAATACTTAAAAGGCCAAGTAAAATAAATAACATGTTGCTCGTCCCCGCCCACCTCGATTTTTGGTGGCCGCACCAATTTTTTTGTGATTTGTTATTTAAAAAAAAATAAAAAAATTGTACCCTTCATTTTTATTGAGCAATTTCATCATCGTTCCTACATGTTGCTCTTATGATGTAGTCTAGGCCTACAAAAAAAGCTTTCAAAACGCAAATGAGAAACTTGGTACTTTGAAACGTTTTGCTCTTCACGTTTGCATGCCACAGTTCTATATGCACAGGGCGTGATGCCACACACACAGAATTTCAGGACATACAGAACATACTCATAAAACCATAAAACCATCTTCCAATACGAAATGGCGGCCATCTTAGACATGGTGGCTATCTTGAAAAAAATAACACAAAATTTGAAAAATAACAAATAACAAGGACCTCCCTCACCAACTTTTTCAAAAAGTCTGGACGAGCAACATGTTATTTATTTTACTTGGCCTAATTGGTTGGTACTTACAAATAACATGTTTTGTCTTTGACTATGATCAGTGACACTGACACTGACAGTTACACTGACAGTACCGTGGTTTTCAAACTGTTGGTCATAATTTTGGCAGTGAAAAAAATATGAACCCATGATTGTGGCTGTGCACTTAATTTGACCATGATTTGACCACTCCTAAATGTCCAAAAAAAAGTTCAAATAAAAACATAGCCATAGAATTAGTAATACATTTTATACCAAGTTTATGTAATCCAGGGCAGGGGGCTAGAGGTTATATATTAATGGTCATAGAGGAAGGAAACCTCATGTAATGGTTTTGGGACATGGAGCTTTGAATAATTTTGGCAAGTGCATGCCAATTGGCATTGTCCTGCCAGGATGCCACCTTTGACATTTGGGGCGGGGGGGGGGGGGGGGTTGAAACACCTTTATAAACAAAGTTTTCACACTTTCATTCTTGAATGGGATGGTTTGAATTAGCCACATAAACAGTGGCAGTAATCTGATTACTGGACAGCATCTGACTACAATGGAAGGGAGTCGAGTGTTTGTACAGTGTTTGTACAGTAGGCCTTGTCACAGGAGGCAACTTTTACAGGCAGCAAGGCAACCAACTGCAGTGCATGCTACAGGACCACCTTGGTAGCACATAGGTAGTTTTGCATACAATGTCTTATGATTCCCAAGGAATGTATGTAGACTTTCAAATGTGAATGAATTATCTTCTTGGAGATTGCCTGAAACTGGTTGCCTGTAAATTGTCTCTCTTGTGACATGGCCCTTACTTCTGACCAACCTGGAGGTAGCTATGTTTTGCTGGGGGTGCAGCCCACTAAGTAAACTCCCTAGCATACATATTGAAATGTGGAGTATTAGAAAGAAAAAAATTCCTGTGCTCAATTTGATTTAAGTGGAGTCCCAAGGCCTGTCAAGTTATTCTCCCTCAAAATAAAAACAACCAAAAATTTTCCAACGTCTGAGCTTCAATCACGAAAAAGTGTTCAGGAACTACATCTGCAAATGAGAGCTTTTTTTCAGGGCCTACAGTATGTCATATAAAATACCTCAAGTCAACAACCTGCTGGTCACTGCTTGGCAAAATATATATATATACACTGCATCTCTTTTATTGGGCTCCAATGTCCAAAAAGCCCCTTTAGAATATTTTGAGGGCTTACAAAATGTTGATGAGGTCGGAGCTCTGTTTTCTTGCTATGATTTAGTTGTGTGCGGCCTAAATTTGGCTGTGGTTAAAGGAACGTTACAGAATTGGTCAGAAACAAAAATCGAGAAGATCACAGATAAAACTTACACGGTCTGATGTTGATGATAGACGAAAACATCCCATAAAATATTATTTCATAATGTCATATTTGTTGAGAAACAAATAATCTTATTTCGAGTTTGGAGTTTATCACTCAGTGAGCGTTTTGTTAATTTTTCTTTTTTCATCGATGCCATGCAAAAATGGTTTATCGTTCTTTCACTAATGTATTTTCTCGTGACCCAGATGGCCGATCATTCTCAAACTTCAACAGGTTTGTCAGTTTATGGGATATGGTGAATTACATAAAGTACTTACACTACCAGCAACTGTTTGGTTAGCAAAAACCAATTCCGTAATATTCCTTAAAAGAAAGAAGGGAAAAACAAACAACAAAAGCAGAAAGCATGTTCAGCAAATCTTTAGTTGCATGCAATATCATGAGGAAGAAGCATTTGATCATAGAGTTTTTCCTACGATCCAGTATGAACAATCAGAATTGACACTAATTATAATCATTTTGTTTTTTTATCCATATACACCGATGTGTGTTAGCACTGTATAAAATACTCAGTACTTACCTGGGTTCTGTGAACAAAATCACAGGCATATTAACTCGGGTGGGATTCGAACCCACAACCTTTGCAGTTCTAGAGCAGTGTCATACTAACTAGAACATCAGTGTATATGGGTAAAAACCTAAATTAATATTCTTTATCCCGATGCAAAGTTTACAATCTATTGGCTCTAATTAATTTATATTTGTCTCCTCACAGATGGCATATAAAGATTCAGGGATGTCTTTCTCGGAATGGTGCGACCAGAAGTTTACAAACATGTACAGCCATGATGAGTTTGCGAGCTTGGAGTTGTCTTCAGCATCACCACAGACCAAGAATGATACCACGTCACCCAGGAGCATCATGATCAAACAACCAGAGGGAAATAACCGCTCGCTCCCCTTGCCCGCCCAGACGAAGAGCTCCAGGAGAGTAGTTTCATGCAGTTGGACCCCCTCAAAAAATGCTGCCTCAAAGGCTCATCATGAAGAGTTGTTGCAGCCACCAGCATCAAACTCGGGAAATAAGCGGACAGACTGTCAAAATACTCAAAAGACTGAGACTGAAAAAAGCTGTGTGAAGAAAGTGCATAGCAAGGCCAAAACTGCAACTCCGAGTAAAGCTTCGCCAAACAGAACTCAAAGTAAAGATTCGCCAACCAGACCAGAGGTAAAACTACAGAGTAGGAGAAGGAAAACCAAGAGTAGCCAAGATGCTCCTGTTGCCCCCGATGAGGTGGCAGGAAAGAAGCATGAGACTGAGAAAAGATGTGCATCTTTTGACAGTGGTAGTTCAGAGAGCAACTCTTCGAAGAGAAACCACAGTGATTTGGATTTGTCTCCAGGCAATCGGCAGCTGAAGACTAAGATGAGCAAGAATGCCCTGGGAGGGTCTCAGACAAAAAATGGTTCTGAGAAACTACACACTGAGTCGTCTTACTGCGTTGATGAGAGTTGCTCAGGAGTGGAGGTGGGTGGTGTCATGGGACATACAGAAAAACTAACATCAAAAGCGAACTGTAAGAAGAGCAGTATCACAGTGGATTGTACAAATACTGGGCGTCTGCAAGAAATCACATCTCAACAACAGGAAAGCTTTAAACCAGAACAAAAAAGTGTGAAGAAAGGAAAACATAGTACAACCAAAAAGGTTAAGGAGCGTGTAAGCCTTACGGACAAGCAGAAAATAAAGCAGAAATATGTTGACGGTGAATTTGATGTGGAATCTTGGGACAGCACCTTTGATAATCCTGAGATGCCATCTTTGAAACAACGAGGTGCTGGTGATGATCAATGTGGTTCTAGCCTAGAAAAAAGCACAAAGACATCGGGGAAGTTGAGGTCCGAGGATAAATCTTCCAAGATGCCAAGAAGTGACGACATGGGCACAGCGTTAAACACTAAACAAATAGAGGCAATCTTAAAGGAAAAAAGTCCTTCAGTTCCTAGTGATGCTGCCAAAACCACAAGAGAGAAAAGCACAAAAGGTCACAAAGTAAAGCAGAAGCCGACTGCATCACCGAGCAGTACTAAAGACAAGACAGTAGTGACCAGTCCATCCCCTGATGAAAAAACAGTCCCCAGAACTAAAAGTCCAAGAACCAAATGTGACCAAGAGGTGAGCAGAGCGGTAGAGATGCAACTTAGGTCACTTTCACCACGACCTGAGGAAGGAGGATTCTTCTCGAAGCGTGTGCTACAGTCGGTCTTGGGTCCATCGCTCAGAGGAAGACAACCACCACGGCCCAAGTCTGCGGGAAGTTTGAGAGCAAGTGATGAGAGCAAGTCTTACCGAGTGCAGCAGCAACAGAGGAAGTCCTGGCCACCAGCTGCTAAGGTTCATCTAGACCACATCTATGATGCGTTTAACTTTGCCCCTCAGGAGGATGAACCAAAAGGCACTGGGGTGACGCCGACAAAACAGGTTAGCAAGTCTCCCAAGAAACCCAACGGAGATTCTCCTGGAATTAACGTCAGACAGTCGCAGCTAGAGAAGTCTCTTCAACAGCAAACTCCTCATCGGGCCCAAAGCATGATGCAGCCTCGCTCAGTTTTTCAAATTCTTGTTGACGATTCTGAAAAGGAGAAATTGGAATTCCTAGCTAAAGCAGAAACTCTGAAACAAGTGAAGGACAAGGTGTCGCAGAAGGAAGAAAATGTTGCAAAGGCTGCGCCTCGATTCATCCCAAGGAGCCTTTCAATAAAAAAATGTATTTCAGTTGAACAGAGTGACAAGGAGATTGAACCACAATCAAATGCTGCACCACAGAAATCTGAGAATGCAGTCGACCCTCTACCACCATCCGAACTTCCTTGCCCAAGGAAAAAGAAAGACATCATTCTGGAGTGGCTGGACAAACATGAAGAACCAACAGCCTGTAAAGTGGCTGATACTTTGCCATTTTCTTCGACTCAGCCAAAGGAAACTACCAGAAGAGGACAGGAGGACTTGGAGGCAGGTGAGCTGTCTAACTCCTCAGGATCCGGTGATGCATGGGAAACACTGATAGATGGAATCATGTCTAGTAACAATGAAGAATTTTTCAGAAGAAAAAAGTCTAACAAGGCGCATCCGAAACATCAAGTATCTCCCTTCAAGGTGGCTTCTTACCCTGCGGATAAAGATCTCAAACCACTGGTTTCTCCCTTGATGCAAAAGAATGTTGCTACGGTGTCCCCATACTATGTGTGCCCTCCTGCCGTCCAGACAAGGAGGACCCGGGCAAGCACATGGACTGGGCCGACGCCACACATCTGGGGTGGGGGCCAAGCCCAAACTTCTCCACGCCTTCCATATGCTTTTGATCAGTTTAGTTCAGAGCAGAACTCCACTAATTTTGATCAAACTACGGGTGGTAGACAACGGAATGCCGAGTCATCGCAGTATGGTAATACGGAAGCTCCAGGTGAATACCCATGGAAAAGAGATGGATTCCAGACCCCATGCAGCAACACAGGAGACTGTGAATCAGCCTTCACTACAACTGGTGTCCATCAGATCAGATCTCTGTCTGACAACATCCCGCCAAGATTCCTCAAAAGAGGTCATCAAAGGTCAAGAAGTAGCTTACCTTTTAATTCTCATCAACCGACTTCAGGTCCAAGATGTGTCTACACCAGTGGAACTACTCGCTCCCCTAACCTGGTGGCCATACCGAGTTCAAATCAATTCCCAGCATCAAGAGGTTTGACATCCCCATTGTCTGAAGTCAAAGCCAGTCCGCCGAGTTATAGACCTTGGTCCACCGGGTCTGCCGGCTGGTCCTCCTCGATGAACAGAACTCCGGGCACGATTGTTCCGACTAGATTCACCCCGTGGACGAATGAGGTCACAACGTCAAGCCCGTGGAAGACGTACCAACGACCTCATCACCCATCTTCCCTCGTAGAACTTAGTCCTGTGGTTGACTATCCAGTATCCTTGGTACCCTACATTGACACTCACTGTCACATAGACTTCCTCTACCAGCGATCGGATTTCCGTGGGACTTTTAAGAAGTTCTCTACTGTTCACAACTTTCCAAGGAACTATGCCGGCTGCCTGGCAGTGTTCTGTACCCCGGAGTCGTTTAAGAGGGGGGCAATCTGGGAGGATTTGGTGATGGAGGATAACATTTGGGCGGCATTTGGATGTCATCCTCATCATGCTAAGAGCTACGATGGTGTCGTTGAGGAGAACATCATCCGATGTATGAAGCATCCCAAGGTGAGATTTTTTTTTATTATTATTTTTTATTATGCAAGTTTGCCCCAATTAAGGCTAAAAGCCACTTTAGGTAAGGGGCTACGAGAAGAAAATGATTAAACATAAAAAACAAAAGGGTTATTAAAGGGTTTTGAAACCTTTTTGTAGTTAAAGTTTGTTTTTTGACATAAATCCCTACTTACTGTGAGTGAAAGTGTATGTAATATAATTTACCTGTAGAAGTTTCAGCTTAATTAGACGCCAAGTTAAGTTGAGAAATAATTTATTTAAAAAATTATTTTTGTGACATTGTTTACTCATTTTTCAAAAACTACAGCACCTCACAGCAAGTAATATATTCACCATCATTATCTTTAAACCAGTTTAATGTAAATCTGTGGACATTGTGTTTTGTGTCGTATAAGCTTTGTAACAGTGCTATACAAAAAGTACCCAAACACTTTATCAACTGGAAGTTAACTTCAACAAATATCCCGACCTTTTTTCCTGCCCCTAACAGGCCATAGCATTAGGAGAGATCGGTCTGGACTATTCAAATCGCTGCACATCGGACAGGCCGCTGCAGCTTCAAGTCTTCCGTCGTCAACTGGAGATTGCCGTCCACACGAACAAACCTCTCGTCATACACAGCCGCGATGCGGAAGAGGATACTCTAAGCATCATGAGTGAGATTGTACCTAGAAACTACAAGATACATCGTCACTGCTTCACTGGTTCCCCGGAGGAGGCAAGGTAAGGCCGTGTCCAAATTGGTGTCTTCTACAGCTATGGCTACAGCTGTTGCTAAGAGTGTTGCTAAGGATGTCCAATACCTCAACACATGATGTAGCCGCCAATTTGTACAATAATAATAATAATAATAATAATAGTGGCTTCTTATATAGCGCTCAGGTCCGTCACGCAGTGACGTTCATGGCGCTTCAACATTATTACCCCTGGTCACTGGGCCTTAAATCATTCCTCTGGACACTAATGGTAATTGTCAAAGACTAGTCTTCACACTTGGTGTATCTCAACAAATGCATAAAATAACAAACCTGGGAAAAGCTGGTTTCTTTTGCCAGTTTCATGATATTTGGCCAAGACTGCTTCTCAAATTTTGAGAAAGACTCAGCTTGGGTTAAAATGTCAGGTCATCAACTGGTAGTTCTGCAAAGTGTTTTTTTTTCTTTTCATATATTTGTAAAATTCAAGATGATTTACAAATAATTATATCAAATAAAATATGAATTTTCAAGACTTCTACATCTTGATTTCTACATCAAGATGAATTCCAAATAGAGCTATCAAATAAAACATGACATTTTATCTATTGCTTTTGCATACAGACTTCTACATCTTCTGACAAATAGAATTAAATGTTATTTTACCCAGGAGATTCTTCCAAGCTTTTCCCAAAGCTTTCATCGGTTTAACGGCGCTGGTGACGTTCCCAACCGCTTACCCCGTCCATCGAACTGCTTCGGAAATCCCTCTTGAAAAGATCATATTGGAGACGGATGCTCCGTACTTCCTCCCAAAGCAGGTATGTCAAGGAGGTATTAGATAGCTGGGAAATTTGTTCGCAATTTTATAAGGAAATATAATTAGCTGGTGCAAACTGCTTACCAACCAAAATAACTTATGGAATAAATGCATCATCAGACCATTAACTATTTTTTGCAAATTGTTTCTTTGTAACTTAATTTTTGTAATTTTGTATTTTGAAACTTGTTTTCATAATGTTTGTAATTTGTTTTGGTAACCTCGTACCTTGTACCTTGTTTTGCTATTTTCTTTAATGGCCTAATGGAAAGAAGCCGAATTGATTGGCTGTGTTTGGCTATTTTTGGATATTGTGTGGTTTTCCTTGTAACTTTGTTTATTTGTCTTATATTGTGTTTGTTTTTCTGCTCTTTTATTTATCTGAATAACTTCAAATCAAATCAACACCAAAGTTCATTGATACTTGGGGAAGTTGAGACTTTTATGAAGTTGTTATCTCACACTCCTTTATACTAGAATGCTGTCAGGTTAAAAGTTTCCCCAAAATATCTCCCAGCCTGGGACCCAGGCCTGATACTTCACTGAGGCATCAGAGACGATTGCCTCGGTTGCCCCTGGTCATTGCCTTGGTGCCCTTGAAATGCTCCAGTAGAAATGTACAATTTCCTCAGAGAGGGGCCCTTTACTAATGAGAAAATGCCTCGGTGCCCTTTCAAAAAACAAAGCTTACAGGCTTGATCTTTCAACAATGAGTAAATCACTGAATCTTAGTTCACTTGAGTATTTGAGTGTTTTCACTTGAGTATTGGAGTTTTTACTCTGATGCTTTAGTGTTTTAGTCTTCCCTTTTTTAACATAAACTTGTCAGAGATGTGAAGTGGAGCACTTGATGACCACTTCACGAGCTGCTCATAATTAATGCAGCATTGAACTAACCTTTATTGGATCCATGTAGTCTTTAAAAGCCTTAGTGCATTGAGAATATTGACTGATATAGTTTGAGTTTGTATCCTTCCCTTAGTTCTAGTTGTTATGATTACTGGGGGAAACCATTATAATAGACCGATCCATTAGGCTCCGCCCATGACGCACGTGTGAGCAAGAACATGTGAGCCTCTCCAATGCCTTTCTGCACAATCTGCCACGCGCGCTAAGCATACGCGACTAAGCATACGCGCAAGCATGTCAGACCTTATTTGTTGGACCTTCGTTGCGTGTGATTGGTCAATACGGAATGGGGCGGAGCTTAATGGATCGGTCTATTCACCAGCTTACTTGGTAACTGTTGGACCTTCGTTGCGTGTGATTGGTCAATACGGAATGGGGCGGAGCTTAATGGATCGGTCTATTCACCAGCTTACTTGGTAACTACCCTTCCAAATTCAGGCAAAACAGTGGGGACATTAAAAAAATAAACACAGCTTAAAAAATACCTTTTACCCATGTCTAAAAAAAGTGTAAAATTTCAGGCAAATCAACCCCTTTACCCCTTCTAACCATTAATATGACCATGAAGACAAGAGTTAATTTATGATGTATAACCTGTGTAAAAATACTATTAAAATGACAATTTTTAAAGTGTTTTATTTTTCACCATCAGGAGAATGTATTTAGTCTGAAATGATATGTCCCAACTAAATTCTTGGACTTAATAAATCCATCTGTATCACAAACAATGTTTGTCCACTCCTTAATACATATTGCCATTTCTCTTGCAGTGTCCACAGTACTTGCGCTGGGCTAACCCTAGCATGGCAATCTTTGTGGCAGCTCGCATTGCCCAGTTGCGAGGTATCCCATTGGATGAAGTTCTCTACATTGTCCGAGCGAACACTAAAGAGATGTATGGTATCTAACGACAACGCATCAGTGAAGGTGCCAAACAATTAGTGAGAGAATCAAAGGAAGTAAGAAAGAGAGAGAAGTGAGACTGGTGGGGGGGGGGGGGTCAAATGCTAGTTACCTTTTTCAAGTTTAATTCTACACAAAAATATGTCATACTTGCTGAGTTATGTGTGGAACATCCTAGGAGTTTTATACACCGTCATTGTTAATTTGTATGTGACTCTAGGCAATAAATAAGCAGGTTTTTAAAAATAATTTCCAGTGACTAACCAATTATGGAACCATTTAGCTTTCTGATTTCCTGGCCTTGTTTGAAACTGATCTGATCTTCAGGGAGGCTGTACATATTCCTTCATTATTTTCTCAAAGAATGAGGGTACTGTGAATAATTCAAGTGGAGACAATTCTCTGGGTTACTGGTGCTTACTGGCATTTAATTATTGAGATAAAAGATTATGTCTGTAGGAGAAATATTTTTCATCTAAAGCCATAATAGCATTGGACTTAGAATGGTTAACTTAGCGCCGGAAATTGTTAATTTACCAATATTAAGTCCAAGTGCATACAGCCGGTAACTTATCGGGGTGGTAAGTTACCGTCACGGCGATGTTAACTTAACAGGCCGATTTGAGCCCCGATAACTTAACAATGTTAACTCGATGTGCCTTATTTTTAAATTCTGCTATCCAATTAAGCTTTCTTCACAAAAAATCATTTCATTGTTGCACTAAAATTGTGATCATCTGATGAACTTGCTACTATTTTGTTCCATGGTGCCGCTCTATTGAAAACTACAGTTTACAATGACACTTTGTCTTTACTTGCTCACAACAGTTTTAAAAAAATGTACTTTTGTGTTAATTGTTGATACATAGAAAGGAAAAGGAATACTTCTTAGAGTGAAAAGTGAAAGATAAATAATAATTAAAAAAAAACATGAATCAATTTTTCAAACTCGGTTAAGTATACATACGTTTGCATTACACTATTTCGTGTGGACATGATATTTAAAAATGTTTAAATTTGTTGGATTTAAGACGTATAAGTGTTTGTTGATTATGAAGAAGGGGTTCCTTTTAAGCAGGCTTCTTTATTCATGTACATTTTTGATGACAAACCCCCCTCAATATGTTACCGGGTCTGTTTTAGCGTTTCTGTCATATTTTGCAATACTATACACATGGTTCATGTTAAATGGGGAAAAGCATAAGCTCAGGTCAGACAATTAATTATTTATAGAGAAACCGATTATATCTTGTTTTATTCAGTCATTTAACTGTTATTTTGTTTTATTTTTTAAACTATAGTGTTAAAAATGTGAACTTATCTGTATTGGGTGTTCAACATTGTGATCTTGCAAGCTTGAATGTACTGCAAACTAAATTTAATCTAATTATACCAAGGAGGAACACTCCCAAATTTTTGACTCCCATAAATGGCCGACCGTTTTAGTTCCCAAAGTAAAGAAAAACCACGCAATTTCGAGGCAAATTTGTGTGGATCATTGTATTCTACTTTTTAAACATCTTTCCAAACATATGCATTTTATAATAAACGGTTACAAATGCTTTTTATAGACCAACTCGTCCGATCCAAGGCAATGTGTTCCTTTAAGCAATATGGGTAAAAACCAAAATTAATCCCCGATGCAAATTTAACATCTCTTAGGTTGTTGCGGTACCCCCTGCCTCGGTAGTCTAGTTGGTAAGACACTGCCCTAGAATTGCAAGGTTCGTGGGTTTGAATCCCACCCAAGTAACATGCCTGTGATACTTGTTCACAGGACTCGGGGAAAGTATTGAGTACACAGTGCTAACACACATCGGTGTATGGGTAAAAACCAAAATTAGTATTCTTTATCCCCGATGCAAATTTAACATCTCTTAATATGTAGCTCAACAAGCTATCCAAAGCACAAGAGCCATCTCTGCCCTCACAGGTACCCAACTACCCCAAGGGTGGATTTCACAAAGAGTTTGGACTTGTCTTATCTCAAGTTAGGACTAACCTTAAGTTTGTTATGTCTCCTAGGACTAGTCCTAAGTTAGTACAAGTTAGGACTAGTCCTATAACTCTTTGTGAAATTGACCCCTGGTAGTCAAACACATCTTACTCAATATGATTCCAACATAAAAATGCTTCCTAGTTTCTTGTAATTAATGTTCCCCTTTTTGGAAGTTAGTTAAAGTCATTGGACACTATTGGTAATTACTCAAAATAATTATTAGCATACAACTTTACTTGGTAATGAGTAATGGAGAGAGGTTGATGGTAACAAACATTGTGTGCTCCCTCTGAAGTGACATAGTTTTTGACAAAGAAGTAATTTTCCATGAATTTGATTTCGAGACCTCAGATTTAGAACTTGAGGTTTCGAAATCAAGCATCTAAACGCACACAACTTCGTGCGACAAAGGTGTTTTTTCTTTCATTATTATCTCGCAACTTCAACGACCGATTGAGCTCAAATTTTCACAGGTTTGTTATATGTATACCTTGAGATACACCAAGTGAGAAGACTGGTCTTTGACAATTACCAATAGTGTCCACTGTCTTTAAGTACGTGTAATCCTGTCAAACCGATTTCATGAGTGCCTTAACCGAAACTGGATGAATGTCCTGTACTTAGTCGGTTGTTTATTTATGATTTTAAAAACTTTAACAGCTTCAATTTGTATGTTTTATTTGACAATGGTGACAGCTAAGGTCATCCCTAATTCATAAAATAAAAAAGTTTGTTGCATAAGTTGTTGCCCCGAGTTGAGAGTAATCTTGTGTAAATGTTTAGCACGAAAGGCTGCTTAGCTTGTGTAAATGTTTAGCAGAAAACACTGCTTAGCAAATTTCTTTGCTGAGCAAAAAATGAGTGTGATGCCAGTTGCAACAATGTAAACTTTATGGAGTGTCGGCTGGGTACTATGTTTCTGCTAAGCAAGATTTTTCTGTGCTTAGCAAGTTTTTGTGCTTACAGGGTTTATGAAACTGGGTCCAGATTGAATGTGATTATTCGTTTTCCTGTTAATTACAAATCCTGTGCTCTTGAAGAAGAATAACAAAATAAGGTTATTTTTCAGGAACTTCCTTTATAAGTTGTCCAATTGGCACAGACACTCAGCTTGAATGTGGATTGAGACTTGACCTGAAAATGGGGGTCATTGTTTGACATCTCATTTGAGGAGAATTAAACCACTACAAACCCTCTCAAATTGAAGAGCTTACTTGTTGATTTATTGCCAACAATACAACACTGACTGGAACTGTCACAGGGCTGTGCACTAAATAGTTTACTGCAATCAGATGTTTACACTTTAGGCTATAACAAGCATTGGTTTAATGGTTGGTTAGATCATGGAGGTAGATCATGGAGGAAAAACAAATTTTTCAACATGATTTGTTTCAAAAGAAGGGATTCAATATCAAATATCCCTTTAAATTGTGTTTTCCTCTTACTATTCGAACTGTGTCTGCCATTTTGAAGACTGAACCAAATTGTTAACACCTCAAAATTACAGCCTGTTCAAGGTAAAGAAAAATAATTGAAAACTACACAATTTTGGTGGATATTTGGTTGAATCATGGAGGTAGAATAAATAATAATTCTCTAGAGAGCCATGATGTTTTAAAAATGTTTTTAAAGTAATTTATTTGTTTATTTGAATGCCGTGACCTTAATTAATGTAAATCTTTTTAACTCAATAATCGTTTATCATACAATCGTGAAACCTGCGACCGCAAACAGGATTCAAAGCCTTCGCTTCAGTAGAGACTTGCGAACAATCAAGCCCCTTTCTTTAGTTGCCCAAGCTGGGTGAGGCTCGAGCGCGCGCACACGCGCATTTTATGTTTGGTTTCCTAACAAAGCATTAGCCATTATCTGTTAATCCAATTTCCAAAACAAGACCGCACCATTTTCCGGTAAGGGGGCAACAGTATTATGATGTAATCTCACCCCCTGCCGTTTGAAGAAGCTTGGAGATGTTCTCCAGCAAATTTATTTTGTCTTAATGGATGGTCTTGGGGACTCCCTCATCTACCTAGACATTTTCAGGTGAGTCATCGTCGACCACATCGTAAAAAGAGAAACAAAAGTAGATGATGACTCATTCATTGTGAATGCATTTTCTTCACTGAAATTCTTGGACACGTTGGCCGTGCCAGCATGTTTTCCCTAGTAGCAAGTGATGCGCTCCAGTGCACTTTTCAGATTGGGAAATTAAATTTCGTCTGAATCTGATAAGGATTGAGCGTACAAAATTTATGCTGTAGCTGGCAGACGTTGGACTATGAGTATGGCTGATTATTGCTACTTGAAAGATAAACTATCTTGTGTACTGTGGTCAAACAACAAGAATTTCGTCTAATGTCGGCTTTTGGAACCATTTTGTGAACTACCCGCATTGCTCGAAATCGTATACGTTTTCTGGTGTCAAACTTGATTGCCAATGAATTACTCACTGCCAGTGGTGTGTTAGCTACGAAAGGAATGTTTTAAGCATTACACATCTTTTTCACGGGTTCAGTGTCGTGCCAACCTTGTGGAACTAGTTTGAACAACCCCTGTTTATCACCAAGTAATTTCCTGGGATCAAGAAAAACAATTCAACTCGGCAACACACACATGACCATGAGCGAAAGGTTATGGCTTCAGCAAGCAGCACTGACGACAAAACTGCAACCCAATCTGCTGACAACACTACGTCATCCATGATTCCCGACCACAACAGTGAATCGCACACAACTCAACCGGGAAATACTAACAACAGCAGCAACACTTTCACCGAAAACGGCGCCAACTCTAGCGGTGTACTGTCGTCCCTTTGGACTAAAATGTCGGAGTTTGTGGAGATGAGAACGTTGGAGTCGAGAACCAGTATCTCGTCAGACTCCGGGAGGTTTTCTGACTCGGAGTTTTTCGAATCTGGCGAGTCAATAAATTCGTCTGAAGACGACGAGCACATGTTGAAGAATCAGCAGCAACGGAATGGTGGACATCGAAACAGCCTTTTGCTCTCTGGTTGGAATTATCTATTCGGGGGAAGCGGTGGTGGTAGTGGGCAGTCTGACGCCAAACAATCCAGTGGAACAAAGTCCAAACCTCCTTCGAGAAAGAACTCCTCAGTAGTTGAACCACATCGTCCCAGAAGTTCATCTTATTCCTCTTCACCTCAAGTAAAACCCAAAGAAAACCACATCCCCACCGCCGTGCCCTCGGCTGCAGAGACAGAATTTGCAGCCAATGGGTCAAGTACCTGGTTGGAATGGAACCCTTTGGATGAGGACGATTCGGATACGAGTTCGGACTCTTCGTCGTTGATAGCTGGAGAGGATGGGGAGGAACTTATCCAAGGAAATGGAGAGGGACATAACTTTGTTCCAGTGTTTTCAAACTTCACATGGTGCGACCAGTGTGGAGGGGTTATTTGGGGCTTTCGACAGTGTATTCGATGCTCATGTAAGTATGAATTCAGAGGTGGATGGAGGTGGGGAGGTGGGTAGTTGATGCGATAATCGGAACCCTCCATCCTCTGCAACCGTCGGGGAAGATGTACGCCTAGAACTATGAGGTTCGGTCCGCTATCGTCGCCATGAACATACGTTGAGGAGAGGTTAGGGGAATGACAAACATTCGTGGAGACAATGGCGGAACGAGGAATGTTCATGGAGATGTTAGCAGAACGAACCTCATCATAGTTCTAGGAATAAGGAGGATGGGGGACAAGATCATCGCAACTTCGTCATTGCAGTAAAATTGTATACCTTGATCCTCTCAACACAGTGGTGCGCATGTGTGGGAGGGTTAATTATGACGTGTCAACACAGGTTAAAATTTTGCAATGTTTCAATTAAATAATCCTAAATTCGTACGTAATCGTATATATATGAAAAATGTATGTAAATTTTTGACGTAAATATGGTCTGGTGCAGCTCTTCGTTGAGACTTTACAGTTGACCAAGAGAAGCGATTATCGCAGCCTTTATTTCATAGTACAGTGATATGGGAATGGGTTGGGAGGACGTTTATTTACATCATGGAGTGTGACGAGGTTTATATAGTGCCCTATATAGTGTAGTGATGATAAAAGTCTCTGCCAAATTTCAGGCATGGTGTACGTTATTGGACCTGTGTTCTGCATGTATTGTGCCATTGAAGAAGGGCCATCCTTCACTCTAACTTTTAAAGTGTATTTAAATGGATACAGGATGCAGAGTGTTTCAGTTTAATGTCAGTCTGTGAGCAAGTGCACAGCAGACTGTGTTAATACTGCAATGTGTACATGTTTTTACAAAATAAATAATAGCAGGAAATACCACAAATTAATATCGACAAAGTATCAAGCACTACTGTTACAATGAGAGGAATGTACAGAATGTCATATCAGACATCTCCGCCATGTTATCTGTCTCGGCTGATGAGTTACTACAGGGTTACGACCTGACATTTATGCCTCATGGTGAGTGCGTTGGTATCGTGGATACTTAGTAATGCCTGTCATGAACATTTTACATGGCGTGCAACTAGAATGTTCTTTTTGACTATCATGGTGTGTACCTTCAGTGTTCATTAAAAATGTTTGAATGTACTGGTGATGTGTCGATGTCAGATACAATGTACTGTAATGTGGGGGGGGGGAATGAAAAGTGAAAACGCACATTGGACTCCAATCAGCCATGCATGGAACCCCTCAGGATGACAGCCTTGATCCTTCTGGTAACAGAAAGTTTAGATGTTTTTTATTTTCCTTGTTGGATTTCCAGCGGATTTTTATGTAGGGCCCAGGCCTACAGTTCATTTTTACGACGACTAGAGCAAGCTAGTTACAAGAAACGTTAAGACCAATTTAAGAACTGACTCCGCGGTAATTACGATCCAGAAGCTAAAGTAGTAGTCCCAGACTATTTTCTATATCATGCGCCCAGGTAATAGTTAAAAAGCAGGACAGTTCTTTTCAGAACTGAGAAGTCTCCCGAACACCCCAACAATCTACTTGTACCCCGCGGTAGTAGAATAAAGAAAACGTTCCCTACGAACAAACTCTACCTGGCTAGTAGATACACACATGGTGTTACCGCAAACCAAATAATATTAGCCAATTTCGTTGCTTTGACCTCCACAATAACCAGTTCTTACCACCACTGGTTTGTAAACACTAACAATAACATGACCAATATTTATACATGTAGTATAGTGTGTAGTGACACCTTGCACTGTTTTACTAAATGTAAAGTGACAAACAAACTGTCACACATGGGGAGGGTTAGTGCCAAGGTCATTCAACATAAAGCATTTCCTGTACTGGACAAAACAGAAAGTGGACAAAAGACAATTGAACAGTACATTGTGGTTAAGTGGAGGCTTGTCACAGAGTTCATTGCTAGTTAGTGCTTATATTCTGAATATTATTTAAACTCTATGGTATGGATGATCTGTACTTAGAAGTATGAACAGTACATTGTGTGCATAGTGCATCACCACACTCTTTGTGAAGTAGGCTACATACATAGGGCCACTGATTTTCCGTTTCAGAAAAGTGCAAATTCCGTTTGGCAAAAACATGAATTCCGTTTCAGGCACAAAAAATTCCGTTTCATATTTTTTTAATTAGATAAAAGGTTATTTAATACCCAGGGACACACTTATAAAAATCAATTTGAGATAAGTGACACTGCTGACTTCGTAAAATGTTCATTTGAACTGACAAATTTCAAAAAAATACTTTAATTTTTTTTTTTTTTAAATTGTGGATTATTTTGTATACTGCTGTTCGATGAAACAAAAACATGTTGTCAGGGTAAAAAGGTTGCACTGTGACTGCAGTATCAATGCACATGATGTGATAGACTTGATTCCAAGTCTAAAACTGCAGTTGATTCTCTGCATCAGCCACATCGTAGGCTAATGACAGGAGTGTATCCACAAGGGGGCGCTGTTTCAGCATGATCAAAGACTTGGGAACAAGTCTATGGACGTGACCGTTCTCTATCCACAAACAAAATGTCAGCCATTTTGTTTTCGCTTTGGCGACAGAATGTTGACAGTTTACGGTTTTATTTTAGACCTTTCCGAGATGAAAACACATTGTATGTGTTCTTATAGATCATAGGTAAGCTAGTTTGTGTATTATTATTGGTATTACAAAGAGAGGGAGAAAATGCAATTTGGGTGAACAAAAAATGTTAAAAACGTGCCGCGAATAATGCCCTTCGCTGAACCATGTTAACAATGTGTGTACATGGTGTGTGTAAACATGGATGATGGTGTGAAGTAGAACAGAATGATCCACGGTTACGATCTCGTACTTTTTAATGGTCTGATTTCTGATGCTTTTTTAGTTTAACAAAAAGAATCTTAATAAAGAATGCAATTTCAATAGTTTTGGCGTCAAGAAAAAAAAAAATCAAATTTTCTGAAATCCCGTTTTCCGTTTCAAAGGGCGGATTCCGCGAATTCCGTCCGTTTTCCGCGATCGCGGAAAATCAGTGGCCCTACATACATGCACAGCACATTTTTTGTCACATGTTCTGACATTACATTGACATCATTCATTTACATGGGAAGGGTGTGTGTGCATTGTTCTTTTAGTTCTTGCACACAGGAAATAATAATGGCAAACCAGATTGTTACAGTGTTGCATTGTATCAAGGCCTATTGAACAAAAGTCATGTACTTTACTATGAATATAGTACTATTGCACATTTCGTTTGAAAATTGCACACAAATTCAAACCGCACATTGTTGACACATGTGGTGCACGCATCTGTTCAGGTGTTCTGTACACGTATACATATTATAGCATTGTGTACAAGGGTTACAACGTTGGTTACATGCTAATTGTACCTTGAAGTAAGATGCTTTCAGAGTTCACTGGGGTTGTTACAACTGGTTATCTAATTATTGAAGTGATAATTTACCCAGATAAACCTGCAAGAACAATATTATTCTAACTAGTAGGGATTTTGTTGGATGACCCTTGTACACTGTAGCTTGGAGGTAGAAGTAGGGAGGCATGGTACATCATGCTGTACACCGTGTGTAGTTTGGCGTGTGGCAGCTTGCTTGGGTTAACAAAGAGTTAAAGGCACCTTTGTTTCTTCAAACATTAGAGTATATGTTCCTGAACAATAAAATAATTTTTTGAGTAATTGTTTTTAACGATTTATATGTTTTAAAATGTAAATAAAGTTGTATGGGGGTGACTCCGCCTACCCCTTTTGTGACGTCAATCGAGGAAGACTTTGCCTCGATCGAACATCGAACACACGTACGTGCAAGTACATTCAAGTCCTAGTCGTGAGTTTGTACGTTTTGAAAAAGTTTTTTACTTGCATTTTTCCGGCAATGTCGACCAGGTGTATTGCTGCTGGATGCAGCAAAACAACTAAAGATGTTGTCAGTTTGCCAAGTTGTCCGGTCCGACGTCTTTTCCAGCGCTGTGCAGCAAACACTTCGAGCTGTCGTGCTTCGAGAATCCGGAATACACTACACATTTTGACATGAAGAGAAAAGTTCCTCAAACATGACGCCATCCCAATAATTTTTCCAGCTAGTGGGGAAGTCGAAAGTACCTGAAAGACGTAACGAATCTAAAGGAGCATTTGCCGTACGTGAAAAAATCAGGTATTGTTTCAACTTTGGGGGTTTTTAGCTTGCGCCAAGCGTCACTATGTTGTGTTGGCACTGCATGCGATTCATCACGCCTCGATTGACGTCACGAACAGCGCCCTCTCGGGTCGGGCTTTTTTTCAAATTTGTAAATTACATGGAAAGAATTTTGGTTAAACCTTAGTTAATTGTTTATTCATATTCCACTCATCAAAACACATATTTTAGTGACAAAAGCTTTATTTTGACAAAATACCACTTCCAGGTGACTTTAAATACATAGGCACCCCCCCCCTCCATTAGTAAAATACAATGTAACACATGATGGGTTTTTTATATATAATGTAACTCTCCCTATGCCTAAACCAACACTATTGTTTTTGTTTTTATTTATTTATTTATTTATTTATTTATTTATTTGTGCAGTATGTGTTACAGTACATGTAGGCCTATTTGTATCTTTCTAATAATAGTAATTGCAATTTGAAACCAATAATGTCTGGGATACGTATACTTAACAAACAATAAATACGTCACAAGATGTTATTGTATCACTTGAGGTGCCAGGCTCTTGCTCTATGGTTTTATCATGCATTCATTTGTAGTACTTCATATATATGCCAAAAGGGTGAGTGTTGCTGCAAGTGCAAGCACAGTTTCACTGTAGATGCACACAGTATTGAATGCGTGATTGAATAATCACTATCTTAATGGAGACCGAGGACAAGTCATAAAAGGGAAAACAATGGTCTCCATATTTGGGGAATTCTAAATGCTCCACAAGGAATTTTGTGTGCAAAGGCTATGGGAAGTTCTTAAACTACCGAAACACAGGAAATAACAAGAAATGTATCCAAAGGGATGCAAAAAATAGAACGGTGTTTAACTTCACGTCCGCTATCACACTGATGTTTTTACATATAAATGTACACTAACTGTATGCATGCATAATTTAACCATAATGAGTAACTGTTGACACACATTACCCCTTTTAGTGCAAATGTATGACAGGCCTCAAATTTCCCGATTTTTAGGGCAAGGCCACTTTGGCCTTGAATTTGTCAAATTTTGAAAGGGCACCAAGGCCATGGGGTAGGGCACCAAGGCCAACTTAAAATTTCAAAAAGGCATCAAGGCCATAAAAAATAAAGATCATGAAACAATTTCTGTTCAGGTCCATGAAGGCTATTTTAATGAACCATTTCATTACTTTTGCTTTCCTGTAACAAAAAAACATCAAGTATTTTTAAATGTATTTAATTTTATTGATTAATGGGAAGTAAAAGTAAGCATCCATTTTTTGTTGCGATGGCCAGACGTAAACAATGAACTGTCACTTAACTGTGTGCAGCGGAGATTTTGTTGCGACGGCCGGACGTAAACAATGAGCTGTCACTTGACTGTGTGCAGAGCGGAGATTTATTCAACGGACATACACATGTACATGTACTTTTCATGTACATGTACATGATGCGTGATTTACGTAACATGGCCCACGTGCACAAACATGTACGAGTACCAGTGAACAAGCACAACACCAGTGGAATAGGCGGACGCCCAACCTCGAATGGAACCGAAATTGTGATTAGCTGGTACCCATCATGGACAACCTTGCGTGGGTACGCATGTTGCAAGATGAGTACCAGTGCGATTGTTCTCAAATGGTCGTTGCAAGTACATCCGGCCCGTGTATAAACTTCGAGTACACAATGTCTATGATGGATGCACGTCTGTCGTTCGTTCTGCATCGTGCACACACACATGCACTGCATGGATATGCTGCCGTCCGTTTAAATTCCGTGTGATGAGCATTCAACCGACCGCGCTCTGTGTGCGTGTATTAATATAGAATGTACATGTAAGTGTTTGATTTTATGTGCACACAGACGGATGGTGGTGGTGTATCAAAACATAAATTTTGATCTCAAAAAGGGCACGGCGGCCATCGGAGAAAAAGGGCACGGCCTTTTTGGCCGCGAAAATGTCAGATTTTCTCGGGGCACCACGGCCAGTAAGTAGGGCACCGGCGGCCATGGCCGTCGTGGCCGCCGGGAAATTTGAGGCCTGGTATGATCTACATTATGATACATTTTACATGTGGTAAAAATTGTAGCAGTGATTGTGGCAAAATAAAATGTACATTGTAGAAGTATGTCCATCTACATGTACATGTATGGGTTGTCAATGTGTAGAACATACAAACTGTAGCCTGCAATGGGCAAGTGCACTTTCGCTCTAGTAAGAATGGGAACTGGCCGGCTAATGTCTGCTGACTAGCCCGTTGGGATACCATCATGTAGGTATGCTTGACTAGCTCGTAGCTCTCCTGACTAATTAATGTTTGCTCGTAGGGCTAGTGTCTTAATTGAGCCCTGCTTAAAGAACCTTCAAAAAGTATGCAGTTGAGTAAGGGTCCAGAAAAAAAAGTGCAAAATAAAATGCTTTCCCTACCTATCTTCCCAAACTTTTCAGAGAATGTTATTGCTATTGGGAAACAGATTTTGTTATTTATTTATTTGGGTTTATTTAAAAAAAATTGAGTGTGAATTTTACATTTTACTTCATTTCACTGGTTTTGATGCTATGTGTGTACCATGTAATATACATCAGTCAGAAAGATACATACATTTGATATGACACTATAAATTCTGAGCTTGTAATAGGCCTACATCAGTCATAAAGATACATTTACAAAAGACACTGTATACATTCTGGGCTTGTAAAACTTCATGGGGGCAAGCCTAGTGGGCTACTTGACAAAAAGCATAGCACAAGGCCTGTACAATGTTTTAATTTTCATTATTACTAAGTTGCTTACATTTTTATGAGCTGAAGATGTACACAACTGAATTGGATGCCTTGCACACGTGTGCCATTAAATCTTATGGCAAGAAACCATTCATGCAGTAACTATTGGTTTCATATTACATGCAATAATCAGCCTGCCCCTTGGATCTCATTAATTCCTGCCCAGGGCTGTGCTCTCTTCACACATGAACTGTTTGATCTATGGGTTGTCTTGAGTAAGAAGAAAAGACACCAAATGAATACAGATGGGGGCCAAATTAAAAAAAATTATAGTACATCCAACCTACTGTAGCAAATTTGCAGAAGCGGAGCAAAGCACTTTTAAAAATTTTTGTAGGGTTCAGCTATACTACAAAAACAAACAAACAAACAAACAAACAAACAAACAGATCCCCAAATAAATTTCACACACATACAATTCATTAGTCAAGTAAAACAAATTTATAACAAATAATTTTGAGGATTTTGTGCACAGAGATGTTTATATTGGATTTTGTAGCAGTGTGATAGTTTGTATAGTTGTAGCACAAGTTGTTACCAATCCTGTAATTTGCCTGTGATTTATTTTGTATATATTATTACACACGTATGCATGCACTATCAATATGGAATCCTCATAATTTATGATAGATTGCAAGCTCTGTTAGAAATGGCAATGCTGTTATTTCTCATGCCCGCCTCTAGAGGGCGGTATTGCATTCCAGCATTCAACCAAAAATTCAACACTCGGGAGCCCTCTGTTGTTGCCTAGTGGAAGTTTAGTGATTGATTTGAGGATAGAGAAAGGACCTGTATGACTTGAGTCATCCTGTGGTCAGTGTGCTAACCACATTTCACTTTATAACTGTACATTGCTGATATAATGTAATAATAGTCATGGCATTTAGGCAAGCCAAGGATCTCTTGATTCACATTCAGGGCAATGCACATGTAGGCTCTATCATGTTCAATTCATCAATCACAATTAATGCTATAAGTCTACGAAGTTAAAGGGTTTCTATATGAATAAGATATGATTTTTCAATTTCTTTAAGATATGATTTATCAATATTTTGTTTATAAAAACCTGTTATCATTGGGTTTAGACCTTCTACCCATAGGAAACCTCTGCCCAATTTTTCAATTATTATTATTTTTTTTTCAATTGACTTGTTTTAATAAGGCTTATGACCTTTTTGATAACTTTAATGGCCTTCGCACCTTCTCTATTTTGCCTGTCACGTGGCTTAAAATTAGGTGTATGGATGTTTTATCAAAAATCCAAGTTTTTTGATGAAAAATACAGGTTTGGGGTTTCAGAATACAGTTTTGTGATCCCAGAGGTTGGCATGTCTGGTCTACACTCAAAATATGATTGTTACACTCGCGTACATAGTGCGTACTTTCACATGATACATGTTTGTGTCAATGACTGTTGCAAGTCTACCCACCATGCCACAAGAGTGACGCATGGAAACTTCCTGGTAACTTTTAGGCAAAGGCTGTTTGCATTTTTTATGAGTTACAAATTACTTCTGAGTATAAGATACATACATGTGTAGCTGTTAAACACCTCATCCCGTGGGTTTTAATTTTGACATCAAATCAAGTGTACTTAGCAAAATGACAAATCCTTGTTGAAAAATTAATCACCAGTTGAGGGTCAACGTTGTTAAAATGAGACCAAACCTGTAATACATGTACTGTATGTACTCCACACAGTCACAAAGTTGTTCTGAATTAGAGGACTTTTCCATCATGACAAGATCACAACTTTGATAAGTGGTCTCCAGGAGTTTAAAACGGGACGGACCTCAGTTTGAATATTCTGAGTAGACTGGATACTTGGTTGCCATGGAGATACCTCTTCAGTTTTGTCTGTTTGCTGCAAGATGGTTGAGTCTAACAAAGATTTGGTTCCGGTGTTTGGTTTCTAGCAATTGATAAATCATCATCTTGGTTCGGATATCGACAATTTTTGTTTCGGGAAAGGATTTTGCAGAGAAGCGGAATTTGTTACGTTTTTCTTTGGATGTGCTTCACAGTGAACTTTCCACTGAGAACTTGACGATGGGTCGGTACGCCACAATGTCAAGATGGTTCTCCAAGCTGAGGGATAGTGTACACACAATGAAGCAATGGATGTGGGATTATTACAAGCAGGGATTGCTACCGTCCGATTGGTGGAAAACTCCTCCCAAACCTAACCCTAAAGCTTCAAGTATACTATGGGGTAAGATCGGGTGTACTCGCACAATGTCTGTGTACACTGTAGGTATCACGTGCTGTTTCAGCGTTTTGTATATATTTTTTGAGGGGAGGGGGGGGGGCAATTCTGCAAGACCCAGCGCTTGTACAGTAGCTTAAACCTTTTCTCTGGACCCAAATTTTGTATTTTAGACCTGTCAAATCAAAATGAGAAAAAACTCTGTACACAGTAAACAACAAACTGCTTTTATTTGAACAAGCGCTTAAAGATTCAAAACTATTTTGTAGACTCAATGTCAACATTTGAACATTGTTTTTTTAAATACCAGCACTAGTTTTTTTTAAAGTTTTTTAATTTTTTTGTTTTAAATACATTGACTGCCGTACTCATCCAGTCATGAGTTTACTGGCGTGACACTACTACTGGCGCAGCGCTCGAACAAAACCGCATGTGGAGAACCCTGCAGCAATGTCATGAGTTTTACTTAGTAGAATTGATTGTAAGCCCCTGCTCTCCAGCATCAGTGCAGGGGGCTAACGATCATTGCTTAATTTAATATAATTACTGCGGTAGAAGTGGATTTCTGTCCGGTTTTTATTTTCCTAATTTTGTTTTGTCATCTCCACCCATTCTTACAGAAATGTCATGAGTTTTACTTGGAGCAATGATTGTTGAAGTCCCTTGCGTCAGTGCATGGGGGCTAACAATTATTTCTAATTTGCTATGTACGACGCGATGGAAAATAGATTTCTCTGGGTATTTTGTTTTCATTGTCACCCGTTGTCATGCCTGAATAAGAATAAAATCAATCATTTGATTTATTGAGTTTTACTCCAGCATTGCTTGTCAGCCTCCTGCTTGGCGCAGCTACATGTTTTACATGCTCAGCTTGGTTCCCTAAAAATACTGCCGTAGAAAGTGGATTTCTGGTTTTTGTTTTCTTCTCATAATCACCAATTCCCATGCCTGCAAAAGTTAAAGGTACAATTTGATTTAAAGTTTAGAAGGAGAAAAATACAGAAAAATACACTTTGACCCTTCATTTTTGGAGGATGGATCTGTAAAACATGAATCTGAAAACCTCCTTTTGTTCTAGTTCTTTTTGTTTTACCTCAATAATTATGAATACTGCCTTAGAAGAACCTAAATGCTTGGTTTTGTACTGCAAGGAATGTACTGCAAATAATGATTTGTTTGAAGAATTTGAAAAATCACCTCAAACATTCAAATGATTCTCTAAAGGAAAAGTTACTATTCAATTTGAACATTTTGTCACACAAAGATACGTTACAGTTTTGTACATACTACCAGGGGAAGGTTATTTCAAAGAGGTATGGTACATGTTGTACACGTACACTGTACATGTATGTATTCCTGGCCAAGTTGAACTCAGTATAATTTAAAAAAAATTGACACCTGTAATCAATATCATCATCACTTCCTGTACTGTGCAGACACCTCTTCCGGAATCCGGAGTGTACTCTCTATAATTTCATAGTAATTAATTTTGAAAAATTAACCATGCCACAAATACAATTCTTTGCACCTAAAAACCATTTTGTTATATCCATTTGAGGAAATTAGACTGCACAGCTTTGTTTTTTTTTCTTGTATTACCTGGACTCGAACCTACTCCTGCTGATCAGGAACACCAACGCTCAAGTCCAGTTCAGTAAAACAGTTCAAATGACATTAGTCCAGACTCAGTCGTCCATATAATACTCTGCATTTCAAAAGCTGGATTTCCTTTCATTTCCCTCTGATATAAAACACAGACGGAGAATCGTAGTGAGCTACAGTTCTAAGTCAAATTACTTCATTTCCCGTTGTTCAAAACCTGTAGGCTACAATTTCTAAGGAAATCCATTAGCCGATATACAGTACTTGTGTATTATGTCCATTTGATATCACGTATTCATCACCAAACTTCCTCTTGCAAGTCTCACTTCCTTGGGAAGCTTGGGCTTTCATACCCTGAGGGCTTGAACCATATTTATATATATTAATTTTTGGTTTTTACCCATACACCGATGTGTGTTAGCACTGTATACTCAGCACTTTCCCGAGTCCTGTGAAAAAATATCACAGGCATGTTACTCGGGTGTTACATCGGTTATCCCGATGCAAATTTAACATCTATCATATTTGATATAATTTGTATATTTTATCTTAAACATCATAACATTGTTACCAATACATGTACATGTAGGTCAAATTACATGAATATTTACATAAAAACATAAAACTCTAAGTAGACAACATAAAAAACAGTCATTATAAATTGGAAAATAACTAGTAAAAATGGATTAAGAACATTAAGGAAACGATACACATAGCCCGAGGCCAGTGATTTTTAGTCGTGTGCCAGTAAACTCATAACTTGACAGATCTTGTGTTTTTTCAATTGAATAATATAACTACACTACACAATATCTTTAAAAGAAAGAAATGATGTTCAAATGTTGACTTTGAGTCTGGTAATACAATGCCGTTGAGTTATTGAGTACCAAAATACCAAACCCATTACACAAATGAGGTAATGTTCCGAAGTGCTTGTTCTTGCAGTTGCTTTGTGCTTTTGAGCAAACTTTTGATTTAGGCGCTATACAAACTACGTTTGATTGATTGATTGATTGATAGTCATAGACGCAAAACCAATATTAGTTTTCTGAGACATTTTGCCTATTGGCGGTTGGCAACCTGGTATTCATATCCCATTGAGGAGATTGTCAAGTTCCCTTGAAGGGAAGAAGGTCTTGTCGTAAACACATGAGAAGGGTTTATTTTCCCAATGTTTAAAACTTAAAGACACTGGGACACCTTTGGCACTTGTCAATGACCAGTGTTCTCCCTTGGTGTATCCCATAAATAAACTAAAAAATCTGTGAAAATCTGGACTCAATTGGTCATCGAAGTTGCAAGAGAAAAAAAACTTGTTGCACAAATATTTGTGCTTTCAGAAACCTAATAAAAGGCTTCAGGCCTGAAGTATTTTAATATTTGGGTGAGAAATTACCTATGTACCTTAACAGGGAGCCGTTTTTTAAAACTACATTGTACATACTTGTACCAACAGCTCTCCATTGCTTGTGACCAAGAAAGTTTGTATGCTAACAGTTATTTTTAGTATTACAGTACCAGTAGTGTCCAGTGCCTTTTTAATGCATGCTGCAAACTCTGATTGTCTTTTCTTTTTGTGCTGATCTTTCATTCCCAGAGAACATTGAGTTTTTCTTTTTTTTAAAAGAACTTGACTCGAGTCTTGTGGGGCCAGAAAGTGCAATCGAAATAGTAGCATACCTTGCTGTCAGCCCCATGCTCAGTTCAATATGTACTTCCAGAAAGTTCAAAGATATTTTTAGTGCAAACCACTTGAAAATTATTCTTAAGTATCGCTCTTATTAGATAATGACTCACATGTACGTGCACCCCATGGCGAAAATAGATGGCTCGCAAACCACTGCAAATGCCAAATTCTAAAGGCACTTAAAGGGAAGGTAAGTACACTATTTGTAATTGTCGAAGACCAGTGTTCTCACTTGGTGTATCTCAACATGCATAAAATAACAAACCTGTGAAAATTTGAGCTCAATTGGTCATAGGAGTTGGGAGAAAATGATGAAAGAAAAAAACACCCTTGTTGGACGAATTTGTGTGCTTTCAGCTAGGAATAAAAGACTTCTGGCTAGTAGAAGTCTTTTAATATATTAGTGAGAAATTACCTCTTTAAAAAACAACTATGTTACTTCAGACGGAGTCGTTTCCCACAATGTTTTATACTATCAACAGCTCTCCAATGCTGGTTACCAAGTCATTTTTTAAGTTAATATTTGTTTTAAGGAATTACCAAACGTGTACCTTCCCTTTAACTTAAACCAGGATCTCTGTTTAAACTTTGACCTGCAATTTCATAAACATTTCATTCTACTAAATATAGCGTTAGTTTGAGTTTCCCAGCATTAAAAGTATCTTATTTTATTGACAATTGGTTTTTGAAATAGAACAATTCATTTGCATGCTCTAAAGTTGATATTATGTTAAAACACATCAAAAATCCAACCTGTGGAAATGCATTTAATTAGGTTGGTTGAGTGGTTTCTTTCCCTGGCTTTCACCTCTGGGGAGCTGGGATTGAATTTTCGAATTAAAAATCTTAAATTTCTGTTTGGAAAAAAAACCACTAGACTGCAGGACTTGATTTGTTTTGGGTTTGTTGGCCTTAGGTTGGCACTGGACACTAATGGTAGTTACTCAAAATAATTGTTGGCATACAAACTTATTTGGTATAAAGAGCAACGGAGAGCGGTGATAGTTACGGCTCCCTCTGATGTAATGCAATTTTTGAGGATGAGGTAATATCTTATTCTTGAAAGTAAGTTTAAAATTTCTTACTCAAATATTATAAGGCTTAAAGTAGCGTAGTTTTTGCGAAAAGGTAACTTCTCACCCAAATATTAAAAGACTGCCTTTTATTATGTATCTGAAAGCACACAAATTTGTGACACAAAGGTGATTTTGTGTTCATTATTCTCTTGCAACTTCGATGACCAATTATTGATCTCAAATTTCACAGATTTGTTATTTTATGCAATGTTTGGAAACACCAAGTGAGAATACTGGTCTTTGACAATTACCCAGTGCCTTTAATGGACCTAAGGCCAGTACAGTGGCCAAGTGCGTAATTTGCAGGGGCAGATCCCTATAGGGGCAACTAAAGTCATGACCCTATTGGGTTTTCTATAATTTCAGATCAAATCATTGATTTCTTGTTTGTGTTTTGATGTGACTGTTTCTTGTTTTTTCGTGTTCTAATGTCATTTTAGGAACCAGTACAATGCACGATGCATCCAACGGGGCATGTATGTATTGGAATCCCGTGTGGAGAGGTACATAAGCAACAGCATGCCTGAAAATAAACTTAAAACATTATTTTAAATTTTGCAAAATATTGAACTATTGTTACTGAGCATGCAGAATACTCTACAAAAGGTCGATTGATACCTGTTGAAGGATAAGGCAACATTGGGTGTTTCAGCCCTGGTACTTCGGCTTTTAAGGGGCACGGCAGTTTTGCCTTGACTTTTTGCAAAAATTTAGGGCACCAAGGCAATTTTCAAAAATTTGGAAGGGCATCACGGCAATCATAAAAAGTTGCGAAGGGCACGACGGCAGTTTGAAAAAAAACCTCCGAGTTGCCTGTAAAAAATAGTTCTTCCAATTTTTCCATTTTCTAACTGTTACCCAATGAAAAAAGAAAGCATTCATCTAATTCAACAAAATAAAGAACAACTACTTACAATACACAATAAATAATTGTTATTCATACGTAATCCTACTATTGGTCATGCACGTTGTGTAGTTTTTCGTAGAGACGCTAAAATTCCCACGTAACTGCTCCATTTTGACACGATGTTGACAGAATAAATGCATACGGTGCGCGACGCCTATGCTGTACATGATGGTACATCACATGTACCAAGTATGGGGGAAACCACTATCCCAGCATGCAAAGACACGTCGAGTCTTTTTCTCAAGGCGTTTAGCGTTGGTTCACGTAATTTTACCACTAGAGGGCGTTTAATCTCACGCTATCGCTCTGGTCCGAAACGCCCTCTAGCGTTCGATGTTTCGAGTATTTCTTTTGTTGCACGCAAAGAACAACGACTAACGGGCCTGAAATCTGCTGTTGTGCCTTACGTGCGTGAAATTGGGGTATATTTCGTTGCGTGAAATTTACACAGACATCGGGACTTTTTGGCTTATTTTCGAACTTTGACAATGTTGAATATAATTTGTTTTCGGGAGGAAGGGCACGGCGGCAATGATGAGAAAAGGGCACGGCAGTCATTGCCGTGAAAAATTGTTTTTTTGAAGGGCATTGCGGCAATCGGTAGGGGCAACGACGGCAATTGCCGTCGTTGCCGTCGTGAAGTATCAGGGCTGGTGTTTAATAAATATTCATTTTTGTCTTGTGGAAATTGTATGAGGTCTTTCATGTACATTGTACATTCTTCTGTTTTGAGAACAGATGTGTACTGTGTCTTATAAACATGACCACTGGTACATTGAACTCTTCTAAAAAACTTTGCCTTTGAGGGAGTCTGCATTAACTACATTGTGGTTTTGGTATCAGAGAAAGATATTTGTTGTATTGTTGTAACCCAGTGTACATTATTTGTACACATGTGGCTACATGTATTGTAAACACATTGTGTTTCATTTTAAACCCAGCATGTGACTTTTAAGTGTTCAGTCCTCCACTCAACTCCACTTAAACACAATTACCAACATGTTTTGGGCTTGATTGCAGGGGCAATTCAGAATATTTAAGATTTTTTCCCCGCTTCTTAATTTGACAAAGAAAACTTGATCAGAGCTGAATTTGAACCTGCGACTTCTGGGTTGAAGAACCAGCATTTTACCAATTGAGCTTCATGTATCTAGCCCTATAGACCTTTTTATTACGGTGCAGCCATCTTTAATTTCTTCCATTGATATTAATGTTACCAAACCGAGACTGGTAGAACAAAATAGTCTGGTTCCTAATTGCAAAATGATTATTAGCATTCATTATTGTTGTTCGATACGAGGAACATGACCAAGATGGAGGGAGCATGAGAAAGGTCTATTGTTGGCTGTTTTGTCTCCCTATTTTGTCAAGTCTTTGTTTCTGGGTGCCATTCTCGACCTGGGAAGCAGCAGCATTTGTTTGCAATTATCAAACAATACCAAAAGGGAAACTGACTGGGTGAATTTGTAATGTTTTTTGTTTTAACACATTTTTTTTTTTTAAATGACTGTAGAGGCGAACTTGAACCTGAATCTTCCTGGTTAACATACAGGTGCTCTAACAACCGAGCCATTGTAGCAATAACATTAGCTGTCCATTTTTAAAGGTATAAAAACGTCACTCTTGTCACTTATGAAAGGGATTGGGATAGTCGCGACGTGTGTGTATCGTTGAGTGTGGGGCCTATGGTATTACCATAGAGAATGATCAACTCAATATAAAGAATGTCTTGCACGGAGACTAGGGATGATGCAACATTGGGTATTCATTTTGAATGAATATTCATTTTCGTCTTTAAGAAATTGTATGAGGTCTTTCATTGTACATTTTTTCTGTTTTGAGAATAGACGTGTACTGTGACTTAAAAACTAGATGCAAACTTGAACCTGAGACTTTACATACAAGTGCTAGCAAGCCATAACGTTAGAGCAAGTTCGAGTGCGCCCAGTGGTCGACCACAGACTAGCAACACACATGCGCAGTGACGTACTCACTTGAATGACTCGTTGGGTAGTCTGGTCAACTTTCCACCTTTTCGCTAAAGTGTTAGAATGGAACATGCTGTTGGGACCAGTGAAGAAACCATGGGCTCGAGGCTGGTTCCAAATGGTCGACCACAGTAGTCAACCAATGGTCGACCAGCCTGGGTTCGAGTCAAAATGGTCAACCTTTAGTTAACCATTGTGCACACTCGAACTTGCTCTTAGCTGTCCGTTTGTGAAGTTATAAAAACATCACTTGTCACTCATGAAAGGGATTTGGATTTAGGTAATATTTTGGAAGCCTGGTTCATTCTCTTCTGCAAATGTGAATGCGATAAAAATGTTCACTTCACAAATTTGCAAAATCAAATAATTTGCATCAGTTGAAATGTGCTGCCAAACATTTGCTGCAAAATCTATTCGCAGTTGCAGGAAGTATGAACCGGGCTTAATACATATCTGGTGCCAATATGGAAATCTGCACTTGCCGTCAAAGCCAAAAATAAATCACTTTCTATCAAATGAAACTGTGATTCATCCAAGAAGGGACTTTGCAATTATCGGGGAACCAATAAATGAACTTTTTTGATGAATTGAGCTATTTGAATAACGGATACTGCATCAATTGGGGATTAGATTTTTGTTTGGTGGGGGGGGGGGGGCAGTAAGAGGGCGGTGGGACTTGTAATTATTGATGGCATTCTTACCAGACCACATCAAATTGACTGACATTATTTGACAGGACAGGCCAACAAAAAGTTGGGAAAAAGAGCAACAATTCATTGCATATTAATTTATTATGGTCCGTTATACTGTAACTGTATGCAAATACCACAGTGCAGTTCTTTTACTTGTGTACAGTCCTACTTGCATGTTGTAAATGTATGAGTGTAGTGCTACTCAGGTTTAGTCCTTGAGTTGAGTGTTCATGTAGGAATTGGGGGGGGGTGGGGTTTAGATAGTTGCTCAAGACAGCAAACAGCCAATAAAAATTCCAGCTTAATATGCAGGTCGTGAATTTCATCTTTCAGGGGACAAGGCTATTTTTATTTTGCAAAAGGCACTTCCATTGGACAATCTTCATGTCTATGGGGAAATTTTGAATGGGCACCACTGAGATCAGGGCAAGGGAGGCCCTTTCCTACAAGTACACATGTATGGCGTTTGTGTATTTCAAGCCTGATTAAGATAATTTTAAGCGCAGATTTTTTTTCTTAGGTATGTTCGGCCCTGGTTACACATACTATCTTAACACGGTTTATGCTTTCTCATTTTACTTGACAGATTGCAAGTACACATGTCACTACAAGTGCCGGAACGAAGTGAGACTAGACTGTAAGGAGTCACCAGGATTCAAAGAAGCCCAGTCAGACATCTCACCAAAACATACCATTGTAGCAGTAGAGGTAAATAAGCTCATTTTAAAATATCTGACTGTGGCAAAATTGACTTTTGAAAGGTGTCACTTTTGAAAGTTGTGTTCATTTTCACTTATGAAAATTGTGATCAATATTGAATTATGAACACATTTTTCAAAAGTGAAAGGTTCAAAAGTCAATTTGCCAAATTCATTTATTTAGTCTGAACTTAAAACAAAAGACTATTTTTCAAAGTATGAAAAGTGGTCTTATGAAAAAAATATTGGTTGACCCAAGTGAAAAAGGTATAGTGAAACCCCTTTTTTCACCTCCCTCGACTGGTGAATAAATGTTTTGTATTATTTTAACTTTTCAAAACCTCATCCTTGGTTCTTTATTGCCATGACGGTGACCCTGCCAGTCATAAACTGCCTGTTAAGATTTTGTCACCACTCTTGTCTTTCTTTTTTTGTTATATAGATTTTTTTTGAACAGAAGATGAAATTATCACGGTTTAATATTGCTTTGTGGGATGCTTCAATGAGGGGAAAAGGATCAATGGAAAGGATTGGGGTGGGGGGGGGCAGACATGGAATTTCATCTTAGAAAGGGCAAGGCCATTTTAGATTTGGAAAGGGCACTTCCATTTGAGAATCTTAAAGTCAGATGGAAACATTTGAAGGGGCACAAGATAAGACCAGTGGCAACAGGGGCAGGTGTAAATTCCAGGCTGGGTGGGGGCGTTGGCACACAGTAAGGGGAACATTCGTTGCTTCTTCTTCCTGCAAGTTTCTGCCAATGTCATGATCATGTGCATGTGTGTGTTTACCAACGACACAATGCAATGTCCGGAGAAGGGGGACCTAGTACCCTGAACTTGATACCTGGGAACAGGGCGACTTACATGTCATAGGGACAGCACCCTTTATGGGTAATTGTGGACTGTATACCCCCCATTTACGTATAAAGGATGACTTGGTCAATCACGTGTACACTTGTCACACATCACATACTGTAGCCTTGCTCAAGGCAGTCGCATTATTCGCTCCGAAAAGAAGCCGCTGTAAACCCACCCGTATACCCTGTGCGTGGTGCGTGCGATCACACCGCATGACCCACCCGTATACACACATGTCACATTGTACGACTACTGTGCACACAAGCCATCCGCACTCGTACCACTAACCGCATGCGGAGGCCATCAGGCTGACAGCCTTGTCGGGTCTGTAACTTCCGGGTTTAATGTGTTGTATTGAAAAATTTCCACTAGTGGACAAAATTGGGGGGGCTCTAGGATATGCTTTTATGCAGCTCATGAATATTAACAATCTTTTGTCTGACCAATTATTCATTTTCACGTCCAATCACGCACTTCCCTTATCACGACCTTTGGACCCTATCATGCTCGTGTGTGATGTAAACATGTCTCGTCTTTCGCGGGCATTATTGTAATGAGCTGACCGTGGGAACTCTTCGCTTATTATAGAGATGAGGTCAGTGGCTTCAACACAGACCCTACAAGGCTGTCGGCCTGACGGCCTCCGCATGCGGATAGTGTACGGGGGCATCGTGTCGTGCCATGTTACGCGCAGTGAATACGGGTGGGTTTTTATACAGCGGCGGTCTTTTTTCGGAGTGAATAATTCGACTGCCTTGAGCAAGGCTACACATCACACTACATGTACCAACGTCATAATGCAGTGTCCGGAAAAGGGGTACCTACACATGTGTACTATCCTGAACTTGATGCCCGGGAACAAGGCGACCTACATGTACGTAGGGACAGCACCCTTCAGGGGTGTTGTGGACTGTATACCCCCCCCCCCCCCCCCATTAACGTATAAAGGATGACTTGGCCAATCACGTGTACACTTGTCACACATCACACTACCAACGTCACAGTGCGATGTCTGGAGAAGGGGTACCTAGAATCCTGAACTTGATCCCTGGGAACAAGGGGTCCTACATTGAGTAGGGACAGCACCCTTCAGGGATATTGTGGACTGTATACCCCCCATATATACCGTATACCGTATAAAGGATGACATGGTCAATCACGTGTACACTTGTCACACCCCAGCCATGATCGGTGCCTGGTTTAGAGGGAGCAGGATGGCTAGATTATGAACGAGCTCAAAGCTTGATATGGTTGTTGTTGAATTCTGGGGTGCACTCCCACATGCCCACACCTGGAAGTGCAACTTTCAAGTCAGTGTAAAGTTGTCTGTTCTGAAAGGTTGTCTCTCCCCTCGCTTTAAAGTCAGGTCATACAGCTGTATATTTGGTACCATGAGTCGCTTTTGTCATGTTTGTGATGGGAACTTAGCATTAATTTTCAACTTGATGAACTTGTCATCTGCCATTAAGGCAAGTTTATCGAGCTCAATTGAATAGTGTACAGTATGAAGGCCTATTGCAAGATACCACTGTGCACTCCATTGCACTTTTTTAATAGTTGACAAGGCCAATTTCCTTTTGGTCAGTGCAGCTCCTGTTACAAAACTTTGAGATTAAGTTCATGCAAGTTTTTTTTTCTGGGGGACACCATGGCCAGAGTGCAATTTCTTTTATGTTGTATCAAAACCGCCTGTCGTTGTGTATTTCATTGGGATTTTTCTAAATCGATTAAAAAAAAGGAATCCGTAAAATTAAAACATCGGAAACCATTTTGAGCAAGGCAATTTTTATGTCAAGAAAAACAAATTGCAACCAGGGCAGTTGCCTTCACAGCCTATTTTACGAAACTCTGAGTCTTGTGATGGTTGTATGCCAAAACACCACTCACCAAGGTAAATAAATTGTCCTTAAAAGAGCAAACATTAATTTTTGATACATGTAAGGGTCCACTCTGCATCAGGCCTAGCAAGCATGGCTCCCATGGGTGTTTGCTTGGTTCATGGTGAGGCATTGGTCATACATGTAACTATGATGAAATGGAAGGATCCCCCCCAGGTGATTATGCAGAGTTATGATTTAAAATGAGTGATGGGTTTTGTCATATCAATGTGTTTTAGAATGTGGACAGTCACCAGGGCCCAATTTCGTGGCTCTGCTTTCCGCCGAATTCTGTGCTTACGATCACCATTCTCTGCTTGCAGGTCAAGCGCCGAATTTCTGCACTACCTGTGTAAGCCTAGAATGCCTTGTAATGGGGAGCATGCACGCACACAAGCTAAACTTCCCTGCTAACCTGTCAAAGTACGCTTGACGTAAGCGCGGAATTCCTTACATGTACTTCCGCGCGCGTCAAATTCTTTGATTGCGGTAAGCAGAGCCATGAAATTGGGTCCAGTCCTGATACAGGATCCTCTTTGAGAGGGCAAGGCCCCTTTTCATTTTGCAAAGGGCACTTTCATTAATATCCTACATTGGGGATATGGTGGCGGTTTCATGGTGGATACTTTCAGAGTGCACTGTTTGGTTTGGATGTATACGGACAAATTTGCCGAACCTGTCATTGTTTTGTCTGTGCTGTATGTAAAAGTGCCTTTAAATCAGAAAATCTCCATGTTAGTGTACCAAGGCCAAAACCGAGGGCAACAGAGGCCATGGTCTTCAGGTAATTACAGGCTTGCTGATATGCAGGCACCTTCATGGAGAGTCCAGTACAGTCTCGGACTGAACAACCAGGCTGCAGTCCATTTTCTGTGGACTCGGACTCATTCTCTGAGTCATTGTGACTTAAATTTTAGACTTGGACTCAAACCATGTGACTCGGCTTGACTCGGCTTTAGACCTTGATAACCAACAGGACTAACTCTACTATCTAGACATGAAGGGCTCTGACATACATGTAAAGGGACTTTGACTTGGCGGGGAGGACTCGCGGGACTCAGACTTGGACTGGAGATCGGTTTTGAGTCCATCTTGGACAACAGGGACTCGACTACAGCACTGCATTACACACGTACAGAGGCCTGTACTGAATGCTTCCTTTATGAAAAGGCTAGGGCACCAGAGGCATTTTCTCCTTGAGAAAAGGGCACCCTATGAGGAAATTGGGCACCAAGGCAATGGAGGCAATCGCCTTGGTTGACTTTGTGAAGTATGAGGCCTGCATTCATCGATTGAAACAAACAAAAAACACGCCGTTTAGCCTTCCTTGTTACAAAAGTGTCAAGTTACCCATGCAAGTTTGCTTTATTTAGAAAGCTTCATAACTATCCCATGATTAACATACATTACTTGTAGCATATTAATGACATGGGTGTGACCAGATCTTTGTGATGACATACATTATAAACACTGATGGCGTTCTGTTTTGTCATTCATTAACTGTTACAAGGAATAAGTTTCACCTCAGACAACATACATTGTGTACACGTTGAACCTTGTGACAAATTCTACATTAGAGTCAGATGAGCACATTTAGAAAGTGCTTTTTTAATCACAAGAACGTACACAGACATCTGAAATGCCACAGTCTCTTTGGAACAGGGTAAGATTTTGGGGGTTTTAAAACGTTTAATTGACACTGAAGTTGTACAGATTGTGTATAGGCACATGTGTTTACTGTAGCTACAACTACATGTTTGATACATCATGTGCATAAAACCGTAGCGTCAGTACAAAAACTTTGCATCTTGATTTTGCAAAGACGTTCTGCTTGAGAATCTCTGGGTAAAAAACATTGTATCTCAGTGTTTACTTGTATAATGTGTACACCCGGCTAAAGCAAGATACAACCATGGAGGTTTCTACCTCCATGATACAACATACTTCAATTTCAAACTCACGCATATTGTAATGTAACTAAAGCCCGTTCATACTTCCTGCGAATGCGAATGCAAGGGAACTTGACATGAATTTGCCCTCGCTCCGATATTCGCAGCATTCGTTTCGCATTAGCAGGAAGTATGAACCGGGCTTTAGGAGTTTTTCACTGACACAACAAAATGGGGCCCGCTATTATAGGTGGCAAAATTTTCCTGCTGAGGGTCACCAATATCCGAACTATTTATTTTAAGAACATAAATCTTCGTTTTTGTTTTATTGATTATGACTTGGATTAATATAGTGTTAAATTTGTACTTTTAGGACGGAATTGACGGCACGATTTCGCTCTCTGGATTGTCAAGGCAAGAGCTGATGTGGAGAATTGAAGAGTTTAACACCAAGGTTGATCTTTACCCAATCAAACTGGTAAGCTGCAGTTTTAGGATCTTTAAGTATTGGTGTTCCTGGAAACGTTCTTCTTTTTTCGGGACAAATTTCAGTTGCATACCTGAATTGTATCTGTGTTAAAACTAATTGTCATGAATAATAAACTAAACTACATATAAAGCCCGGTAACGGGTTCATACTTCCTGGGAATGCAAATTTTGACATCACAGTCCTGTTTTCACTGCGAATGTTTTGTAGGAGTTGAACACATTTCAACTCTTCCAAAGTATTTGATGCGATTTTGTGACAAAAACAATTTTTATCGCTTTCTATTTCTCAGGAAGTTTGAGTCATGCTTAAAGGGAAGGTACACATTTGGTAGTTACTCAAAACAAAAATTAACTTAAAAATTGACTTGGTAACGAGCATTGGAGAGCTGTTGATAGTATTAAACATTGTGAGGAACAGCTCCCTCTTATTAAGTAGCATAGATTTTGAGAAAGAGGTAATTTCTCACTTAAATAATAAAAGACTTCTAGCTAGAAGTCTTTTATTCCTATCTGAAAGCACACAAATTCGTCATACAAGGGTGTTTTTTAATTCATCATTTCCTCCCATCTCTGATGACCAATTGAGCTCAAATTTTCACAGGCTTGTTATTTTATGCATATATGTTGAGATACACTAAGTGAGAACACTGGTCTTTGCCAATTACCAATAGTGTGTCTTCCCTTTAATTCTTTAAAAGTTTATGTTAACACCTGTAGAAAAAAACCTTAACCTTGCTGCTGTTGGATTATAAACTTGGCTTTTGTCAACATCAGTAAGCTTTCAGACTTAGGGTATGTTCAGACGTGGGGTTAAACTAGTCGTTAATCCGAGCACCGCGGGTGTCCAAAAGATAAACATGACTAAGTCCAAAATTGGCTTGGGTTCACACAGTGAGTTTATTCTGGTCAAGCGGACTAAACTAGCCCACGATGTTGATTATTGGGTCATGCATCGGCGAACCTTACCATTGCTGGTTCCGGTTTGTTACATTGTCCATGCGTTTTCCACAGGGTTTCGATCCGCTATCGTCTCTACAAACCTCATGCGTCATCATGTATTCCATCTTTAAAGACGGCAAAATCACTTCATATCCTTGCTTGGCCCAAGCATAAACGCCATTCTATTGGGCCCGCTGAAGTTTCCGTTCCGCACTGCCCTCGATGAACGAAACATTTACACGTTGTTGTTGAAAGCTCCAAATTATTTTCGAGTGTGAACTTTTGTAAATATATCACAACTTAGTCATTGAGAAGTCGTAGCCTACACACATTCTCATGTTACGTTAAAAATTGTTTTTCAATTCAACATTAGTCTGGTACTCGTATAACTGTTACGTAAAGTGTTTGAGGGCAGGAACCAGATACAACCTAGTTTTCAAACCAAAACTTTTGTCTTAACATTGTCGATCCCGTGTGTGTAGCTTAGCTGTGATTAGATGCCACTTTCTTCAAAGCAAAACCCGTTCGTTATCATAAAGTAGCGTTGCGCACAGAAGAAGTGAATTTAAAAACTAAAAAGTGCTATTAAAAATGAGAACTTGTTTTCGTGCGACGTCCATTTCAAACATTTTCGGCGAAGGGGAATACCGGGCCCCAACTCTTAATGGTAACAGAAAGGGAAGGCAGCGGAGAGACGCAAGGAGATATTATAGTATAGCTCCATGGATTCATGCAGACACCACCTAATACTCGCTGCTGATCCATCCATACACGTGGAATGACGTCACCTTTGTTGCCGCGGTCATTTGGGCTAAAATAGACCGGATGTAGCAGGTCAGTTGCGTTCCAACGATGGTTTACTGGGCCTCGCAGCGGGGGGTTGGTCGTAAAACCTGGGCTTAGTTAGGCTAGTCCACCAATTTTTTTGGTTTAGTTTAGCCCAGCTCAGTGGGTCAAATTAACCCTCGCGGACCAGAATATTGCGTTCCCCCGCAGGGTTAGTTTAGCACTTTTGGATTAAGGACTAGTTTAACCCCACGTCTGAACGTACCCTTTAACTAAACAATGGTGTTTTTATCCTTACCAAACCTGTAGAACACCTTTAATAATAACGCCATTAAAACTGATCACAATAAGCCACTTCCGAATGTCAGCAGCGCATGTCTGTTACTGCTGACAACGGATTTTGTCTATCTCCCGAAACCTTTTGACAATTTGTCTATCTCCCGTAACCTTTTGACAATTGTCAAAAAGGTTACGGGAGATAGACAAAATCCGTTGTCAGCAGTAACAGCCATGCGCAGGTGACATTCCGAAGTGGCTTTGATGTTTTTCATTAAGGTTAAAACAGCTTAACTCGGAAGTTCAAATTGCCCCAAAGTTCACTTCTACACTTGTTCAGTACTTGTTAAATTACTGACTATTATTTATTGGCTGCAAACTTATCAAAGATTCTGTCTGCTCTTAGGTTTTTTTTTTACAGAAAATGGCCCGACTTTTCGTCCCTAGCAGAGTCTTTCTCGAAGGCTTAAAAAGCTTTTGAAAATTACTCTGCTACATGTACATATACGTAGTGTCAATAAAATCAGACCATTTACTTTTTGTTTGCATTCATAGCACACGTCCTTTTTGTTGGCAAGCAGTTTGAAATGGCTAGTTATATTTGCTCTTTGTTTTTTTAAAACAGGAAAGTGACAGTTTAATATTCGTCAGCAGCATCAGAGTTCACATGAACCTCTCTCGACCAATCAGCATTCCTAGCGGTACACCTCTTCCCAAAGTATGTAGCACGTTACGGCCGTATGACCACAGCGTCGATCACAGTCGACGGAGAACATCGTTCTTTCTACCCAAGGATACATACGAGGTGAGGCAACTGACCATGAAAGTGTTCACAGATTTTCACCCAAACAGAAGTTGAAACCTGGGCCCAATTTCATAGAGCTGCTAAGCAGAAAAATTTACTTAGCATGAAATTTTTGCCTTGATAAAAAAACAGGATTACATGTACCTACCAAATTTCCGCGTGATTTTCAGGGTAAGCAAACAACAGCTGAATACCAATAACAAGCAATATGCGGCGAATGGAAATTTGGTTGGTAATCCTGTTTATATCAAGGAAGAATTTCAATGCTTAGCAAATTTTCGTGCTTCTAAGCAGCTCTATGAAATTGGGCCCTGTTCGAACTGACCTAGCTTTTGAAACAAGCTGGTTCAATAGAGACACTGCTTGTCCAAACTGAACTGGCTTAAATTCAAGTATTAAAAACATGCCTCAAGCTGGGTTCACACTTCCTCTGAATGCGAACGCGAATGCAGTACGAACTTTGGTGTGACCTTTACGAGGTGCCGGATGAGGTGTCTTGTACTTTGTACCCCTTCTCCACATTGTAGATTTGAAGATCTTAAGAAGGATTTAAATTGATATGTTCAGGTAGTGTGTACTTTCCTGTTCAATGACTGATTGCTTTGACTGTTTTCCCATTATCAGTGCCATTATTTATTTATTTGCTTATTGTTTAGTTTCTTGTAAAGCACTGTGGTACCTCGTGTAAGAGCGCTATATACATGTCTCTTATTATTATTATTATAATTATTATCAGTGTGTTCTCTTTTTGGCATTAGAGAGGGTGGATTCTCTCTGCTTTTAAATTTGTTCTAATATTGCTTTTTCTCACTTTCGTTTCTGTCTCATCTTTGAAAATGTGATTTTATTGCTCTGATTATGTGTAGAAAGTTCAATGTATACATAAACCATACAGTGTAAAGGTGTCACAGGCAAATATCTGTTTGTGACTGGACATGCTCGTGCTTATAAATGCACTTTTGTTTCTTCTGTACTCAGGCATGTGAGACTTTCTCTTTCAGCTGATATCCTCTTTTTTGGTTCTGATTTTCCTCTTTTGTTCTTCACTTTCTGTGTACAAAAGGATAGGAATATTATCTTTTCCTCTTTTTTTTCTTGCCTGGTATTCCCTTTTCCTCTTTTTTTCATGGGTAGTAACTCACATGCCTGTGTACTGTACATTTTTGTTATGGTTTTTTTGAATGGTTCGTTTGTGACGCCATTGAAACCGGAATTGCATCATGTTAATATTTTTGACCATGTGCAGTAAGTTGTTCTTGAATGTGATGTGAATAATCCCATCCCTCCTAGAATACATAATAGTAATGTGTACACATGCGTCAAGGGATTGATCTGCCGTAGTTTGAATGGAACTTGCAGCAGTCAATTGTACAGAAATTGGCACTGTGCCATACCTCCCTCCCTCAGGAGGAAATGGTTACTTCACTCCTTATTTCCTGAGTGGTCCAGGTGATAACGGAGTGAATGTTTCGTAGTGATAGTCATGACAATGCACGCTTTGTACCCATCCATTGTCATGTGTACACTTTTGGTTATAAAGACACCTAATGCAAAATGTTGAGTAACTATTTGTCATTTTTTGTTTTGCACCCATTCCGTGTGCATGCAATGATAGAAATCAGATGAGGTTGATTTGCCAGTGACTGTATAAAATTTATATAGATGATAAACAACTTTGTCTGACATCATTTTCATGTATAAATCTTTAACCAATGATCAATTTCCCCTTTTCTTTATATTTCCTGTCGTTTAACCTTTTCTTTTTCCCTCTAAGAACTGAACAGTGTAAATGAACTTTTCCCCCTCCAATGTCCCCCCCCCCCCTAATATATCATCATAGAACCAGACCTGATACCCCAAGGAGGCAATGCAGATTACCTCCATGCCCCCTGCCTTGGTGCCCTTTTCAATTTACAATTTCCTTATAGGGTGCCCTTTACCAAAGATAAAATGCCTTGGTGCTCTTGCCTTTTCAAACATAAAGCACACAGGCCTGCCCCCCCCCCCTCATTTTTATAAATGTATTGTATTTTCTTTGTGGATATAGGACATGGTCATTGTTTATATTTGTACACAATTGTATTCACATATTCTGCTTCATTGATTCCTCCCCATTGTTACTACAGGGACAAAAAATCTACTTGATTATAATTGTTGATTATTTTGTGACATTAAACCTCATCCTGTTTTTTGCTATTCTTGCTCTGTACTATTTGCAGGGCATGGATTTGTGAATCATGTCATGATCTGACATTATAATTGCTATTTTTTTATCCGATATTTCATTGCTTATATTTTGTCTCATGTATATCTGCATTTACCCATGTTCCCCTGATTGCATACTTGATACATTTTTAAGTGATATTTTCCCAGGATTAACTTTTCTTAAGAAGTAATGTGTTTCTACTATTCTTTTAGTTTGAAAATCCTGTTGCCTTAAAATCTCTTTCTTAAAAGTTTTACCTTTCTACTATCTACTCTTCTCATGTTATCACTACTTTATTTTATAGGAATATTTTACTACTATTCATATTTTGTTAAAACATATATTTGGCTAGTATTCTCTCTTTTTGAAAATAATACTTTCCAAGTAGGCCTAATAGTAACACTTTTCTACTATTAATATTGGTTTTAAATTAGTTTTCTAGTTTTCGCTTTCTTAAAAGTAAGATTTTTCCAAGATTCACTGACTCAATTTTTGTTCTACAACCTTGTAGGCCTACTACTATCTTGTTGAATTCATTTTCTTTGTATGTTCTTTAAAGAACGACTTAACTACTGATCACTTAAAAGTTATACCTCGTAAGTCTAGCTTTCCATGGCTCTTTTCCAATAACTTAAAAGGTAGAGTTTGATTCACTAACTTTCTTTTTAATTTTGTTTCACTACCTTGTAGGCCTACTACCCTGTAGAAATAATTTTCATAGTATAATTATCTTCAATTTCTTAAAAGATAACTACTGATCACTTAAAAGTTATACCTCGTAGTCAAGTTTTCCATGGCCCTTTTCGAATAATTCTGTTCTTATTTTCCCTTTGCGATTGTCAGGATATTCAGATAGCCAGTGAATCCACAGCTATTCAGGTGATCCAAGGCGTACTCAGTCACATTCAAGTGATTGATAACTGCCGGAAGTTTGCTCTCTTTGAACGCACCGATGAGGGTGGTGAAGGTGGCGAAGGTGAGGCTCAGCTCATGGTTGTTGTTGACCAGGGCCCAACTTCATAGAGCTGCTTAAGCACGAAAATAGATCGCTTATTTTACACATGTTAAAGGCAGTGGACACTATTGGTAATTATTCAAAATTATTATTAGCATAAAACCTTTCTCGGTGATGAGTATAAATGGGGAGAGGTTGATGGTATAAAACATTGTGAGAAACGGCTCCCTCTGAAGTGCCATAGTTTTTGAGAAAGAAGTAATTTTCCACAAATTTGATTTCAAGACCTCAGATTTAGAACTTGAGGTCTCGAAATCAACCATCTAAAGGCACACAACTTCGTGTGACAAGGGTGTTTTTTCCCTTCATTATTATCTCGCAAGTTCGATGACCAATTGATCTCAAATTTTCACAGGTTTGTTATTTTATGCATTTTGTTCAGATACACCAACTGTGAAGGCTAGTCTTTGACAATTACCAAAAGTGTCCACTGTCTTTTAGGACTAGTCCCAATACTCGTTAGGGATTATTAAAAACTTAGCTCAAAGTTAGGACAAGTAATTCATCCAACCCTGTACCCCCAAAAATACTTTCTCTGCCACACTGAGGTTACAGCTCCTGATAACAAATGTGTCCTCCAGAGGGCGCTATACAACCACATAATTAGAAGGAGAAAATCACTGAATTTTAAAAAGGTTGTTGTGAAATGTTGGTCAGACTCTTTGAGAAAATTTAACCATTGAGGTAGAATAATTGTACGCCCCTCCATTATCTTCAAAGCTTTTAGCAAATTGGGGACAAACATAGTTCAATATTCTTAATTTGGTCTCTAGGGACTGAAGCCATTTGTATCGAACCTATAGTATTGTAATCAACTAGAGTAAGTTGTTGGGCTGCTGGTTTTTAATTTGATTTGTACACTTCAAAATGAAAGAGACATCTGTGAAGGTTGACTTCTAAGAACAAACTCGACTTCAGTGGTTTTCAAACTTAATCAAATTTTTATATAGCTTTACGATCTCTAAATTTCTCTTTTACGATCTCTACACCCCATTGTCTGGTTAGAAATCTGTTCCATTATTTATTTATTTTAGTTTGACAAAATAAAGGTAGAAAAGAAGCAGTCCAAGGTTCTTCATCAAAACTCCTTGAATTGCTTGTAAAGAAGTTGTGTTCCTGAGGAAATTTAGCTTCTTTTATGAGTTATGTTTGACCACAGTCCTGAGTAGTGAGTGAATTTTATTTTACTTGGGCAGCGCATGTATTTACTTGGTTTTGAGTAAAATTTGAGTAAAATATTGCATGGCCATTTTCATTTTGCAAAGGGAAAATCTGAAAGAAATTTACATTCAAAGGAAGTTCTGTTTTGCTGAGTTAAAGGCAAACAAAACAAGATTCTTTTATAATTTATGTGTTGGCTACAATGTACTTCTGCTTCCTGGATGAACTGACCCACAATTTAGAATGTATTGTTTTTATTCAGTAAATAGGTTATCAAAATAGAATTACACAAAATTACCTCAAGGTTAAGTCCAATTTGTCCAGAATAATTTTATTTTGCAAAATGCTTTCTTTTATGCATTCAAAAACCACCATTCAGATATCTGCCACCTTGTCAATCGGTTGCGTCAAAATGAAAGGGTCAATTTGACATTGGACTTAATTTTTTAAATTTTTTATGTAGGACTTTTTTAGAACTGTGAACAAAATGTAAACGAACTTTCTTTAGACTGACAAAAACGTGTTATTCAACGTTAACAAAAACTTAATCACTCAACAAAATTGATTTTGATTTTATAAGTAAATAATTTATTTCTTGTTTATTTGATGCACAGTGATAAATCTTTTATTATTTTTGCAGTTGCCTGGGGTGCATAATTCCCTCCATCCTATAATCTGCAATATTTTCCTTCAACTCCCTCCGTTATTTTCATCTTAAAATTTCTTTGTTGCCATGTACCAAGAGTGACTTTTAGCCTTGGTTAGGGCAAACTTGAAGTAAAACAAAAATGTTTTATCAAATCTTACATGTTAGTTAGGAGTAACTTAAAAACAAAACCAAAAAACACAGGCTTTGTTGTGAACCATGTTTACAACACTGGGAACTGTCTACAACTTGAGAAGATTTAACTGTTGTCTAACATGTTTATTGTTTTTGTTTGTCTTTCCCCCTTCTCTAGTGTTAATGAGAAAGCTAGCCGATGAAGACAGACCACTGCTCCTAAGACTACTATGGGGAGGTGATAATCAAACCAAGAGATACGAGCTACGGGAGAATGAGACCGGACAGATTGAGGTGCGCTATAGATAGTTCCCACATGATGTAAATCGGCCATCTTTGTGGGCAATTTGGAACACACACAGCCTTGAGTTTTGCGCAAAAATGACATGCAGCACATTTCACACAACTTGTTGCCTGATTGGTTAGTAAATAGCGTGGTTGCGTTAATAAACTGAGCGCTCGACGCGCCTGCAAGCCAAAATTTTCCCATAAAGATGGCGCCTATTGCAACTTATCTTTAGACCTTTATCACGGTGCAGCCATCTTGAATATCTCCCATTCATATCAATGTTACCAAACTGAGGCTGGAAGAACAAACTAGTCTGGTTCCTATTTGCAAAATGATTATTAGCATTCGTTATTGTTATGCGATACAAGAAACATGACCAAGATGGAGGCAGCATGATTAAGGTCTATTCTTGGGTTTCCTGGCAATTATTTTGATTCTCTAATGCAGTGCCAAAAGTGGCATCATTTGGTTTTCTTAGAGGGGGGAGGCTTAATTAGGAGGTTAGAATTGTCAGAACGGAGTTTGCAGGGAGATTATGGAAGGTTCATCCTTGTTAACAGTCAAAGACAAGTATCGTCTTTCAGTGTATCCCATCATATGCATGAAATAACAAATCTGTGGAAATGTGGACTCAATGGGTCATCAAAGTTGCAAGAAAATAAGAAAGAAGAAAGTTGCAAGAAAAAAATGAAAGAAAAAAATGAAAAGAAAAAAACATGCACAAATATGTTTCTTTGAGTATTTGAGTCAGAAATTACTACGGTACTTTAGAGGGAGCTGTTTCTCACACAATGGTTTACAGTATCAACAGCTCTCCATTGCTCGTTACCAAGTGAGGTTTATAAGCTAGCAATTATTTTGAGTAATTGCCATTAGTGTCCAGAAGCAAACCATCATTATGTTGGGGCACTGTTCATGGGAGATGTGCTCGTTAGAAAACTAAGTGTACTTTTTCTTTGCGTTTCAGTGGGAAGCGTTCACCGTGCCTGAACTACAGAACTTTCTCCGCATCTTGGATAAGGAAGAGCAAGACCATATGGAGCAAGTACGAGAAAAATATGTCATCTATGAGAAACGTCTTAAAGATGCGGTGGCTTACATTGATTAGGTTAATTAGCACTGTACAGAGTGTAGGTACAGTAACTACTATTGACCCCTTGCACGCGCGTCACACATGGCGACTGATGCCACGCTCACCATGTTGGTGGTCAGTAGGTTTACAAGTAAACGCCGCATGGCTTAAATGCGCATTTCTCTGAATAACACACAGACATTGACCACCAAAATGGCGCATCCAAGATTACTCTGATGATGACGTCAGGGGATTTGGGTCAATAATTAAGAGTAAGACTAAATCCGAGTTCCCATTGGGTACTTTTCTTGCGCTGCCACGCTGATGGCTGCTGCTTCTATTGTGCATTCCCACCTGGACTTATATTTCGTTACGTGTTTTTGCTTAGCAGAAAACTGTAAGCAATAATTGCTGTCTAAGCATCTCTATGAAGCTGTGCCCAGGTTTAGAGAGGTTCCTGTTGTGCAACAGAATCATAAGAAGCTGAAATTTAACTGTTACTTATAATCCATGTTGCCATTTGACTTTTTTTGATTAAAATACTGCGACTTTTCTGTAAAATGAAAAAATTAAATCCAATGGAGACACAAGGTGAACTGCCCTCCCTGTCAACTGACCGCCAGCGTTATGTCAAACCGACATGCAGAAAGAGGAAGACCTCTGCACAGCCATGGTAACTTAATAGGCCCGCTAAAACGTCCAATGGGAACAGCTCAGAGCTGCTCTGCCCAGTAAATCGATTGAGACCACGCTGTAAAACGCAGCCTTTTTCCCCTACGTAAACCAATCCAAATTAAGAACGGAAAGAGAAATTAGTCTGCCTCCTTTGTAGTGCATTAAGGGATAGCAATCAAGGTTGTTAAGGCATTCAGGAACATGACACAAATGGTGATTGCAGGATTAGCTCTATAGACCTATCAATTGCTATCAAATTGACGACTGGCCTTGAAGGCACTCAAAGCTTGACTAATTGAAGCAGAAACAGCAAAGAGTATTGTGAAGATTTGTAGTGGTAAAATGACACATTGATTAAAATGGAGAATGGTAATGGTGATTGCATAAAGAACATGACCTGTTTTTTTTTCGTTGGATTATTATTTTATTTTTTTTATTCAGGCTTTTATTATGTCTCCCTGGAAAATGCTGGAATTTGCTGCGGATAGAAAATTAAATCATGTTGGTTGATCTACTTCTGCAGCCGATTTCACACAAGCTAGGATTTATCCTATTTGAGTTATGGCGAGTCCTAAATTAAATGGGTTCAATGCGTCCTACATGAGCTCGAATTTACACAGAGCTAAGATTGCTCAATAGATGTGTACAAGTTTAAAGGAACACGTTGCCTTGGATCGGTCGAGTTGGTCTTTGAAAAGCGTTTTGTAACCGTTATAAAATCGATATGGTTAGAAAGATGTTGTAAAAGTAGAATACAATGATCTACACAAATATGCCTCGAAATTGCGTGGTTTTCGTGTTACCTCGTCGACAAACACGGTCGGCCATTTATGGGAGTCAAATTGTCAAATTTTTGACTCCAATAAATGGCCGACCGTGTTAGTTCGCGACATAAAATGAAAACCATGCAATTTTGAGTGATACTTGTGTGGATCATTATATTCTACTTTTAAAACATCTTTCTAACCATATGCATTTCATAAACTGTTTCAAACGCTTTTCATAGACCAACTCGTCCGATCCAAGGCAACGTGTTCCTTTAACCCTTAACTTCTCCGTTGACTTTCTGGGGGACCCATTGTCTTGTCATTTTACTAGTCCAACAGCTTTGGTCTGTGTTTCATGGTTTCCTTTCAGCACCATGGTACTTAACTTAACAGACCATCAGTAATTCATATGTAACAGTGTGAGCTCAGTAAACTAGCCAGTAGGACTAGTCTGGCAGAATTTTTTCCTTTCCTTTTTTCCACTTTTAACTACGCAAAAGGTTGCCAAAACCATGCTACTAAGCAACTATCTGAGTCTAAGGAATTTTAATTTTTAATTTTTTTTTTTTTACTATATGACTATATGAAGGTAAGGGAAGTCACTTTATATTATTCATTAACTTATTCAAATCTAAACTTGCAAATGGCTTAAGTGTGGGAGACTACTCGTTTAATCGTGCCGCCAAGACTACTACAAAATAGTCATTCCTGCTTGGTGAACCAATTGTGTCGCTCACCACTATTGACGACAACCTCACTTACGAAACACAATCAGACATCAGTGACACTACCCTTTAATCCTTTCAGCTTGAGTCTTAATTAATATTAAAATAAAATTAATATTCTTTAACCCCGATGCAAATTTAATATCTATTATATTGTTGCGGTACCCGCTGCTAAAACATAGGATTCGAACTGCCTCTAGCTACCGGGCAACTTTGGTAGTCTAGTTGGTAAGACACTGCTCTAGAATTGCATGGGTCGTGGGTTCGAATCCCACCCGTGTAACATGCCGGTGATATTTTTTTCACAGGACTCGGGAAAGTACTGAGTATATAGTGCTTACACACATCGGTGTATGGGTAATTAATAAGCTTGAGTGTTAATGAACCTGCAGCACACAATATGCATCTTGGGAATTCAAAGTAAGTCAGGACTATTTCAGGCGGGACTAGTCGAGTAGTAGATTTCATTAGATACCCAAGCCTACATCCGTATGGACTGTAAAAGGGGTAACCCTGTTTCAGCCCCAGAAGTAGGTGGCAATGGCCTCTGGAAAAAAACAAAAAAACGATTGTAGCCCACACCTTGAAGTGGCCTTCAAGCCTTGCGTGTCTGGCGACTAACATAAAATTTAAAAAAGGTCTCCAGGATTTGCTGTTAGTTGCGGGCCTGAATGTCTGGTGCACGTAATATGCAAATCCAGAAAGTGTCGTTGGGTAATCTGCGAGTGATGTCAACATAGGCTGCACTTTTTGTGGAGGTTAAAACCATTTCCCAAACGAATCAGACAACGTTTAACTCTGAGGATTGCTCAATTAACAATGATTGAAAGTATGTCCCCAGGGTACATGAATTAGGAATTTCAGAGTTGTTATTTCTTCTTCAATGGAAAGTACTTAAATATCTCACTTAAGCTAATAGCTTCTGCAGACAGTGAACCTAAATGAAGGAACTACGTGCACATTTAGAGCTTCCAGGTTCACTTTTAAGTGATTTGGTGCAAAATGCACTTTGGGTTTTCGTCTCTATCCCTGCTTGGAATTCTATGGAGGCGACAGAGGTCAGTTGCCCTTTTATTGGCGTTGGTGCCCCTTAAGGCAGTGGACACTACTGGTATTTGCTCAAAATATATATTAGCATAAAACCTCACTTGGTAATGAGTAATGGGGGAGGTTGATAGTATAAAACATTGTATAAAACGGCTCCATCTGAAGTGAAGTAGTTTTCGAGAAAGAAGTAATTTCCCACGAATTTGATTACGAGACCTCAGATTTAGAACTTGAGGTCTCAAAATCAAGCATCTGAAAGCACACAACTTCCTGTGACAAGGGTATCTCTTTCATACAGCTCAAATTTTCACAGGTTTGTTATTTTATGCATATGTTGAGATACACCACGTGGGACGACTGGTCTTTGTCAATTACCAATAGTGTCCATTGTCTTTAAGGGCCCTTGTAAAATTGGCATAGACTTTTAGATTTTGCAATAGAATTGCCTTTTGTAAAACGAAAATCCTTGCTCTCTCAAAGATGAAATTCCAGGCCTGATATCACCAAAGAGTGAGGAATGACCCTTGTAGATTTTACTTAAGAGATGTTCATAGGGACAGGTAGACTGCAAATTAGCATCTTCATGAGTCACCTCTTAAACATATAAAACTATTCAATTGAATCTAACAAAACTATGATTTAGAGAAAATACAAATATTGGGAGTATTGAATATTTGGGACCAACTTAGCGCCAAGTCAGCATCTTACTACCATTCCCTATACTTTTGTTTATTCATTATTAAGCCTTGATGGACCTTCCCATGTGATTTTTGTTAGCATTTCTTGTGAAGGGATGTCTTATGGTCAAGTTACAAATCTTAAAGATAATGTTACAAGTGTAATTTAGCTTTAATACATGTTTTGCCGTTAGAAAACTATTTTACTTAATTTAGTCGCGGGTATTGTGGAAGAAGGTGTTGATTATTATCAAAGTGTTTTACCCATTCGAGGTGTTGATATCCTTATTGGGAGTGGAGGACCTCAATCTGGGTGGAATAGGTGCACCCCAGTTTTACCAATTGGACATTGATATCTTCGTTTGGAGTAGTCTTGGTCCAAGAAGTCACTGACTCACACTCGTAACGTAACGTAACGTAACGTAACGTGATAACCTGACAGAGGGCTCGCTTTTCTTCATGATGTCGTTTCAGTTGACGTGTGTCTGTAGTAAATTCGCGGAAGCTGGAAACGGAACCAAGAATGTAAGACTTGCACAAAGCTAAAAGTGGGCGATAGAAGCGCTTCCGATTGTAGCGAGAATAAACTTTGCTACACTAGCGGGCGATATGGCGTGCTGCATGCGAACGTTTCGGGTTGTTGGGTTCGGAATGACTTTGCAAGGAAGAATTGGTTGTTGTCATATAACTATTTCCTGGTTGGGCACCATTGATATTCCCAATGAGAGAATACTCTGATCGGGGCAGAGGACTATCCTGATCAAGTTATTTTGGGCAAGAACACTCATAGTTACCAGTTAAATTTTATTATCTGAAGGTTTTATTTGTATTTCTTGATTTATGTACTATAGTGTAAGTTAGTTTGTAAATAGTGTAAGAAGGGACTTTAGTTGGTTATGTAACATAAGTGTAAAATACGTTTCTTAAATCAAATGATATATATTTACGGGGGCTTTTATAAGCAAAAAGCCAGTAATGTTTTGTTACAAATGTGTGAAGATCTGGTTCGGAATTGTGAAACATTATTTTCCCTTCAAAAATTTCTTTGCAAGTTTGACACAAAAGGCTGGTAATACTCTATTATATCGTTTACTTTAAAATGTGGTTTCTTCACTTGACGTTGAAGCTATAAAGTTATTCCTTGACCTTTAGAACAAAATCTTCTGAACAATTATTGTTTTGAAACTAAATCATTCTGTAGCTGTGTTCTGTATACTCTATATAAAGTTGTGCAGTATTTTCTTCCATTCCGTTAGCCTTGTTAATATTGTTTCGGTTGTTCCTAAAGTGGGAATAAATATGAAAATTAAAAACATATATCACAAATAAGCTTTGTATGTTTTCAGTGGTGTGTATTTTTAAGGTTGCTTTGCAATATCGGTATGGGAGTTCTAATGTGTGGTACTCAATCATTGGTTGACAAATTAATAATCAAACCATTCATTTTATCATTTTTGTACTCTATTTTGGATCGCATCTTAAAGCCATTGGACCCTTTCGGTACAGGAAAAAAAAAAAATCACAGATTTACAAATAACTTACAGGATTTACAGAAGGTAGTGGTGAAAGACTTCCCTTGAAATATTATTCCATGAAATGCTTCACTTTTTGAGAAAACAGTAAAACAATATAAATTCTCGTTAGCGAGAATTACGGATTTATTTTAAACACATGTCATGACACGGCGAAACGCGCGGATACACGGGTGGGTTTTCCCGTTATTTTCTCCAGACTCCGATGACCGATTGAGCCTAAATTTTCACAGGTTTGTTATTTGATATAGAAGTTGTGATACACGAAGGCTGGGCCTTGGACAATAGTGTTTACCGAAAGGGTCCAATGGCTTTAAAGTACGTGTCTGCTTTAGAAAAAACGTCCGGTCTTTGCAGTTCTTTAATTGACAAAATAACGGAAACTGCTTGTAGTTTTTACCCGAAGTAGAAAACAATTTTGTCAAGCAATTTGGCATTAGCAAAATGTTTGGGCTGAGTACTGTTTTGTGCTCACTGAATGCTAATTATTGAGTGGCCAAAGCTGGTTTTGTGAGTAGCAATATTGTACGTTTTGTTAGTAACGTTTTTCTATGCTCTGTAAGGGAAGTTGTTCACTGGGGATATTCATTGAGCATTAGTTGATAATGGATCTAAACAATGTACTTTCCTGACAACAATAATGATGCACTATCCCTTTTTATAGAAACTCGCATAAGGATTCATTTAATCTTTCAATTTTTTTTAAACTATTATTTTTCCCCGTCCCCCCCCCCCCCCAATTGACTTGTTTTATAAGGCTTATGACCTGTTCGATAACTTATTGGCCTTCGCACCTTCTCTATTCTGCCTTAAAATTGCAGGGCTGAAAATTACGTTTACGAATGTTTATCAAAAATACGGGTTTTTAATGAAAAATACAGGTTTTGGGGTTTCACAATACAGTTTTGTGATCCCAGAGATTGGCATGTCTGAAGGAACATTATTTTGCGGTTTCATATATCGACTAGATTATGCATGGATGATGGTCGGTCGGTAAAAACCTCATCAACTTACGTTTCTCGTCATTGTTTGGCTCTGATCTGTGGGTATTTGTGTGAGTACATCTTTATCCCATCAAGGTTCAAGGCTCATTTTATTTTCACAGTATCAAAAGACAATAAAAAACAATATCAAACGGCAGTCAAAAGAAATCATTACAACAATGAAAAATAATCGTTTCCCAACATAGGTTTGAAGAAATAGATGCATAACAATGTTGACACTGCGGAGGGATCCATTTAAGAAGCAAAGCTTGTAGGCAATGGTCCCTTATGACATGCATATATGCATTGAGATTATAAAATAATGTCAAGTGAACCGTAGAGGTCCGTGGTCGAGTCGAGCCACCAATGAACAAAATATAACAGCAGGTCTCAATGCATATGCATGTTTACAAAGAATAATTAGTCAACACTGAAACAAAGAAAAAACAGACACAAACAGAGGACTGGACTTAAGACAAAACACACACAACAGTCTTGCCGGTCAGCAAATACAGTATCGACCCAAACAAATGATCCCATAGCGGGGGATTTAACAAGTGTGGCTATAATGTAAGAAACACAGTATGGACCTATCGAATCAAACAATTATCACAATGATAATATATACAAAATAACTCCTCAGAAGGGATCCCCAATGGACAAGGAGCAGCGACTTATAAACCCGCGCTACTGTAATAACATAACAATTAGCTCTGCGTCCCTTGCAAAGTGCAAAATGGCGTCTTGACTACGGGGGGCTTTGGCTGTAATATTATTATTAATTCTAAAACCATGATAGGAGGCACAATGTCAGTACATGCCGACTTTACTTAAACGTTCCCATTGCCTGAAAGGCACTGTTGGTAATTGCTCAAAATAATTGTTAGTATAAAAGCGTACTTGGTAACGAGCAATGGAGAGAGCTGTTGATAAAACATTGTGAGAAACGGCTCCGGCTGAAGTAACGTAGCTTTTGAGAAAGAGGTAATTTCTCACTCCGATGATAAACATATTTCGGGTCTGAAGCCTCTCTTAGGCATCTGACACATTCGTACAATGGTGGTGTTTTTTCTGTCATTATTCTCTTCCAGGCTTCGTTGACCAATTTATATTTCATAACATATTTGTTTGAATACACTTAGTGGGTTTATAATGTACTAGTCTTTGCCAATTACCAAAGGTGTCCAGTGCCTTTGAAACAGCAACGTTTCGTAACTTACAATTTAAAATTTGGGAGGTAGTGCTTTCTGCTCTACCGGCTAGGCTTCGAATTGAAGATACCCAAGCCTACATTCGTATGGACTGTGAACCCTGTTTCAGCCCTAGAAATAGGTGGCAATGGCCTCTGGAAAAAAAAAATTGTAGTCCACACCTTGAATTGGCCTTCAGGCCTGGTGTGTCAACCAAAACAAAACTAAGAGTTCGATACTGCTCTTTCATTGTTGCTCATCATAAGGATCCAATTTTTAGGATTCCAATTTTCAAAAGAAAGGTTGCCTGATGAGCGAACTGACAACTAAGTTATTGTAGTCAGGCTATCGTATCAATCAACACTTCACGGGAAGATAACCTTGTTTCTTCTTCCGGAAACAAGACATAAGTTGGTTAACTCGTGGCCATGGTAAATTTGATTGACATGCTCTTCGTTTCCTCAAGTAATAATGTTTACTTGCAAAATTAAATTCCGTACCTATAGGTCCATCACGAAAAGATGTTTTTCATGAGCTCAATTCAAGGATGCAATGAATGAAAGACATCAAAGAGGAAGCAAGAAGATCAAAAGTGCCGCAGGGAAAAGAAGGGGAGCCAGAAACATGATTCTGAAGTTAATTATAGGCGTTAGTTATTTGGGGAATAGGCCTCTGCGTTTCCTCCAGTAATAAGGTTTCCTTGCAAAAATAATGTAATTCCGTTCGTACCTGCCTGCCATCCTTAATGCCCATTTCCTCTACCGTGTGTCTCCAAAAAATCTATACACTTTTGATTATAATATGGCTGTCGAATGAAAAGTATATGATTCTGGAGGAAAAGGTTTAGGTGTATGGATAGCTTATGGTCTCATATTTCACATGACACCATAAAGTCCGAAAATAATTCATGATTGTGTGAGTAATGCTCACTTTTGAGAAGGGTTGAAAATAAGGTTACGCAGGAATTAGCCTTCCCTTTGTGAGGGGTAATAAGTCCTTTGTAGCTTACACAATTCAGTCCAAGATTTCGGCTACTTCAGGTCAATCCTGAAGAATAAGTAGCCAACATCTGTGACATTTCTGTTTTAAAAAAAACCGTATTATTGAGTAATCTTTGTACACAATCCCCATCTGATTATTAAGAAAAAACAATGAAATGTTCAACTCATCTTACAATAACTGAAATGCGGGATGAAGGTTTTTATTCAAAGTCACAGATGTTTGAAAAACACAGTTTGTAACATGGAAATTGCTACATGTACCATCACCCCCATCGTGACTCACATGAAGACACCACTGAGTCTACCGAGGAAAGTTACATTGCCACAAGAACAAAAATGCAATTCCTGGGGTCGATTTCACAAAGAGTTGGGACTAGTCCTAACTTAGGACTAGTCCTAGGAGATATACAAATTGCGTGGATAGTCCCAAGTTTGGACGAGTAACTGGTCCTAACTCGAGATAAGACTAGTCCTTTCTCTTTGTGAAATCCACCCATGTTCACTTATGAATGTAACATAAAATTCACTCGGCAAACCAAAACTTATCGTATTTGAGCATGAACTTATTACATCACCCTCAATTTTGTAATCTCTCAAATTGGAAGGCTTATTCCTGCGCAGCCTTATCTTAAACCCTTCACAAAAGTGAGCAGTGTTCACCTCGCCATGAATTATTTTCGGACTTGTTGGTGTCATGTGAAGTTTGAGACCATAATCTATCCATACACACAAACCTTTTTCCACAGAATCGTATTTTTTTTTTATTCGGCAGCCATTTCAAAAGTGTATAGGTTTTTTTGAGACACCGGTATACGCATTCGGTTGCATTAAATAGGTCTATCAACAACAAAAAGATAGTTTCGTGAGCTCCATTCAAGGGTGCAATGAATGAAATAAATCAAAGAGGAAGCAATACGATGAAAAGTGACACAAGGAAAACAAATACAGGTTTCTTATTAATTTTTGTTGTCGACTTTTAAAGAAGCATTACGAGTTTGAACGTATTCATTTGCTGGCTTTAATTTGCATTTATACAGGCATACCAGTTTTTTACACTATCACAACAATACAACTGTTTGTGTTGTTTTACTTCTGTTTTCTTGGTTTGACCTATGGTATAATGCACAGAGGATGTAGATGGGCTGACGTTTCGACCATAGCAGAGTCTTTCGCGAAGGCTAAAACGCACTTCTGGTAAACTTTGTTCTCAAAGGTCCGTAAACACACTGAACACTATTGGTAATTGTCAAAGACCAGTATTTTCACTCGGTGTATCTCAACTAATACATACTGATAACAAAAACGTGAAAATTTGAGCTCAAATTGGTCGTCGAAGTTGCGAGATGAAAAAAAAACACCCTTGCCATACGAAGTTGTGTGCTTTCAGATGCTTGATTTCGAGACCTCAAATTCTAAATCTGAGGTCTCGAAATCAAATTCGTTGAAAATGACTTCTCCACTTAATCAGCGGAAGCCGTTTCTCACACTTGTTTTTACTATAACCTCTCTCCCCATTACTTATTACAAATGTCCACTACCTTTAAAATTAAGGGTACATAGGGCACTCGGGGCAAAACAAACTGACTTTCTAGAATGTTGTCGGATATGATGGGCAAACTCGCTCGCAGCACATATAATAATTATTAACGCTTACGTCACATTTCGCTATATAGTTATGTGTACACCAAAGATAGGCAGGATTACCAATCAAACTGCATGTGACATGGTAATTTGGCTGGGTACCTTATCCTGGTAAATTATGTTGATGTGCTCAAAGACAACTTCGTGTGACAAGGGTGTTTTTCTTTCTTTATTATCTCGCAACTTCGATGACCGATTGAGCTCAAATGTTCACAGGTTTGCTATTTAATGCATATGTTGAGATACACCAACTGTGGGGGCTATAGTCTTTGACAATAGTGTCCACTGCCTTAAAGTTACGTTTTGTGCTTATAGCGGCCCTATGACATTGCCCCCAATATATCCGACTTCAAACAGCAAATACTAGATGTTCCCTTGTTCTTTGAACTTCTACTCTTCATTTTCAAGAGAGCTGTTAGATTTCATTAAAAAATACTAAAGATGTGTTCAGGTGTCCCACAAGCCATCAATCTTTTTATATTATTTTACTATCGGTTAGGGAGTGGAATCAATAGCTAAAACGAAATAAATGAACAAAATAATAAACAAACTTTAAACTAATTCAAAACAAACAAATAAACGTCAGGCTAAACTATGTTTTTGCATTTATACAGTAACATGTTTTTGGGGGTGGTAAGTAAACAGCCTGCAAAAGCTAATTCTATTTTCTTAAATACATATAAAACAAACACACAAGATACAAATAAATGCAATTACAGTTGGGGTTACCGCAAACCAAATACATATTGATACCTCACCATGCAATGCCACAAATCCTCTCTCAAACGTGCCTTTGTTTCTTACCCGGTACTTGATTTCAATGATTTCGAATCTTCAATACTTTTTGACCTCAGGGCTTAAGATTGAAGTTCAGAAAATCATCATTTGGATGTTATCGACAAGCTCGGTTCGTGCCATCTGTGTGGGCTGAAGTATTATTCGATAACATGCAATCACAATAATGTAACGTTTGCAAGCGAATAAGTAGCTTATCTTGTTCACCCATTGTCCTTTTACGAAAGCCCATAAGTGACATTGCAATTATAAATTGTTATTTTGCAGGTATATATTTTGCGAGTCTTGTTTTTGGAAGTACACATTTTGCGACTCTTGTTTTCCCAAAACAAGACTCTTCCCCAAAAAGAAGATTTGGTTAAAGACACTGGAAACTATTGGTAATTGTCAAAGACCAGTCTTCTGATGATGCATGGTGTGTCTCAACATATGCATAAAATAACAAACCTGTGAATATTTGAGCTCAATCGGTCATCGAAGTTGCGAGATAATAATGAAAGAAAAAACACCCTCGACACACGAAGTTGTGTGCTTTCAGATGCTTGATTTCGAGACCTCAAAATCTAAATCTGACGTCTCGAAATCAAATTCTTTGAAAATCACTTCTTTCTCGAAAACTACGTTACTTCAAGGTTACATCATGCAATGTCCGTAAGTCGAACATATATCTATTTATCCCCTTTGATTCCATGTCTGGTAATATAACTCGGTATCATTTTCTGTTTCGTGTTTTTGCAATTAAATATACCCCCGTCTCAAGGTTGCTCAATGTTTATGGGTTGGAGGATCTAAGGTGAATTCTGACGTGCATGATTTTAAACAAGAATAAACAGTTAACTATAAATAATAGTTAACTTGCTGGTATACTTGTTCCATTAACCATGTAATGGTTATCTTTTGAGTGAGTGTTGGCTCTGAAAAGAGTGTTTGGTCTCGAAGTTTCATTTGAACAGTACACTCAGCTCGTCTTCTGAAGAAAAGCCTGACGATTTTAAAAGTAGCCTATTGAGTAAAATCAATTAATGTTTGCATAATCACTCTTAAAGCAGTTGGACACTTTCGGTAAACAATATTGTCCAAAGGCCCACACTTCGTGTATCACAACTTATATATAAAATAACAAACCTGTGAAAATTTAGGCTCAATCGGTCATCGGAGTCGGGAGAAAATAACGGGAAACCCACCCTTGTTTCCGCACGTTTCGCCGTGTCATGACATGTGTTTCAAATAAATCCGTTATTCTCGATCGATAATTTAAAATTGTTTTAATGATTTCTCAAAAAGTAAAGCATTTCATGGAATAATGTTTCAAGAGAAGTCTTTCACCATTACCTTCTGTAAACCCTGTAAGTTATTTGTAAATCTGTGAACTTTTTTGTTTTCTGTTTCGAACGTGTATAATGGCTTTAAAGGGGTGGTACACGTTTGGTAATTATACTCAAAACAAATATTAACTTTAAAACTGACTTGGTAACGAGCATTGGAGAGCTGTTAAAAGTATAACACATTTTGGGAAACGACTCCCTCTGAAGTAACGTAGTTTTTTTGAGAAAGAGGTAACTTCTAACTGTCAGCACCCCCGCTGAATTGCCCAAGGAACCCCAAAATCACAACACCAAAACCAAACGCTTTCGAATCCTTCTTTAGTTATTAATGTTTACATTAAGTTTACAATCAATCATCAACTGCTCATAGGAATAATATGCAAATCCAAATTCTATAGCATAAAAATGCAACTCCAACTTCTACTTAGCAATAATATGCAACTCCAAATCCTACTCGAACTCGCTTAGCATCTAAATGCAATTCCAACTTCTACTTAGCAATTTAATATGCAACTCCAAATCCTGCTCAAATTCACTTAGCATCAATATGCAATTCCAACTTCTACTAGATATAATATGCAATTCCAAATTCTACTCAAATTCGCTTAGCATCAATATGCAATTCCAACTTCTACTTAGCAATAGTATGCAACTCTAAATCCTACTAAAATTTGCTTAGCATCAATATGCAATACCAACTTCTACTTAGCAATAGTATGCAACTCTAAATCCTACTAAAATTTGCTTAGCATCAATATGCAATACCAACTTCTACTTAGCAATAATATGCAACTCCAACTCCTAATCAAATTCGCTTAGCATCAATATGCAATTCCAACTTCTACTAGCAATAATATGCAACTCTAAAACCTACTAAAACTTGCTTAGCATCAATATGCAATACCAACTTCTACTTAGCAATAATATGCAACTCCAAATTCAGTCTCCACGTTCGCTAATTCTCTTGGCCAACTTTGAGGCCCTCCAAACATTCTTGCTCCAAAAAATACCTCCTCGATGCAACCTCCATGTATACATCAGTCCAGCCCTGCCGCGACTTCCCTGTCCGGCCCGACGTTTCATCTACTGATGGAGGCACTTCAACTGGGGCAACCTCGCCCATTCCCTGGCCACCATATATTGGATACTCTGTGACCTACCCGCATACTCTGTGCCATCTAAACAATAGAGTTTGTAATAATAAATAACACATAATAGTATGATTGACTATGGCCCTTCTGAACAAACTTTGAACTAAAAAAAAACATTTTGGATTACAGCGCTTTTCTGCCACAACTTTCTCAAATGTCTCAAGCAAATAAAATAGTATTTCTTGTAACTAAAGCAAGGTTACTCATTTCTAAATTAATATTGATTTATCAACACATTTTTGTTTCTTCGCACAAAATGCACTGAAAATATAGCAGTTATAAACAATAAATAAATTGTTAAACCTACAGTAAATCCTGTGTGTTTCTGCCTGCCGAGTATAATCTGGTTTCAGTGTTATATTATGGTGACAAATGAACCCTTCTATGCTTTATTTTTGAAGCCCATGATTTGAGCTGAGCATATAGAGTGCCGACGAAACTCTATTTTCGGTGTTGCTGGCACATCACAAATATCAGGTGGAAGAGCAGAGTGGCTGGGCAGTATGACCTTCTTGCTGTTAGCTCTTGCTGGATCTATCTGGCCAACACCCTAAACTTGGAATGTTCCCCCGGCTAACTACTTTGCCTAATCACCTTGAATAAATTTTATACTTCACCGACCCAGAGTTACATAACCTGAAACCTCTATACCTGAAACCCCATGCTAAAAGAACAAGGGAATGTCTAAAACCTCTACACTCCGGTGAACCTAATCAATGTCAACCTCACAGGAACTTTTAACAATAACCTGAAACTTAAAGGCACATTACTGCACAGGAAAATATACAAGAAAAAGTCCGAAATTTTGTGACACTCACTAAAATAATTAAAGACTTCTAGCCAGAAGTCTTTTAATCCGTTGTGAGAGCACACACATTCGTCCAAAAAAGGGTGTTTTTTCCTCTCATCATTTTCTTGCAACTTCGATGACTTAGCTCAAATTTTTGTTAGTGTATGCTTATGTTGGGATACACCAAGTGAGAGGACTGGTCTTTGACAATAACAAAACGTATACCTTTTTAAAATTATAAAAGCTTACTTTGTGGACTACAACGGTTTTCGATACTATAAGTATTTTTAAATATTTCACTTCAAAGTAATGTTGTTATATGGATAAATAGGATCTACATGTATATCAGTTTTTATCCCCTAAGTTTGAATCTGAGAAACATTATTGTCAGAGACGTTTCTTAGATTGTGTAAGTTCCAACCACGGAATATTCTGCCTGCATGCGTGGACCTAAAACCGCTCCGGATTCTTTTCGGCAATTAAATATCCACAGTTTAGTTTTATTGTATTAGGCCTATAGATAAAAGCAATCACCCTAATGGTTCAAAACTCCAAAGGTTGCATAACTCACTGTGTTTTTGTTGTCTGCTATAAAGGAATGAGAAAGAAAAAGGTACACACGGATAGTATAAAGATATCATTGTTGTTAACCACAATGCGAAACTGACTGTGTACAATTTGATTGGTTTTAGGTTTAACAAAAGAACAATTTACCAGAGTGGGATCTACAAGATGTAACTTGCCTTTCATACCGGTTTGACTTTTACTTTAAATTGATATAAACCACAGGGAAAACTGTCTGGGTAAATTTTCAATGATTTTAGGATTGACTAACTTAAAATTTACTAGAGTGGGATGAACCAACGACCTCCGGAAACGTGCCGGCGCTCTACGAACCGAGCTTTCTAGCCCTATGTTGGCGGTCTCCCAATGGTGTCAATATCTTTGTTCGGGGTGCCAGTCAGAAGCCATACAAACCATTAACGGCCGTGATCACACCCGTGATCATACCAAATTTACATTTGAATTGGAAAGGAAACAAAGATCAAGGTTTTGAAAGAAATACACACTCGATCGATAAGAGCTGATCTCCGCTATAAGGCAAGGACTTGCCCTATGCTGAGTCTAATCACGCATCAAGACGTTGTTTGTGTGAAGTGACATGTAGGCCTACCGATAATCTTATACAGCAATCCTCCAATCTAACCCATATATAATGCATGTTCCACATCCCATATCGGCACGCAAGGGTTTCTCTGAAGTAATCCAAGTTCAAGGGTGCACCCCGCATTAAAAGTACCTTTGGTAATTATTGTCAAACGCCGGTATTTTGTGTTGTGTGATAGGCCTACAGCTTACGTAGCTTTATCAGTCATCTGCTGTCTCAGAAAGACAATTGTCTTTTTATGAGTATATTTATGAGTATTATCTATTATCGAAACCACGGCGTCGACTCCAGATTCGGCTCAGGCTAGCTTGGCCCGCGGTTGTTATCATGGCAAAAATTGCGCGTGCTTTGCGTATGTGCTCTGGGCTTCAGGTGGGAGAATGGAGCCTGAAGCCGAAAGCCGTGGTTTTGAAAACGGACATACAACGTGTGGGGTTAAACGGCATGGTTCAACCATGGTTCAACTAGTGCACCGACGAAACGTACTGACCAGTTGATGAAATATTCATGGCAAAGACATTTTCAAGAAATGAAAAAAGACCACTAATAGGTTTATAATTTAAATACTGTGAATTTTCATGCTGTTTTATGACAGTGTTTTATTTCGCCGACCACAAAAAGATGTAAGAAAAGCCATATAACGCTTCCAAATACAAACTATATAGATCCATGCCAGTCTTGCGCCTTGTGAAGTGTATGCACATTGTGAATGAATCAGCATAATAAATACCGCCAACATCTTCGTAATTTTGTTTAATTCCAGTAATTTATGTGCATTTGCATTTTTTTTTTACACATCTTCAGACTAAAATAAAGATACAAGATATACATGTAGACAAATTTGCATACAATAAGTGAATGAGATCATTAGTTTCCTAACAGCTAGCTACTGAATCCATTTTCCATTTGAACTGCCATTGTGCCGCTTGCATTGTGCACACCGGACTCTCTGGCGCTATCGTCTCGGATGTGTACCATGGCATTGCGGCGCCGGCAAAACACAAGCATCATCCCCTCACGAAACTGTTGGTACTTCAGGGCGTACACGAACGGGTTAATGCACATGTTGCACGTAATCAACACAACGGAAAGGTGGTAGAACCAACCGTTGAAGTCCAGTGAGCCCCCGAAGTTGTAGTTCAGGTAAGCGAGCTGATTTGGGCTCCAGCACACAGCGTAGACGGCCACGACCAACGCCAATACCTTGAGGACGTTCTTCTCCACGCGGAGGCGCATCCTTTGATCCCTGCTTGCGACGTCGGCGTGGTTGTGCTCTCCCGTCGTGGTCTTCCACTGTCGCCTCACCTCCCAGAGCATACTGCAGTAGGCAAAGATCATCACACACAGAGGGACAAAGTAGTAGAAAATCACCGTACTGATGCCTAGGGACGCCTGTAACCCAATGGCGATTCGGCTGATCTGGCAGATGCTACCCTCTGTCACGTCATAAATGAATATCAGATAGCTGATCAGGAAAAACCCGCACAGCCAGCATAGAGGAAAGAATCTTAGTACCCGACTCTGACAGAAGACTGTCCCATGGTGAAGGGGGCGCAGTATGGCGTGGTACCGTTCCAATGTCAACCCAACTAGGTTGATAGTCGATGCCATATAGCACGCCCACACCGGGTACTTGTTGAACCACAACTTGCAAGCAGCCGAGGGCATGATGTAATCCCCGGGTAGAGCCGTCTCCGATAGGAGGATGGTCAGTACGAAGACCGCACTGGTCAGGTCTATTGCGGATTGGTGGAGGATGAAGTAGTTTGTGACCGTCTGCATCTTCCTGACCGATGAGATGATGATGATGACAAGACTGTTGCCTAATAGTCCAGCGATGCCAACCACGAGGTATGTTGGAAGGAGCCAGCGGTGTTGCATTGGGGTTCCACCCGGGGCTTCTGTTGAGTTGTCCATCATCTGAAAGTAAATCAAATACTTTGCATTGAAAAAAAAAAGTTAAAGGGTTAGGCCTGTATGCGTCGTTTTCGAAAGAGCAAGAGCACCAAATGCACTCTTAGTTAGGAAGTTGAGACTTTCAGGGGAACCGATGGTACTTACCAAGGGGATGGGAGGCAATCGCTTTCGCTGCCTCTTGGGGTATCAGGCCTGGAGAGATGAACACAGTTTTGTTCAAGGTGCGACCAGACTACTCTGTTAAAGAGTGAAAAACCATTCCGCCATGCCTCTTAAAAAAAAAGCCAACTGGTGGACAACTCTTTTTCGAGTGAAAACCGGGTACTTTCAACTCGATTTAGAGTGAATTTTGTTCCGATTTCACTCAGAAAGAGTGACGCCGATTGACTTTCAATCTCAAAAGGGCGAAACTGACACCACTCGGAGGGGAGAGCGAATGTTTTACTCTACATTAAAAGATAGAGCCGCAAATAGAGCTTGCCGTTCCAATGCTCGTTGCTATACGTCGGTCGTGCTAATAGGTTGATATAAAGGCAGCATTGTAGCGAAAGTGTAACTGTTTTTCTGACCAAATTGTTCTGAGACAGATTTCGTTCTAATAATACATTTGTATAATGTTTACATAGGCCTACTATACATGTACAGTATATGCGAGTATGTGTTACGCCATCGTATTGAAAATGTGCTGATACCTTTTCTATTCATCTACAGTAGAAGACTCGGTCCTGTTATAAACTTAAACGTATTATGTGTTTTTTTAAATCAATAGAATGTAGTTTTGATATTAATGGACACTCATCTGAAATCTTCGTAATTATCTATCAAAAATGAAGTCGAAACCTCAAGGTCTCGCGAGAACTAGAACCACTTATGCCGTTGACGGTGTGCGTCAAAATGCCATTACGTTGACGTCATGTGTGGGATTTTGCTGGGATTATACCTCAATGCTGCAACAGAGCGGCTATACAAAACTGAGCTCTCACTTTGACATTAACATGTGATGTAGTATCGGGGCTTTCCGCCAATCGTTCTTAAAAGGGAGGGGTAAATTTGTTATATATCTCATGTAAACTCAATTTACTCGTTAATTGCATGTTTTAAACAATAATTTTAGCAAAGATCACCTGTCAAGTAATTAGTAAAAGGCACTGGACACTATTGGACAAAAAAAACTTAAAATAATTGTTAGCACAAAACCTTACTTGGTAACCAAGCATCAGACTTTTGATAACATAAAACGTTGTGAGAAACTGCAGTAACATAGTTTTTGAGAAAGAGGTAATTTCTCACTCAATATAATGAAAAGGCTTTCATTAGGCACCTAAAAGCACACGAACTTGTGCGACAAGGGTGTTTTTTTCCTTTCATTATTTTCTTGCAAATTCGACGACCAACTAAAAGCCGGACATATGTCAGGATATAATGATCAACCCGTATCTAAATGTCAAACTTGCCCAAATGGGAATATTGCGTATAAAATCAGTGGTTAAAGGCACTGGACACTATGTAATATACTCTAAATGAATGTTAGCAAAGAACTTACTTGTTAACAGGCAATGGAGAGCTTTTGATAGTATAAAACATTGTAAGAAACGGCTCCATCTGAAGTAACACAGTTTTCGAGAAAGAAGTAACTTTCCACTAAAATATTTGAATTTGATTTCGAGACCTCAGAATTAGATTTTGAGGTCCCGAAATCAAGCATCTGAAAGCACACAACTTCGTGTGACAAGGTTTTTTTTCTTCTTTCATTATTATCTCGCAACTTCGACGGCCAATTGAGCTCAAATGTTCACAGGTTTGTTATTTTATGCATAAATGTTGAGATACAAAGTGAGAAGTGTGGTTACTGACAATTTTACCAATTAATGTGTCTAGCGTCTTTAAGCTGGACTTGTTTTTCCCCCGTCAAATTTGAAAACGCTTCTGGGCTTGACTTAAAGTTTCCACACAGTTCATCTCCTGATAAGCCGGAGCTTCTAATTATGGTTTGTCATGGTTTGTCCGCCCGATCCGAAGGCACTCTGTGTGTGCGCGTTGTGTCCTGTGAGTATGGACTAATCTTTCACACGATTCCACTCGCACAAATTAATCATGATTGCCTAATCTTCAATTTCTATAACGCTTAAGAAGGACATTCGCATCAGGTTTTTATGAAACAGGATATTCTGTTTCTCTCGTGTGAGTAGTTTACCCCGTGAGATAGTTATTCTTGGCTCAAGCAATCCATAACAGCGTTTTCCAGCATCTTTTCAAATAACCAACGCAAAGAATATCTGCACCCCCTTTCAGCTGCCCCCCCCCCCCCCAAAAAAAAAGAAAAAAACATTCTTGTTGTCTGCTCAGCACTGTAAGGTAATTGAGTTCAATTTGTACGGATTTCGTTAAACTGTCTTTGCATACTTTGAGCTCCTGGTAAATGGGGTTTTTTGATTATCGAGAGTGTGGTCATAAAAAAAAATTAATCTGAAAAAGAAACATTCGTTTTCTGGATCAATATATAATTTTTGTTTGGGTTGATTGTTTCAAGTTTATACGCATTTTTCTTTTCTTCATTTCTTATATGAAATTGCCATTAGGGACCTTATAATAAGCAGACGTTTCTATTTGTTAAGAATGTAAGTATACTTGATTTTTTTCCAAATTTCAAACACTCCACATTGTATCTATACATAATAATCTATTTTGGTAAAAATCCATAATGCGCCTATTTGTATTCGCTGCCTTTCGAATTCACTAATTAAAGGATTGTCCTTTTTTGTTCACCGTGATGATGATGGCAGGGTCAACTTATATAGTGGAAATTTCTTTTTATTTGCCGTTACGTTTCGCCCAATCAAATCACGGCTATGATAATAACCACACTGATTACGCTGTACGTAGATAATGTGTTTACCTCTTCGCGCTCTTTAATGATTGTATTTTTCTTTCACTCTGGAAAAAAAACATGTGGAGAATTCTAGGCCGTTGGATTTCTCTGAATGATTTAATTATTAATCCCTCGTTTCGAAATTTCTGGCAGTAGTTAAATAATATCAAGAGTTGATTTGTTGATTTGTGAATCGACGTCAGCAAATGCAGCAGGCGGTCAGATATACGTGGAGGTGTTTAACTGATGAAGTACGTGCTAAAACAAACATTTTACTTAATTGTTGTTTTGAGGCACACAGGCGACAGCTTTTTAATCATTCGCTTTGATGTGAGATTCGAATTAGCCTACTGTTATTTTGAAAGTTTTGAAAGGCAGTGGACACTATTTGTAATTACTCAAAATAATTATTAGCATAAAACCTTTCTTGGTGACGAGTAATGGGGATAGGTTGATGGTATAAAACATTGTGAGAAACGGCTCCCTCTGAAGTGCCATAGTTTTCGAGAAAGAAGTAATTTTCCACGAATTTGATTTCGAGACCTCAAGTTTAGAACTTGAGGTCTCGAAATCAACCATCTAAACGCACAAAACTTCGTGTGACAAGGGTGTTTTCTTCTTTTATTATTATCTCGCAACTTTGATGACCGATTGAGCTCAAATTTTCACGGGTTAGTTATCTTATGCATATGTTGTGATACACCAACTGTGAAGTCTAGTCTTTGACAATTACCAATAGTGTCCACTGCCTTTAAGGCATGGATTGTATGATTCGTTTTTCGGGAAGAGAATATTCATAAACATTTTTGTTTTCAATTAAAAAACACAGATGAACAACCACCCTGCATGGCCCTGCATGAGTAATGTTCATCAAATTAAATGATGACCGTTTGATTTAAAAGAACAACAAAGAATCAAGACAAAAATTATGTGACGTCGTGTCGGGAACTTAAATTGTTTGCGTGCAATTACGTCTTGGTTTTGCATGTGGAACTTTGTATACACTATTCCCTAGACAAAGAGAAGAAAGAACAGAGATTTGGGAGATTTTCGAAAGCTTTTTCCCAACAGTTATTTTTACAAAAATAACCAAACCTGTATGCCTATACTCTCTAAATGTAAACGAGTGAAAAACACCACTCTTTACATTTCGAGTTGTCCCTTAAATGGCTCTTTAAAACGAGTGGTCGTTATTAATTTACTCTTCTAGAAGGGTTTCACTTCAGGACAGAGTGAAAAATCACTCCAAAAGATGCAAGCTTCAATCTAAAAGAGTGGAAGACCACTCGAAAAAGAGTTGTCCCTCATATGGCTCTTCAAAGAGTGCCTTTGCACTCTTTTGCATTTAGAGAGTACTTTTGTATTTAGACAGGATATATTTAGTGATTGAAGAAGCAATCCGGGGGTGGGGTGGAGAAATAAACGGAAGCACAAGCCTGATCAACATTTTAGTGGATCAACACCAACTACTTGCCCCGGGCATGTAGCCAACTACTTGCCCCGGGCATGTAGCCAACTACTTGCCCCGGGCCTGTAGACAAGTGAAAACTCAAGCCCTATGTAAATGGAATTTTTTTTATTTCTCATCATGGCACATATTCACAGATCTGCTTTAAGCAGAAAATAGTGTTTACAAATGTCTGCTTAGCGAATATGAGCGGGTTACCAGTCACAGATGATACATGATGAGAAATGGTGTTTTGGCTGATAACTACTTTTAGTATAAACATACTTTTGTTGTACTTATCTCACGCTCGTATTTTGTTTTATCATGTAACCATTATTTAAGAGCGCAGTTTCATAGGGTTGTATGTAAGCCCCCATAGGTATGATTACAATGGAGGAGATAACAAAGAAATGACGTATGAAAAGCTGCCTAATAGCGTTTACAAAAATCCCAAAATGACTGATAAAGTGTTACGATGTAATTTTACTTTGTACATCACATTTTGTTAAGAAATCTTTGTACAGAACCCCCATAACACGAATACTACAGCTGCAACCACAATGCAAACAGCTTAGATCATCCACACCTTCCCATCAGCCTATCGTGCCCAGAACCCCATGCTCTGTCAGTTGCAGATCGCTCACTCTCCTGTTTTGGACCAAAAGTATGGAACACTCTCCCTAACCACATCAAGGATGCTAATTTTCAAGAAACTCCTCAAAATGTTATATATCCCAACAAGTGTATCCAAATTAATTTCATCCAACTGTCTTGAGCGCCTTTGAACAACTTTGGTTGATTTTGGCGCTATATAAATTCCCTCTGATTGATTGATTGATTGATTGAATACAAAAAACTACATAACACCCCAACACCACCAACAAACATTAACCCACTCCCCAACCACCACAAACAAAACCCAACTGTATAACTATTACCACAACAAACATACATACCCAGAATGCTACAGAAAATGCAGTCACTCTTTAAAGGGAAGGTACACGTTTGGTAATTTATTACTCAAAACAAATATTAACTTAAAAACTGACTTGGTAACGAGCATTGGAGAGCTGTTGGTAATATAAAACAATATGGGAAACGACTCCCTCTGAAGTAACGTAGTTTTTAAGAAAGAGGTAATTTCTCACTCAAATAATAAAAGAAATTTTAGCTAGAAATCTTTTATTCCTATCTGAAAGCACACAAATTTGTCCAACGAAGGGTGTTTTTTCTTTCATCATTTTCTCGCAACTTCGATGACCAATTGAGCCCATTAATGTTCACACGCTTGTTATTTTATGCTTATGATGGGATACACCAAGTGGGAACACTGGTCTTTGACAATTACCAAACGTGTATACAGTGCCTTTAATAATCATGAAATGTTAGGTAAAAACCTACCTGACTTTTCGATTCTTGATGTTCTGTGTCGTCCGCGGTATAGCGTTTCAATTTGAACCACCGGAAAGATGCACCCTTTAGCACATCGTTAACCGAATCAATGTAGAGTTGATCATAATCACATTATAAATGCATAACGAACAGGCTTAGGGGAAAAAGACCAATCAAGACTGTATTATACACATCCGTGCAGCGGGTGCTTCTGCGTCTTTCTGCTGCAACGGTCAGTCGGGTAACTAGTTACTCCGTCATGACTTGCTCACTTCAGATCTAACGCACATGGATTAAATCGTTACCATGGTGATTGACAATAATAAAACTATAAAAGCAGTGGGTTGTGCGGACAAGATCAATTTGACCTACACAAAAGTATGCCTGCATGGTACCCAAAATTGAATTTGTAAAGGTTCGACTGATTGGTTCAGGGCTGATCAAACAAAAACAAGTAATACAATTATCTGGTTTCTACTTAGTCAGTATGCATTAAGTCAGTCGACATGCCCACAACTGAAAATAAGATATTGTATCCATGCTGATAATTGCAAACCCTCACTTAAAGGCAGTGGACACTATTGGTAATTACTCAAAATAAAAAATTAGCATAAAACCTTTTTCGCTGACGAGTAATGGGGAGAGGTTGATAGGATATAACATTGTGACAAAAGGCTCCCTCTGAAGTGATAAAGTTTTCGAGAAAGAAGTAATTTTCCACGAATTTGATTTCGAGACCTCAAGTTTAGAATTTGAGGTCTCGAAACCAAGCATCAGAAAGCACACAACTTCTTGTGACAAGGGTGTTTTTTTTTCTGTCATTATTATCTCGCAAATTTGACGACCGATTGAGCTCAAATTTTCACAGGTTTGTTATTTTATGCATATGTTGAGATACACCAACTGTGAAGACTAGTCTTTGACAATTATCAAATAGTGTCCTTAACCCAAACATCGGTCCCACAACAAATATTTAAGCATAAAAATAATATGTTATAAATTAATGGAATACCATCACCACAGTGTTCTAGGAATAGTATTATTTAGTTCATCTTCATCCAAAAGATACTTGCGAGGTTCGCTGTCTGTTATCAGCCAGCACTTGCCGACTCCGTTTCTCAAATCACAAAACACACTCCCATGCAGCACACGGCCACAGTTCACAGGGTGGTGGAGCCCACAGGCGGTAGTGGCTCCGGGGTGTCCTAGTGTCGCTGGCAACCCCCACTTACAAGCCGTCTAAGAAAAGAGAACAAGAATATACCACACCCAGTTACTTAGCCCTATAGCTTTATAAACACTACATTCTTGTGAAACACACTTCGTTCTTCCTCAGAAATAAATGCAGAAAATATTATACTCAAAATGCCATTGCGTCTACATCGGGCGTTGCCCCTCCGTTTTACAGACAAGCAATATCTATTAAATCACAACTTTATGTATATGTTAATAACACAATGAAATTAAATCAACTTATCGGTTCTCATCCGTAGATGATCGCAGAAGCAAAACCGGCACAACACTTGGGCAAAATCAAACCCACAAAACACGCAGCAATACAAAATGCTGGCCGGCGTCTCAGTCAACGGTCACAAGCTTACTGTACCAAAAACACACATTTTCACACTCCACTCGTACCCCCATATCACATTATACAAGAAAAGAGGGGTTAATGACCTGTGAAACCACAGCTAAAAGGCCAAATAAAAGAAAAAGATTACTTAGACTTGACTCAAGTCACAATCCCGTGCCATCCCCAGGAAAATACTGTTCCAAAACCGGGATCACATTTTGTTTTATAGAAAGTTGGGGGTATATGCTTATTAGGGACCTCTCATACAAGAATGTGACTTGAATCAAGTCTACAGAATACTAGGAGTAGTGAACAATCTAGCCACTAGTGCAGACATTCCGAAGAGAGGGGTAAAAGAAACCCTATCGATAATTTATTTTTAGTCACATACGAATAGTCATTGTGACAGAGGTTTATCGCAGAACTGAGAGAGTACAAGCCTCACATGTGAGTAATATCGTACTACTTTCTTATTTCTTTCAAACACATTTTTTGAGGGGAACATTAACGATTTGCAGCGAAGTTAATATATCTGTATTCTGAGCAAAAATGCCATATGTCCACGCAAATCAAATTCACGTATTCCACGATGTGATTCAATTGTAACCATTTCTTTTTTAAAGATGGACACTATTGGTAATTGTCAAAGACTAGTCTTCTCAACATGCATGAAATAACAAACCTGTGAAAAATTGAGCTCAATCGGCTGTCGAAGTTGCGAGACAATAATATAAGAATAAACACCCTTGTCCCACAAAGTTGTGTGACTTTCAGGTGTTGATTTCGAGACCTCAAATTCTAAATCTGAAGTCTCGAAATAAAATTCGTGGAAAATTATTTCTTCCTTGAAAACTACATTACTTCAGAGGGAGCCGTTTCTCACAATGTTTTATATTATATAACTGACATACAGATCTTTGTCATTTGATTGGTGGAACAATCCAAATTTTACCTTGCGATAATATTCCTCCCATTCCACTCTGAGCCACTCAATATTTGTATACTATCAACCTTTCCCCATTACTCGTTACCAATAAAGGTTTTATGCCAATAATTATTTTGAGTAATTTACCAATAGTGTCCACTGCCTTTAACTTAAGTTAGTGGACATGCTTACCCCACTTTAAAATAAGAACTTTGATATCATAATTAATAAGGCAAATTTTACGCTATGTTGCAACAAATCTTGTTACATCTTGGTCAATTATGAACGGATTATGTTCATTCAATGGGATGTGTAAGTTACAATCAACAAACCACCCATTTCTTAAGCAAATGTCACAATGTCTTATTAAGAAAATAGAAGATCCAACACTACAAACAGACAACGTTCAACAAATTATAGAAAGAATATGTTTTATTCTGCCACAAATCAAAAGAAAATATAGTACAAAACAGCAATGAATAGAAAGTTGAATGAAACAAGTGATTACCCCCCCCCCCTGGAAGGGGCATGTTTTATCACATTAATATGTTCTCTGATCCTATAATTCACTGTATTGTCATACTCATTCCGTCTCCATTTAAAAGTCTTGAGACAAGCATCAGGATCTGTCATTGAAACTGCTATTTTTCCCACTAGACTCTCCCCTGAACTCACAAGTTTCTTGCGACGCTCAGTTTCATAGTTATATACTCAAACTCTTATTATCATGCTCTCTGTTCCTATCCTTTACTGTTTGGTTATTCCATTTCAATTGAAACGTCTTGAGACATGTATCAGGATCTGTAATTGAAACTGCTGCACAGTCTGCTCAGCCGAGGATATTTTTTCCACTACACTCTCCCCCGAATTCACAATTTCTTAGAAAGCTCAGTTTCATAGTTCTCTTATTAACTCTTATTTGCATGCTCTCTGTTCCTATCCTTTATAACTGTATTGTCATACTCATTCCATTTCAATTGAAACGTCTTGAGACAAGCATCAGGATCTGTAATTGAAACTGCTGCCCCTTCGGAGGATAGTTCTCTTATAAACTCTTATTGGCATGCTCTCTGTTCCTATCCTTTATTACTGTATTGTCATACTCATTCCATTTCAATTGAAACGTCTTGAGACAAGCATCAGGATCTGTAATTGAAACTGCTGCCCCTTCTGCTTAGCGGAGGATACTTTATCATTACACTCTCCCCTGAATGCACAAGTTTCTTGTGACGCTCAGTTTTATAGTTATCTGATCTAACTCTTATTATCATGCTCTCTAATCCTATCCTTTACTGTATTGTCATTCCATTTCAAGTGAAACGTCTTGAGACAAGCATCAGGATCTGTCATTGAAACTGCTGCCTATCGGAGGATACTTCTCCACTCCTCCCCTGAAACTCACAAGTTTCTTGTGAATCTCAGGTTCATAGTTCTCTAATTAACTCTTCTGACAACTGTACACTCGCACTTAGTGCGGGATGTGTTGTTGAAAATGCTGCACCTTCTTCTCAGGTGGGATATTTCTCCACTAGACTCACCCCTGAATTCACAAGTTTCTTAAAGAGCTCAGTTTCATAGTTCTCTCGTCGATTCTTCTGATGACCGAGTACCATGTACTGTACAAATTATAGCGATTGTTTCAGCCATTTATCCAACAGGGCGAACCCTTCCCTCTCCCCTAATAGCATAAGTTTGTTATGGAGCTCAGTTTCATAGTTTTCTCACTATATATTCTGATAACTGTACAAATTACAGCGATTGTTTCAGCCATTTACCCAACAGGGCGAAGCCTTCCCTCTCCCCTAATAGCATAAGTTGCTTATGGAGCTCAGTTTCACAGTTCTCTCACTAGTTCCTTCTTATAACTGTACAAATTACAGTGAGTGTTTCAGCCATTTACCAAACAGGGCGATCTCTTTCATCAACTACGTCCTTCTGCAGGTTCTGTAACTCTCTCAAACCCTGCATAGAAAATCAAGCAACAAACCATGGGTATGTTTAAACTGATTACGAATTACATGAGAAACTAATCATTAAAGGGGCAGGAAAGTAATCACAGTGTAGCAGTTTAAAAAGGGCTGGTTTAAACAAACATTATGTGACGAGTCTATGTGTTTTTGAATTAGGACTGTTCCTTAAGCCTTCAGAACATGTGATGTGAAAGATACCTAGGGGTGAGGGTCATTGCTTACTAAAAGGTCTGAAAATGGCATCCAAACTACGAGGTACATTGAAATGATGGCATTACAAACGTACCCCTAGAGGTATAGATTTCAAGGAGCTACTGGGAGCAGTAGCCACAGCACTAGAGCAGGAGTTTTTGTTTTGTCTCAAGACAATAACAGCTATTTTTGTGAACAAGCTGACATAAAAAAAGTCTGAATTAAGTTCAAAATTTCTCATCTCTGAATATCATCTCCAACTTGGTATCATATTATTGATCAATCACAATCAGAAATTCCCACACTCTTGAAATACCCATTAACTCCTGTGGGCAGAGAATCAATAATGGTTCGCTCAAATAGACAGGTGCCGATACCAGGAATGATAAATTATTGTATTTACCTCATAGACGAGCTTGATGTTAGCTTTGATCTGGGCGGAATCCTTTGACAGCTTTTCACTCTGACTGAATATTTGAAAAAAATGGAAAATAACACTAACATCAAGGTTCTTACATTCAACAGACAACTTGGTGATCACTTAACCATAAGAAAAATTACTTCTGCTTGATTTTCATTCTTTACATTGTTCTGCTCCTCAGTATAATTGTCCATTAATTACCCCCTTATAATCCGTCTAGACGTCTTAGATCATCCACTTCTTCATACCGGTTGTTCCCCAAACCCACAACAATTGGGGAGATAAGCTCATGCTGGTCACCTGCTTTGGAATAACCTGCCTCTTAATATCCGCAACATGACATCTGTTCATAAAGAGGCCCTCAAAGCCCACGTTTTCACAGCTGCTTTTCATTAATTTTTTGTGTTTCTTCCTTGCGCAATGAACATCACTTGTGGTGGATACCGGCGCACTGTAAGTGTTGTTCTTATTATTATTATTATAGAGCTAGGCAAAAATTGTGAGTCCTGGGCAAGCCTGCCCAACACCGCCCATCGTGGTTTCAACACTGATGCTGGTTTCTAAACCTTCTTACCTAGTCAACTGTTGCACTTTCTTGTCTATGAACTTGAGAGCTTCAGGCAGTGTGAACTCAACAAAGAATCCAAACCCGACCAGGATATAGATCCTACTTGCATCAGGTCTGTCAAAATAACATATCAAGATCAGTCATCAAGTCTAACAACACATACACAAATACATCTAGAAGATAACAACAGTAACATATGAAAATTGCAGAAACCGATTAGTTATCAGCACCGAATTCAAGCTCTGGTGTTTCTGATCAGCAGAGTAATGGGTTTGAGTCCTGGTTGTAACACTTGTGTCCTTTAAAAGCAACACCCTTAACCATGATTGCTTCGTAAAGGTGGGGAAGTAGTGCTTTCTGCTCTGCCAGCCAGGCTTCTGATGGATGATACCCTGGCCTATACATATGGACTGTAAAGGGGGTAACCTGATTTCAGCCACAGTACTATGTGGCAATGGCCCCTGGAAAAGTATATTGTATATTTTGTTTAAATTGTGGTTCTGAAAGAAACAGATGGACTCAATGTTTCACACAGTATACTCTGTTCGTTGTCAGGATCTAGAGTTCATCAAAAACAGGAACTCATTGTATGCCACTTCTTTTTCCCTATCTATTTCACAGATCTTCATCAAATTATGTTATGTGCTGTTTGGTTTTGGCAATTTTAGACAAGGAGTGTGTGGGCCCTTGGGGTGAGTTTTCTTATTCACAGCAGTAGTAAGTAAAGAAAACATGTACAGAGTAAAGCCCCACTACGATATGAGATCAACATTTTTTTTATATTTTTGACTTCCATTGTTCAAAATCATACCATCATGCCTTGTAGTCACTTACATATTTGCTTGTACATAGAAGTTGCATCCTAGGTCAATTTTAGTTTTCAGTCCTTCCTTAATGACATCAGCATCCTAGACATAGACAAAAAGGGTTTACAGTTGATTGTTAGTCTAATGATCAATGCTTTGCTAAACTGTTGCTACATTGTTGTCAATACATCTAAAAATGGTGTTTCATGGCCAAGTGGTTTAAAGCACCAAACTCAAGCTCTGGTGCTTTTGATCAAATTTGTGTAGGTTAGATGCCCAATTGTCATGGCACTCAAGGGTTCTTGAGCAAGATACTTAATCCTTTAGATGGGACATTAGCCTGTACAGTGCAAGTTCAGTGTACTAGGGTTGGTAGTGCACGTAAAATAACCTAGAACACTTATCGTGGAAGAGTAGGGGGTTACCCTGGTGTTTCTTGTGTACATAACAAGTACTCTTATTAGATGTTTCCCCAGGCTTACGACCAACAGTGATTAAAGGCAGTGGACACTATTGGTAATTACTCAAAATAATTATTAGCATAAAACCTTACTTGGTAATGAGTAATGGGGAGAGGTTGATAGTAAAGAACATTGTGAGAAACGGCTCCCTCTGAAGTGATGTAGTTTTCGATAAGGCAGTATTTTTCCACGAATTTGATTTCGAGACCTCAGATTTAGAATTTGGGGTCTCGAAATCAAGCATCTGAAAGCACACAACTTTGTGTGACAAGGGTGTTTTCTTTCTTTCATTATTATCTCGCAACTTCGACGACCAATTGAGCTTGAATTTTCACAACTATGTTATTTTATGCGTATGTTCAGACATACCAAGTGAGAAGACTGGTCTTCGACAATTTACCACTAGTGTCCAATGTTATCCTTGGTTTAATTACCAGAAATTTGTATTATTAATAATAAAAAAAAACAATTTTGATCAAAGTCCCTTATGAAGACAACCTTGAATATTGAGTTCACTTTGATGTAATTTGTAAAAGCACAATCAAATTAGAATATCCTGACTGGGTGTAGATTTACCTGAAGTTTTTCAACGGTGGTTTTCAATTGCAGATAATCCGCTAACTGCTTGTAGATGTCGTCCCTGCGCTCCAAGACTTTCCTGAAGGAGGTAAAACAAATCAAAACAAGTTAAAAGTTGTGCACAGTTCTGACACTGAATCAACTTTGCAGCTGTTGGATTAACAGCAGCATGTATAGTACACTGTAGTACAGATTATTTTTGTTGGGGGGGGGGGGTACAAGAAAGCACATTAGCCAACTGGCAAATCCTTTTAATTTTCTGCTTAGTACAAAGGAGCAGGCCACCAGTCATAAACTGTAAATGAGACATGATATTTTGGCTGGTAAGCTTATTCTGAAAGCATAATTATTTTGTACTTGGGTACTTTTTGTGCTTAAAGCAGATCTATGAAACTGGGATCAGGTGTAGTATGGACCTTTATCAGGGTGTGGTCGTCTTGATTTTTCTCTTATTCAAACCAATGTAACCCAACTGCTGAGAATGGACAAAAAAATAGTCTGGTTCCTTTCTTAGAAGCAAATTTTAACATTCATTGCTGCAAATTGATACAAGGAACATGACCAAGATGGACGCAGCATGATTAAGGTCAATGTTGAATGAAGCCTGTTTACCAACTGGCATTTCAATTCAATGAGAGCAAGTTTGATGACTCGCCGGTTTAATACAGATATTCTCCACATGATTTCAAATAAAAAGTTGTACCTTCTTTCACTTCATTACTTGGCACAGTCCTAGACTGAAAAGACAAGAGAATTAATTTGAGGACTTACTGGAGATCTTTTCTTAAGACTTCATTGACAAACTTCTCATACTGCGTGACTTTTGTTGACACATTGTCCTCCATTGTTACTGTCTTGTTGTATTTAACTCACATCATTACAAAGAATTAAGTGTGCACTTAATTAGCATTCTAGAATCTGTAGAAAAAGAAAGCTGTAATTAATGTAGTTAAAATAAAAGGCACTTGGTAATTACTCAAAATATTTGTTTGCATAAAAACTTACTTTTTACTTGGACCCTTGGAGTTGAACTTGGATATAATAACCATGGAGCTATAAAACCTCCATGCCATGGTAAAAAAACGAGCAATGGTGAGCTGTTGGTTGATAGTATAAAACACTGTGAGAAATGGCTCCCTCTTATGTAGTTTTTGAGAAAGAAGTAATTCCTCAGTAAAGTATTTAAACTGATTTTGAGACCCGGCTTGAGTACGTGACATATATGAATGATGATGACAACAAACGGTCGACATACATACACAGAAATGACAGACGACAAATCGAGGGGCTCATCTGTCAGTATTTACTCAGCTCAGTCCATCCAGTGTCATCGTAAACATCAACATATTTAGGAGTAATCTAGGCCAACAAAAGGTACTGCTGGAAACACGTTTAACACCATCACTGTCACTTCAACATCGTCATTTTGTTCCAAAATTATTTTACAGTTTAAATATTTGGTAAAACATTGAAATTACCTACCTATCTGTCGTGTTGGAACTGGACTGCTCGCATCGCATTGATTGCTACATAACTCGAACGCCCTCAAGAGGTACAAAGAAGTTAGTACAGCAACGATGGCCGATGGTAAGTCAATCATTTTATTGTTTTGCTTTTTAGGCACCTTTTTATGAAGTTATTTTGGCATTATGGAGGGTTAAAAAACACATTACCTACTGTATATACAGTTCAGGCCCTAGTGTGCCAGATCTTTTGTTTGTATAGCATAAAAAGGGGGTATAATCACAAGAAATTCGCCGGTGAATTTGTAAATGATAAATAAAGTCAGCATGAATGGATAGGCGCGCGCGGCCGCTAGTTGTGAATTGTTATATAATATAACGTTCCTCCTGCCGACGGCGGAGCCGGAGTGTTACGAAGCATGCTCGAATCGTAAAGGGCGAAATGGTCAGTGGTTTAATGAAACAATGTACAAGGTAGGCTTACGACGGGTTAATAATGGCTTTTTTGAAAAAAATACCCTGCCAGGTGCGAGTAATCCAGAGGAGGTTTCTGCACAGTATAGGAAGATGGTGAAGATGATGTAGTTTATTTTGTCTCGGTCCCCCGCCCGCCAGCCTTTTTTCTCTTTTCTTATTTTTTTCTCCCTCTTTGTTTTTTTGCCCGACAAAAAGGTGGGGGGGGGGGCCTTGGATCCGCGCCTGGGTGGGTTACATTATCGCAACTCGCAATGAACCTATCTTCAATCATGAACTAGAAAGGAATAAGATGAAAAAAAAAATAGGAATTCATATGTAGGTTTAATGGCTTAAACAAAATACTTGAATGTACATGTATCTATAATAAATACTGTTTGACCTTATACTTGTAACTTTTTTTGCATGAGGAACTAAATAGTTATCACTGTAATAACGATCAATGATCAATGGAGAGCTGTTGATAATATAAAACTTTGTGAGAAACAAACGGCTCCCTCGTAACATAATTTTTGAGAAAGAAGTTATTTTCCACTAAAATATTTGAATTTGATTTCGAGACCTAAAAATTTGATTTTGTCCGAATCAAGCATTTGAAAGCACATAACTTCCTGTGACAAAGGTATTTTTTCTTCCATTATTATCTCGCAAAATTTGACGGCCAATTTATATTTGTTGCATATGTTGAGATACACCAAGTGAGAAGACAGGTCTTTGACAATTACCAAAGGTGTCTTTAAAGAATAATTGTTGAATATTAGATAAAGACTCTTTCATACTTTGATTGTTTGTGATGCAGATGAAGTGATACGTAGACGGCTTTTAATTGAAGGAGAGAGTGGCGGAGATGATCGTCGAATCAACACCCTCCTCAAGATGTTCATCAAATGGTGTAATAGTAACTCCTCAGAGGAAGAGAGGTAGGCTACCAAATCAATTTGATAGAAACAAACTAATGTAGAATTATGTACCAGCGAATGATTTCCCTTGGATAAACTCTGCTGATCAGGAACACCATAGCTTGAGTCCGTTATTCGTATCCGCTGGACCATGGCACGTCGCAAATAAGGTTACTAGGCTTACATACTAAAGCTCAATGGAGGCAACAAAGGCAATTTCATGCTCCTTCGCTTCGCTCATCCGCATGAAAAACAGTTTCATTCTAAGAACAGCCTCAATGATTACACTATACGACAAAATGATTCAATTTCTGAATTATTTTAATGACAACTTTGGATAAGGGCCAGGATTCAGATGCCGATTACCCTGGAGTAATTTATAACAATAATATTATTTCTTTAAAAACATTCAGATTAAATTATAAGCAAAATACTGTTTTGACAACTCATTAAATATGAAACTAATAATCCATAATTTTTCATGATACATTTCAATTGAAAATCTATTTGAAAAGAAATTACATAATTCAATATCACCAATAATTCCACCGAGGAATTTTAGCCCTTACGGCTCTTCGGATTATCTGTCCGGCCAAAAAACTCATTAATAACAAAGAATTCACCTCTCTCAAGTTCCAATCATGAAACTTTGGCCCTTGAGGCTCTACTGAACTTTGTCCTCAGTCCATTTCTCTTCACCGAACATTTTTTTTTTTTTTTTTTTTTTTTTTTTTTTTTTTTTTTTTTTTTTTTTTTTTTGACCAATCAATTCTAACTCCTTTACTTTTCGCACAGAGACCTCGATAAGGCCAAGCGAGTTTCTATATCCCGCTTAATGTACCTGTTTTTGGCTTGTTGGGTTTTCCACCTACCATGCTGCATGATTAACTCTTCCGATATACCCTTATTGGCCAAATGAGTAGCGCCTCCAGAACGCATGCTATGTAAACCAAAAGACTGCGGACGCTCTATGCCAATTTGTTTCATTGCATCTAAAAAGATTTCCCTGCATCTGGTATAACTAAGAGGTTTGTGCTTTACCGGTTTGTAAGATTTTGTGCTCGAATGAAATGATAAGGCTGTAAATACATACACATCTTCGCCACATTGTATATCACATTGATGCATATATCTACGTAACATTGTTACTGGACAGTAAGTATTCTGTGTGCACGACAAAAAAGTAGTGTTGCCATCTCTAAAAATGTCCGTTTTAGAACGGGGAATAAAAATTCTCAACCCGGCTTGATTTTCTAATTCAGTGATGTGGCATGCTTTTAGTTGTGCCATCTCATCGTGTCTGAACAGAAGAGAAAACATTAACGTCACATAACAAGCCGTCCTTAATTGTATGAGACTACTTTCTTGATTAGCGAATTTATCAGCTATAGATCTCACATGATCAATTGTTAAAGGTTCCTTCTGCTCTGGGGGTTTATGCAGTGATTTTCTTTGGCTGATTACAATCTGTTTCAGTAGTGGAGAGTCTACTGGGTTTGACTCGATATTCAGGAGAGAATGAAGCCATTTAATTGCAGCGGAAATCGTAATTATTGAACTTTCAGATTGCGACAAATTACTCTTATCGATGATAAAAGCAGCAACAACAGTGTCTTGAACTGGGAATCGGAGAGGAATTTTATGAGCAACCAACCAAGCGAAAAAATCTCTGCATTTATAAAGATAACTGTTTAGAGTACTCTCTGCTTTGGCTAACAAAATATCCTGAAAAATTTGTTCCTTGAATGCGTCTATACTGTTGGGAAAGCTTGACCAAAAATCTTGACTGCGAATGACCTATACAGCAATTAAGAGAAAATTAATTAAGAATAAATAATCAACTCATGTAACTTAATCAAATCTCAGTACAATCAATATATATGGCACATACTGGACTAGTAAACGTATCTGAGCCCAAATAAGAATTCTTGTTATTCCCCAACTCTAAGATGTCTGAACCTTCAAGAGTTATCATTCCCGTAATCCATGTTCTGTAACAAGACCATAACAAAGGCCAAAAGGGGGAGGAGGGCCACCAGGGGAAAACAAGGGCTCCTCTGCCTTTACATAAGTACAAATGTCTTAGAACACTAGGGATCAAAAGTACAGGGGGCACTAACAAACAATTCTCTTTTGACCAATCCTGTGCTAAGGCATCTACGCCGGCTGTATTTGGATTCCAAAATCTGGAAAAGAAGCGGGACACTTTAGCATTATAATAACTTGCAAAACAGTCAACTGAGAAAGGACCCCATGTATCATTGATTATGCTGAAGAATTTGTCTGAAATCATCCAATCATCTAAATCGATCAATCTACTGACAAAGTCTGCTTTGTCATTCATGGTTCTTGGTATCCATTCTACTTCTAGACGCACATTGTTATTAATACAAATATTGAAAATATCAATTGCCAAACTATGTAAATCCACCTTCATGCTTCCTACTTCCACTATACGAGCTGCTGACTGACTATCTGTGAAGATTTTGAGTTGTGAATTGGATACTATTGGCAGGAATGATGAAATTGCAAATAGTATTGTATCCAATTCTCGCCAAGTGGAACTTCTTTTTGCCTCAACTTCAGTCCAATTTTTGTGAGCTGTATGGATATCATTACATAATATAGCACCAGATCCCACTGCACTTGCATCCCCACATACTATCTTGTTCACTCTGGTGGAAACAAATAGATAACGCACATTTCTTTTTGAAGCATTACTCTTCCAAAATTCAATTTCTGACAAGCACAAATTATCAAGTTTGATAATATCGTCTTCATGATGAGCCTGTGATATTTTCACTTGGCAGTTCCTAGTGGATAGTCTAGTTAAAATACCAACAACAGGGCCCAGAGATATGATCTGGCCTACAAAAGAATGTAGCTTGCGAATTGTGACAACGTCTGCAGAAGTCAACTCATTGATAGTGCGCAGAATTTTATCAACGCGCCTCTGGGAAACTCGCAAAGTGCCCTCTACGGAGTCCCAATGCATGCCAAGCCAAACAATTTGGTTAACAGGATTCCAGCAAGATTTGTCCATGTTATAAACTAAACCAGATCTTATCAAATCAACTTTTACATGTTGGGAGATTTTACTTGCAATGTGAAAATCATTTGTGTTATTATCACATGAAGCAGGTACCACCACAAAACCATCATCTAAGTACAGGGCAATGAGAATGCCACACGATCTCCAGTGGGTCACGAGTGGTTTCATCATCTTGGTGAATAATAATGGTGCGGAAGACAACCCAAATGGAAGAACAGTAAACTCAAAATATCTGCGAACATTGTTTATGATCCAAGAAAAACCCAAGTATTTCTGATAGTCGGAAGAGATATCAATGTGGTGATACCCTGATTTCAAATCAAATGAAAACAAGTAAGCATTCTTTGAAAGAAATTGAAGACCTACTTTCCAGTCATCTAATTTGAAATGCATCTTTGGGACATACTCATTTACGTTAATCAAATCCAAAATCAACCTTCTTTTACCAGATGCCTGATATGCAACAGAAAGGGGATTGACAACAAATGAAGGGTTTAATTTTTCTTCTATTCTACCAGAGCTTAATAACTCTGAAATTGTCTCCGTCACAAAGGAATCTTCCTTAATTGCCGACTTGTTATTTTTGAAAAACATGGATGGTGGTGATGTAATGAAAGGAATGCGGTAACCCTCATTGATAACAGACAAAACCATGGATGATGCCCCTATATGAAACCAAAATTGTGAGTGAGCTCGTAACCTGCCTTTCACATTGACTTTATCAGAAATTAAATTCTTAATACTGCTATCCTGATAATCACATCGTACCTCCAACACGTCAGCAAACTTATGTGACAGGCTTGCCACCTTAAGAGACGCTTGAGCCTGACGTTGATGGCGCTGCAATTGACTCTGCGGGCTTGAATGAGCCTGTGGGCGTGGTTCCCGCAATTGCTGGTAGGAAGTTGTACCCTGTTCGATGAAAGGCGGGAGCTTGCCATGGAACCGACACACCTCTGGAGTGGAAAGTGTTGTATCCAAGGGGAAGAGCCGTCTGAGCTCGGGATCGGACTCGGTGTGACAGTGGGGGGCCTGTTGCGTAGGGACACTCCCGGGCCCAGTGGCCAGGCATTCTGCAGCTGAAACACACATCATTTGGCATGCCTAAAATGTATAATGAGAAAAAATACAAACAGCGAGAAAAACTGGAACTTCATATAAGGAAAACACGAACAATATGGGTAACCAGCAGTGAACGACCTGAAAGAACTCACTGGTCACTACCGTAGCTTTATATATCCGAATGCTTTAATGCTTCGGTGAGTTTACATCAATTCTAGGCGTGGCTCCCTTGAACCATAACCAACACTTTGCATTGAACGGGGGGCACACTCCCATCATTGATGCTATCCCAACGAATGAAACTAAATTTTCATGCTCCTTCGCTTCGCTCATCCGCATGAAAAACAGTTTCATTCTAAGAACAGCCTCAATGATTACACTATACGACAAAATGATTCAATTTCTGAATTATTTTAATGACAACTTTGGATAAGGGCCAGGATTCAGATGCCCTTTGAAACAACCAAAGACAAAAGGGGGAATTTAACGTTTTACCTCGAAAAAGACTACGGTCACCAAAATTCTTGAAAACCACCCCATCTTGCTGTCGTCTATCCGAAGTCTTTTGTTTCTTTCTTCCTTCCAATTCTTTGAGAGCAGCGTCCTCAGCTATCTGCACCTTCTTCTGATCTTCGGAAGACTGGTCTCTCTTGCCGCCCTTCTCTAACTGTTGAATGGTGATCCAACCTGCTCTACTGCTATCAGCGATCTTGATCTTTTGCTTTCTATCCGCTAAAAGGTCCTCAGCCTCGTGAATAGCTTCGACGACCTTGTCTGTATCACCCTTCTGCAAAAAGGCGACTTTTATTTTATCTAGAATAATCTCTAGCTGTCCACAAAACAGCAATTGGGCAGAATTACCGGGCTTGGTCAACTCCTTCGCTTCCAATTTTATTTTGAGTTCCTTCACCGCTGTTTCATCTGTGATAGTGGAGTTAGCCAACTTGTCGAATTTCTTGTCGAAATAACTCTGAAACTTTTCAAACAAAAGCTCAGTGCTTAAAGCAGAACCGTGCTCCTCTGCATTAGCCATAACACTATCAGAACTTCATATAAGGAAAACACGAACAATATGGGTAACCAGCAGTGAACGACCTGAAAGAACTCACTGGTCACTACCGTAGCTTTATATATCCGAATGCTTTAATGCTTCGGTGAGTTTACATCAATTCTAGGCGTGGCTCCCTTGAACCATAACCAACACTTTGCATTGAACGGGGGGCACACTCCCATCATTGATGCTATCCCAACGAATGAAACTAAATTTGCCTCTTGTCTCCATGCCCCTGGTCATTGCCTAATGCCTTGGTGCTCCGGTAGAAATTTACAAATTAAAAATTTCCTCATGAGTCATAGGGTGCGCTTCACCAAGGAGAAAATGCCTTGTTGCCCATGCCCTTTTAGGAGTGCTGATGTAATCTATGTATATTTGGTTTGCGGTAACACCATGTGTGTATCTACTTGCCAGGTAGAGTTTGTTCTTAGAGAATTGTCTTGCTTTATTCTACTGCCGTGGAGTAGATAATTGGGGGTTCCAGAGACTTCTCAGTTCTGAAAAGAACCTCCTTTTAACTATTACCAGGGTGGATGGTATAGAAATTAGACTGGACTACTACTTTAGCTTATGGGATCGTAATTAACTGTACTGCCGCAGAGTCAGTTCTGAATTGGTCTCAACGTTTCGAATAGCTTGCTCTAGTCATCGTCAGGAGACTGATGTAATCAACTTTCTAACAGTATGGTTGATTTGGATTGTCTCTTCCCTTCAGTCTAGCAACTTATCAGAAGATGCAGTCAATCTTAGCCCAGGTGGAGTTCTCTATGGAGAAGACAAAGCTGATACATGACATGAACACCAAGGAGATAACCAACTATGAAGACCTCTACAGTGACATAGGTAAAGCCAAGATGCAACTACCAGGGCCCAATTTTAATGAGCTGTTTAGGGGAGGCCCTAATTCCTGGGGATGGGTGGTCGGGCTGAGCTGCTCTGTGGGTGAAGGGGAGGCTCTAATTCCTGGGGATGGGTGGTAGGGCTGAGCTGCTCTGTGGGTATTGGGGAGGCTCTAATTCCTGGGGATGGTTGGTAGGGCTGAGCTGCACTGTGGGTATAGGGGAGGCTCTTATTCCTGGGGATGGGTGGTAGGGCTGAGCTGCACTGTGGGTATAGGGGAGGCTCTAATTCCTAGGGATGGGTGGTAGGGCTGAGCTGCACTGTGGGTATAGGGGAGGCTCTTATTCCTGGGGATGGGTGGTAGGGCTGAGCTGCTCTGTGGGTATTGGGGAGGCTCTAATTCCTGGGGATGGGTGGTAGGGCTGAGGTGCACTGTGGGTATAGGGGAGGCTCTAATTCCTGGGGATGGGTGGTAGGGCTGAGCTGCACTGTGGGGTAAAGGGGAGGCTCTAATTCCTGGGGATGGGTGGTAGGGCTGAGCTGCACTGTGGGTATAGGGGAGGCTCTAATTCCTGGGGATGGGTGGTAGGGCTGAGCTGCACTGTGGGTATAGGAGAGGCTTTAATTCCTGGGGATGGTTGGTATGGCCGAGCTGCTCTGTGGGTGTAGGGGAGGCTCTTATTCCTGGGGATGGGTGGTAGGGCCGAGTTGCACTGTGGGTATAGGGGAGGCTTTAATTCCTGTAGATGGGTGGTATGGCTGAGCTGCACTGTGGGTATAGGGGAGGCTCTTTTTTTTTTTTTATTTTTTTTTTATAGATGAATGTTAAATGACTTAAGTTGAAATGAAATTATAAATTTCATTTAAGATTTTTTGTTTATGCCCGCAGAGTTGAGTATTCAAGAGGCACATACTAAGATAACAGCTTGCAAACAGAAAGTACAGGAGGCCAAGAGAGTCCGTAAGAACAGACAAGAGTACGACGCCCTAGCTAAAGTGATTAAGACCCAACCGGACAGGCAAGAAACAATGAAGTAAGTAAAGTACAGACAAGAAAAGATTAACTCACATAGACATGCATGATATTCTTCCAACTTAAGGGCAGTGGACACTATTGGTAATTGTCAAAGACTTGCCTTCACAGTTGGTATATTTCAACATATGCATAAAATAACTAACCTGTGTTAATTTTAGCTCAATCGGTCATTGAAGCTGGAGATAATAATGAAAGAAAAAAACGCCTTTGTCACACACGAAGTTGTGTGCGCTTAGATGGTTGATTTCGAGACCTCAAGTTCTAAATCTGAGGTCTCAAAATCAAATTCGTGGAAAATTACTTCTTTCTCGAAAACTATGGCACTCTAGAGGGAGCCGTTTCTCAGAATGTTTTATACTATCAACCGCTTCCCAATACTTGTCACCAAGAAAGGTTTTATGCCAATAATTATTTTGAGTTATTACCAATAGTGTCCACTGCCTTTAAAGCCATTGGACACTTTCGGTAATTAGTATTGTCCAAGGCCCACACTTCGTGTATCACAACTTATATATAAAATAACAAACCTGTGAAAATTTAGGCTCAATCGGTCATCGGAGTCGGGAGAAAATAACGGGAAACCTACCCTTGTTTCCGCACGTTTCGCCATGCCATGACATGTGTTTAAAATAAATCCGTAGTTCTCGATATGGAGAATTGATATTGTTTTAATGTTTTCTCAAAAAGTAAAGCATTTCATGGAACAATATTTCAAGAGAAGTCTTTCACCATTACCTTCTGTTACTTTTCGGTTACTTTTTCAAAATGTCCACAGATTTGTATTAAACTTACAGGGGTTGAAGATGATGATATGATATGATACCTAAACCATAGCATAGCGGGTTAATACCTTTTTACATGCTAAAACTGAGACGAAACTTATTTGTTTTACTCATTTCTCAAAAACTACAGCACCTCAGTAAGTAAAATTTCAAGGGAAGCTTTTTATAATCATAATCTTCAAACTGTGTAAATCTGTGCACATTGTGTTTTGTGTTCGGAAAAAGTACATAGACCCTTTAAAGAGAAGGTACACGTTTGATAATTACTCAAAACCAATATTAACTTTAAAACTGACTTGGTAACAAGCATTGGAGAGCTGTTGATAGTATAAAACATTGTGGGAAACGACTCCCTCTGAAGTAACATAGTTTTTGAGAAAGAGGTAATTTCTCACTAAAAATAATAAAAGACTTCTAGCTAGAAGTCTTTTATTCTTATCTGATTACAATTTCGTCCAACAAGGGTGTTTTTTTCTCATAATTTTCTTGCAACTTCGATGACCAATTGAGCCCAAATTTTCACAGGCTTGTTATTTTATGGTTATGATGGGATACACCAAGTGAGAAGACTGGTCTTTGACAATTACCAAACGTGTACCTTCCCTTTTAGTCTGACTGCAATTGTTGTTTTTTTGCCCTTAGACAAATCTGAAAATGTTTGATAAAATAGCCTGAAAAAAGGATATAAGTCAACACCATATGAACTTGTAGGTTAGCCCTTCAAACAATTGTAGCCATGACCAGGCGATGATGGTCACAGAAGCCATGACTGGAAACCAAGCCCACACTCTGACAGTATCAGAGCATGACACTCAGAACTTTGACAACCCAATTAAAAGAAAAAAATTGTTCTTTAACAAAGTGTTTATACTTTTATCTGACTAATGCAGGAAACTAGAAGATCTGGATAAAGAGCTTTCCACCCTGAAAAACAGTAAGCAGTCTCTGCAGCAGAAGGTAAGGAGTGTTATAAGATATGAAAAGGTTTGCGGTAACACCATGTAATGGCTATCTCTAAATGAGTTGGGGTGGTTTTGAAAAGAACCGTTGGTTTCAACTCAACGATTCGATCAGTATGCTCTGATCGTCTTCTGGGGAAAGCTGGACTCTGCTGCATGTGTTATAAGGTTTTTCCCCTCTTTCTAAAACATTAATTTTTAGAAGAAAATTGTTGGTAAATTAAAAACGATGAACGGGAGTCGTAGCTTAGAAGAAAAATTCAACAGATTCTCTGTATTTACCTCTTTCTAAAACATTCATTTTGAGGGGGGGGGGGGGAGGTGGATGGTAGCTGAGAAAAAGCCCCACAGATTATTGATAGTTTCAATTTGAAAGCTCATCAATTATATTATTTCTGTTTACCCAAACTGGTCAACGGCTTCTGACATTTTGACCATGGCAGAATCTTTTCTTATATTCTTCTTCTTCTTTGAGTTGCCCACAGTTATATTGTGGTAACAAAAGCAATCAAGTGGAAACACATGAACTGAGAGATGTTTAACTGTATTGCTATAAAAAGTCAAAACAGGACTATGACATTTTATATAACTTTCATGAGTTGTATGTATTATGTATGTGACAACACAGCATACATAACAATTGTGGGAAAAAAGCAATCAAGTGTCCACTGAGTTTATTATGTGGTTGTTTTACTATACCTCTTAAAGGCAGTGGACACTATTGGTAATTACTCAAAATAATGATTAGCATAAAACTTCACTTGGTAACGAGTAACGGGGAGAGGTTGATAGTATAAAACATTGTGAGAAACGGCTCCCTCTGAAGTGACGTAGTTTTCACGAATTTGATTTCGAGACCTCAAGTTTAGAATTTGAGGTCTCGAAATCAACCATCTAAACGCACATAACTTCGTGTGACAAGGGTGTTTTTTCTTTCATTATTATCTCGCAACTTTGACGCCCAATTGAGTTCAAATTTTCACAGGTTTGTTTTTTTACGCAAATGATGAGATACACCAAGTGAGAAGACTGGTCTTTGTCAATTACCAATAGTGTCCGCTGCCTTTAATTCTCAAGATCAGCATCATTAAGCTGGGGAAAATGTGGATTGACATTTTAGGTGCCACCATCTGACATGTATGTGAAGCGATTTTGTAACTTTGTTATAAATTATATTTATATTCCCAGCTCGAGGACAGAAAAAAACAGTTCCACGTTCTCATCAGTTCTATCCAAGAATTACAGAGAATTCTAGACGGTGAGTTGACAAGTTTTCAGTTCTCTTTTAGGGGTGCAACAAAGAAAAATCAATGTAACAAAGACATCAAGAGTGTCATGGCCGAGTGTTTAAGAGCATTGAATTCAAGTTCTGGTGCTCAGTCACCAGAGTGTGGGTTCGAATCCCGGTCGTGACACTTGTGTCCTTGAGCAAGATACTTTACTATAATTGCTTCTCTTCACCCTGGGGTATAAATGGGTACTTGCGAGGAGAGAGATATGCAGTCAAATTCTATTGCGGATGTGATATGAGTGAAACACCCTAGTCGTTTTGTATATACAAAGGCAGCTAATACATTAACAAGATTGGATAGGTTTCCACCGTTGTTCCTCAATATCATTGTGTTATGTTTGACAGATATTGCTTCATGTATTTGCTCTCAAAGAAATGGTCGGCCTATCAAGTACAATTACATTTTACACTGTTTTAATGTGAGGTGAGAGACTTATAATTTTCCCCCAACATTTATAATACATTAAGGATAGGCCTGATACTGATAGGAGGAAACAAAGGCGATCGCCTCCATGCCTCCTGGTCACTGCCTCGATGCCCTTGAAATGCTGTGCAGTAGAAATTTACAATTAGCTCAAAGGTTGCCCTTTACTTAAAAAAAAAGCCACGGTGCCCTTGCCCTTTTAAAAACGAAGTGCACAGGCCTGTAAGGACTGAGACAAATGTGTGCATCGTTAAACTGAATATGACCTTGGAGCCCCTCCTAAAGATTTATATATTTTGTTCACTTTTTCCACAGAGGATGACAAAGGGCTTGAAATTCAAATGGATACCACACTAGACAGCTCCATGGATACAAGCGTCGGTGAGAAACGGTAGCGTCAAAAGAACATTTTTGTAAAAAGGACAAAGTCGCTTGGATTTTGGCTACCATCATCACAAATTCTTGGGACTCTGCGTGGATGTCTTGAAGTTTGTGAATGCATCTTGGAGATGTCACCACAGGATGTTTTATTTTTTGCGGAATATTGGTTGTTGTTTTGTCTGCTGACTGACCTGGAAATTCCAATGGACCATGGATTTTGGATCACCTTAATTTGAGTATAATCACCAGAAGTAAAGGCCATTGTGACACATGAGCCAGGGGCCGATTTCACAAAGAGCTAAAATTGATTGCAACTGCAAATCAGTCATAGTTGCTTAGTAAAGTGTGATGTCACAATGCAAATCACTACGGTGATACTGACAATTTGTCTTACGATGGATGTTATTGCTTTGTGAAATCGAGCCAAGGTCTTGTATTTGTAAACTGGCCATGCTGACTCATCTGTCCCAATGAGTGTGTCAATCTAAAAACAATGTTGTGCAAACACTATGGGTTATTGTAGTTACCTCTAGCCCAGGAGGCCTTTCACACTAAAATAAATACTACAGTAACATCCAGGGCCCAATTTCATAAAGCTGCTTAAGCATAAAAAGCAGCTAAGGTAATTTTGCTTACCGGAATAAGGTTACCAGCCAAACTGCAATGTATTGTGTTCAAGTTGTCACCGGTATCCTGCTCATTTCTGCTAAAAAGCAGGAAATTTCTAAGCAATATTTTTCTGCTTCTAAAAGCAGCTCTATGAAATTGGGCCCTGAGGATCTTAATACAAATAAGCCATTTGCATGTTAGATTTGACTAATGTCTGGTACAATGATGTGCTTGATCACAAGTTACCGCTTACATTTGAATTCCTCAGACTATCGAGACAGTTGCTACACGTCACATGATTGGGGGCAAACTTTTGCATAGTTACGTAAGAGATAGTAACCCAACCCATAGACAATTCTGAATGGTGTGTTTAAGTCACAACGTTACCAGGGTCTGCTCATCTGGAGGTTGCTATACAAAAGCTTGCCCTGAACCATTTGACATAGCAACTGTCTCTATAGTCTGAGGAACTCAAATGTAAGCAATACATTGTGACTAAGCAAGTCATTGTACAAGATATTATTCAAATCTAACTCGCAAATTTCAAAGCTCCATAATTCAAACCTTATTAGTGTAAGAAGCTATTCCTCCGGCACGTACATTTTTTGGTGGTCGGTTTTGGTTGTCAGTTATTCTTGGTAAATCTGTTGCATAAAAACATCACTGACATCGATAGTGCTTTGTGGTCAGTTTCAAATATGACAGTTACCTACATGTACATGCATATTGTAGTTCCATTAAAAGAACTTAAAGCTTTTTAAACACTTATGTCATAGTGTTTAAATCAGAGTTAAAACCTCTTAGAAGTAAACTGCAAATGTTTAACTTTCACCAAATTGTATTGATGCTACGCACACCTGCTTCGAGTGGCGCTCAATGTATGCTGGGAGGACCAATGAGGACCTATATGGCGTCCTACCTATGGTCGGAAACCAAATCACAGCCTGTCAGATGCAGTTAACAGGCCACCTAACAGGTAGCCTGAACATCTGACGTCACACTTCGAGGTTCGTGAAAAACGCCAGAGACCTGCCTCCAGCCGGCGTGTACATTCACCTTTGACCTACATTCATTCCACATAGAGAGATATGCAGTCAAATTCTATTGCGGATGTGATATGAGTGTTCTGTTTGGGCATCTATGGAAAACTCATGTCACCGCACCTTTTTCCAATGAAAACATTGCATCCAATGGAATCACTGAATCTTTGTAGACGGGACATGGGCCCAGTTTACCTTACGGCACCTGGAGTTGGTCAATCACCAAGTCAATCTCTGGAAACCATTTCATGGACACAGAAGACGAGGGTGCTGCAAAAGGACACTGGTGTAGAATCAACAGATGAACTGGCCACCCTCATGCAAGATCGATGCACTTGGAAAAGCTATACTCGGAGCCTGCCTGTGGGCGACCGAGTGCGTGAGTGAGTATAACGTCTGTAATCAGGAAAATGGGTAAGTTGAAAGAAAGCACAATAAACATAAATACTTTGGTCGATGTCCAGCTTAAAGGCTCTGTTTTTTAATTTATTATTACTCAAAGTAATTGGTACTTAGCAATGGAAAATATAAACCACTTTGTGAAACGGCTCCTTCTGAAGTAACCTAGTCTTTAAATAGGGTAATTTCTAACTCAAATATTAAAAGACTTGTCTTTTATTTGGCATCTGAAAGCTTACAAATTTGTACAACAAGGGTGTTTTTCCTTAATATTCTTTAATATTCTTTTAATAATAATATCGAAGTCTTATATAGCGCACGTGAGTACCCTTACCATACAAAACTGCTTATTAAGCAGTATGTTAGCAGTCCGTAAGCAGTCATTGACAATGAATGCTTAGTTAGGCAGTCATAAGTAGTCAAGAGAATAACTAAGATATTCAAACTTTCAGAAAGATAGGTGGTTGCAGTGATGAATTCTGAGACCCAATTATTTAGCACCTTACATGTATAAGGGTTTACAAGGTGCTACGGCACATACAATGTACACCAGCCACAGCCAGGAACACCGGGGCGAACCCCTTCTCTTTTCGATAAGTGCACTGGGTTCTTTTACATGCGTTACACAATACATGGGGCCAACGGCTTTACGTTCCATCCGAAGGACCAAGCAATGGTTAAGTGTCTTGCTAAAGGACACAAGTGTCACGGCTTTGCATTTGAACCCACACTCTGCTGATCAGAAACACCAGAGTTTGAATTAGATGCTCTTAACCGCTCAGCCACGACACTTGCAATGGACCCTTCCCATGAAATATGCTAATTACATTCACGCATGCGTACAGACCCTGTTGGTTGGCAAACACCATAGAGTTGTGCACTAAGCAAACGCACAATCGCGTCTGCGTCACGCACCCGTTAGCCGTGTACAAAACAGCGCGATGTTCCCTCATTTTGCCAACCAAAACGTCAGTGCGCACGCGCTACGTGCAATTTACATATTTCATGGGAAGGGTCTATTGCGATGACTAGCTGAATCTAAATTGATTGAGAATGCGGGTCATACTAAACATGTCCAGTGCCTTTAAGTGCTTTGTATTATGTTGGTATCATGGGTAACCAGCTACCTAAAATTAATTTTTTGCCTGTGCCTTGAAACATTCGTGTGGCATGTAAGCTCATGTGCACCACCTTTCATGTGCACATCTGTTTTACAGAAGTATTAAAGAAACAATATGCATGATTATTTTCTATTGCCTTGTATATTATCAAGTTTTGCCCTAAAATGCACAAGGCTATTGACCCAATTCATTTGACGTCATCATCAGAATAATCTTGGATGTGCCATATTGGTGGGCTAGGTCACTGCGTTATACAGCGAAGTGCGCATTTTAGATGACGCGGCATTTACACGTAAGTCTATTGACCACCAAACTGGTGAGCGTGGCAGAGTCGCCGTGTGTGACGTGCGTCCAAGGGGTCCATATGTTATAATTTCACTCTCTTTACTTACTTACACTTGCACCCCTCATAGCTAAAGTGACTTTATGTAATGCCTGTGTGTATGTATTGTACCCTAAGTACAAATGAGTATAGAAATGTGAAGTTTGCCAATTGGCAGCCCTCATAACCAAAGTGACTTCATGGTATGCCCTTTGGATTCATTTTTATTACTTTCATATTAGTATAGACTCTTCATCAAGGGTTCCAGTTGCCTTTTATTCACTTTACTATCTGTATGAGTAAAAACACTTCTTCAAGTTTTCCAAATGTCACCCCTCATAAGCAAAGTTCCTTTATGGTATAAAAATAATAATAATAATAGCGGCTTCTTATATAGCATATATGTCCGTCACTCAGTGACACTCCTTGCGCTGTAACATACAGTATTACCTGGGACTAGGTATGGGACTATACAGTATTATGTGGGACTAGGTATGAATTATGAGAACTAATTTGTAGCACCATGAAGTGTTTAACAAGGTGCTGTGGTAACCCCTTCTCTTTTTGATAAGTGCACTGAGGTTCTTTTACATGCGTTACATAATACATGGGGCCAACGGCTTAGCGTCCAATCCGAAGGACGAAGCAATGGTTAAGTATCTTGCTAAAGGACACAAGTGTCACGGCTGGGGATTTGAACCTTTTTGTTACCATTTTACTTGACACTCTTTAATGGTATGACTTTTTGTGTTCTTTTTACTCTTCGTACATATGAATGTAGAGACTATGCATGTTTTCCAGTTGGCACCCCTCATTACTGGAGTGACTTTATGGTACGCTTTTTGTGTTTAATTCACCTTCTGAACAATAGTATGTGTATTGACACCTCGTCAAGTTTTCCAATTGGGACCCTTCATAACTAAAGTGGATTTATGGTATGCATTTTTCCCCCATTTTACTCTCTATACATATATACATTGGTATGTGCGGAGGGTGAATTTAATACCAAAAAGGCATACCGGCACAAAGTCAGGCCGAGTCCGAAACGACGACTTCGGCTACAGCTACGGCTAGATCGCGCGCGTCTGCCTATTCTTCAACACTGGTAGACGCGCTGATCTAGACGTAGAGCTGTAGCCGAAGTCGTCGTTTCGGACACGGCCTCACTTTGGTTATGAGGGGTGCCAATTGGAAAACTTGACGAAGTGTTGATACACATGTGCAGAAGGGCTGTGAGGCCAAAATTCCAACGCCTTTAACTGCATGGGTTCTATTTTCCCTAATTTTCTGAATACGCGCCCAACTGGCAGTAGAAAATCGGGCCAGAAACGCGGATCGCTACAGCTCGGTGAGGGGAGGGAGCGAGGGGTCGCGATAGTTGAGAGTGAGTTTGAATAATCACGTCCTGCACTGAGAATACATTTTTTTTGCACGTGTTGAGAACGAGTTCGATGCCGTTGGGGTTTTCAAGTATTTCTTTGTTGCAGCTTCAAGGCGTACAGCTTTTAGTTGTCCTGCAAAAAGCGAATTTTAGTGTACTTTGCTTCACAAAAATTGAATTCTCAATGGCTCCTTTTGACAACAGTCACGAACAGCAGCAATTTCTTGAGGCAATGTTTTTTGTCCTGTGTTATTAGAGTTAGCTGTATCATCTGGCTGTTCAGTACTGCACAGAGACTCCACAATCGGGACATCATCGGTGCAGGCGCGAACATCTTCAGTGCCAGTGTTGCAGCATACAGTTGACCATGGAGCTATTGACGCACCCCACGCCCAACATGAAGTCACTTCGAACCCAAGTCACTTCGTACCAAAGTCACAACCGTAAGTTTCTTGAGTCGATCTTATCCACAAATCATCAAGTATATTTTTGAACAGAGCACATTTTGTTTTGATTGAAAATTCTGTTTCCGAGATGCATTAAAGGCAGTGGACACTAATAATATTGGTAATTACTCAAAATAATTATTAGCATAAAACCTTATTACGAGAAATGGGGAGCTGTTGATGGTTTAAAAAACTGTGAGAAACGGATCCCTCTGAAGTAACGTAGTTTTTGAGAAAGAAGTAATTTTCCACGAATTTGATTTCGAGACCTCAGATTTAGAATTTGAGGTCTCGCAATCAAGCATTTGAAAGCACACAACTTGTGTGACAACAGTGTTTTTCCTTCCATTATTATTTCGCTATTTCGACGACCAATTGAGCTCAAATTCCCACAGGTTTGATAATTCATGCATATGTTGAGATACACCAAGTGATTTTGAGGCCTCAAATTCTAAATCTGAGGTCTCAAAATCAAAATTACTTCTTTCTGAAATTCTCGAAAACTACGTCAGGATAACTTTCTGTATGGCGCCACCACTTTTTCACTAATTTTTACAAAAAGGAATAACGCATTGAGGTGAATGAGATACTATATTATTTCATTTCGATTGAAAAAGTGGTGGTGCCATATGGAAACTTTTCCCTACGTCACTTCAGAGGGAGCCGTTTCTCACAATGTTTTATACTATCAACCTCTCCCCATTACTTGTAATCAAGAAAAGTTTTTAGGTACCATTTCAATACCAAATAACCAAAGACTAAAATACAAAAATACTGTACACTAGGATTGGATAACCTATTTCTTGCTCTTCCTCAAAAATTTGCCATTGTATTGATATTTCAGCTCTCAAATTGTTCACAAGTGGATGTTGTAATATTTATTGTCCCCACGCATGTTGTGCCATCCCTCAATCCTTGCCAACCTTATGTTTTTTTATTCAACTATCAAACTGCATCAAAGTGCTGGCCCAACTCTCAAAAACCAATGTTTACACCATCTTTAGACATTTCACCAAAACATGTTGACCAATCTATCAAAATTTGCTGAATATTTTTCTTCGCTGAAACCGTCTTAAAACTGATGTTGTGCTTTCTCTGTTAAGGTTCCCTGGGCTAATACTGCGCAAATCGTTCAGTACCTGAAGAGTTTTTAAAGGAAGTGGACACTAATGGTAAGTACTCAAAATAATTATTAGCATACAAAGGAGTCCTCCTCTCCCACTATGTAACATTGCTTTTCTCTCCACTTATCTATTTACATTTGTCGTCTTCAGTAAGCCTGGTTTTATATTCTTTGTATTTTGTCGTCAGCGTTTTGTATTGTCATTGTGTGTTTGTCTTGTCCTTGTTTCTTCTTCGCTTTTTGTTTGTTTGTTAGTCTGTCTGTATAAAGGCTGTTGTCTACAAGCCTCGGCTTATTCTCACAGCCTCATGCCCTCGCTCCTCTCTTGTACATAGTTAATTCCTAGTTATTAATTTAATATTTGCTTTGAAATTATATTGTTTCTCTATAATTTAATGCGCTCTAGATTTTGATACATTTTCATGTACTGTTTAAAGGCAGTGGACACTATTGTTAAATACTCAAAATAATTTTAAGCATAAAACCTTACTTGGTATCGAGTAATTGGGAGATGTGGACAGTGTAAAACAGTGTGCCGCTGGCTCCCTCTGAAATGATGTAGTTTTCAAGAAAGAAGTAATTTTTCCATGATTTTGATTTTGAGGCCTCAGATTTAGAATTTGAGGTCTCGCAATCAAGCAGTGTTTTTCCTTCCATTATTATTTCGCTATTTCGACGACCAATTGAGCTCAAATTCCCACAGGTTTGATAATTCATGCATATGTTGAGATACACCAAGTGATTTTGAGGCCTCAAATTCTAAATCTGAGGTCTCAAAATCAAAATTACTTCTTTCTGAAATTCTCGAAAACTACGTCAGGATAACTTTCTGTATGGCGCCACCACTTTTTCACTAATTTTTACAAAAAGGAATAACGCATTGAGGTGAATGAGATACTATATTATTTCATTTCGATTGAAAAAGTGGTGGTGCCATATGGAAACTTTTCCCTACGTCACTTCAGAGGGAGCCGTTTCTCACAATGTTTTATACTATCAACCTCTCCCCATTACTTGTAATCAAGAAAAGTTTTTAGGTACCATTTCAATACCAAATAACCAAAGACTAAAATACAAAAATACTGTACACTAGGATTGGATAACCTATTTCTTGCTCTTCCTCAAAAATTTGCCATTGTATTGATATTTCAGCTCTCAAATTGTTCACAAGTGGATGTTGTAATATTTATTTTCCCCACGCATGTTGTGCCATCCCTCAATCCTTGCCAACCTTATGTTTTTTTATTCAACTATCAAACTGCATCAAAGTGCTGGCCCAACTCTCAAAAACCAATGTTTACACCATCTTTAGACATTTCACCAAAACATGTTGACCAATCTATCAAAATTTGCTGAATATTTTTCTTCGCTGAAACTGTCTTAAAACTGATGTTGTGCTTTCTCTGTTAAGGTTCCCTGGGCTAATACTGCGCAAATCGTTCAGTACCTGAAGAGTTTTTAAAGGAAGTGGACACTAATGGTAAGTACTCAAAATAATTATTAGCATACAAAGGAGTCCTCCTCTCCCACTATGTAACATAGCTTTTCTCTCCACTTATCTATTTACATTTGTCGTCTTCAGTAAGCCTGGTTTTATATTCTTTGTATTTTGTCGTCAGCGTTTTGTATTGTCATTGTGTGTTTGTCTTGTCCTTGTTTCTTCTTTGCTTTTTGTTTGTTTGTTAGTCTGTCGGTATAAAGGCTGTTGTCTACAAGCCTCGGCTTATTCTCACAGCCTCATGCCCTCGCTCCTCTCTTGTACATAGTTAATTCCTAGTTATTAATTTAATATTTGCTTTGAAATTATATTGTTTCTCTATAATTTAATGCGCTCTAGATTTTGATACATTTTCATGTACTGTTTAAAGGCAGTGGACACTATTGTTAAATACTCAAAATAATTTTAAGCATAAAACCTTACTTGGTATCGAGTAATGGGGAGATGTGGACAGTGTAAAACAGTGTGCCGCTGGCTCCCTCTGAAATGATGTAGTTTTCAAGAAAGAAGTAATTTTTCCATGATTTTGATTTTGAGGCCTCAGATTTAGAATTTGAGGTCTCGCAATCAAGCATTTGAAAGCACACAACAGTGTTTTTCCTTCCATTATTATTTCGCTATTTCGACGACCAATTGAGCTCAAATTCCCACAGGTTTGATAATTCATGCATATGTTGAGATACACCAAGTGAGAAGACTGGGTTGCGTTCCACTCGGGCGAACGTTGCCAACAGTTGCGCACGTTCGCCAACAATTTCAAGTGGAACGAGTTGTGTGCTGCCACCGTTGGCGAACGTTGGCAACTTAAGGCGAACATACTTCTGAGGTGTTGGCGAGCGGTTTTAAAAAAATACTACGTTCGGTGCGCGCCATCTTCATTTGAGGGCGCCGCCATATTGACGTAATGCGCACCAATTGTTCCAAAGATAACGTTTGCGTGAGCTGTTTTGAGTCGTTTGCGCAAGTAGAACGCACCCCTGGTCTTTGACAATTACTAAAAGTGTCCAGTGTCTTTAATGCTCACAATTGTTTTTTTGTTTTCAACAAGTGTATGGAATAACCGTATTATTTTATTTAATTTAATTTAATCGAATGTAGGCATAAAACCTTACTTGGTGTAATAGTAATGGGGAGCTGTTGATAGTATAAAACATTGTGAGAAAAGGCTCCCTCTGAAGCGACATGGTTTTCGAGAAGGAAGTAATTTTCCACGAATTTTATTTCGAGACCCCAGAATTAGATTTTGAGGTCTCAAAATCAAGCATCTGAAAGCACACAACTTAGTGTGACAATGGTGTTTTTTCTTTCATTATTATCTCGCAACTTCGACGACCAATTGAGCTCAAATTTTCACAGGTTTGTTATTTTATGCACATTTAAAAAAAATTGCAATTTAATTTGATTTTGTTTGTTTGCTCATTTGTATCCAGACAATCTATGTTCAATATATTACGGATGTTCTGCTATATTAATAAAATGGTTGTTTTTTAGGCTCATGATGTCTATTTCTCACAATATTGCTGATGTACTGATATTTAGCACCCAAATTGTTCAGAAGCGGCTAATGTAATCTTTTATTTTCCCATTGCATGTAGCCCTAGACTTGCCAACATATTGATTTTGTTAAACTCTCAATCTGTATCCCAAATGCCAATTTTATACCATCCATTATGTTTCCAAAACTACGTAGCCGGTCCCTCTAAACTTCTTGACCAAACGTTTTTAAACCTTCAAAAACTTTCCCAAGCAAATGTATTTTCTGAAATTTCACACTTCAAGTTGTTTAGTGCCTTCTGACATAGGATTTGCCTACTATGACGTCACGTGTAGCAAGGCACCTTATACCGCATACATTCTAGAGTTTCTTGTAGAAATTGGTTCAGCCGCTTTTTCAGGCTTCACATGTGTGTGTGTGTAGCGGCAAACGTTCACCGCGATGAGTTTTTTTCTGTCTTCGATGACAGTGCACGTCGTTCGTTAGATAAAGTTTGTTTAACATCGCGAATGCTGCGTGCTGCTTTTTTTACGGAATTAAGTGTTTGCATCTCTGTGGTATTTACAAAAAAATGCAGTTAAAACAAAACAATCTTTTTTTTTTCTCTTTTTTTTTTTTTTTTTTTTTTTTTTGATCGAAAAATTTAGAAAGTCTGTAAAATAGCATAGCTAGGTAAGCAACGATTGCATTCGGGCGCAGGTTCAATTGGTTCATGTTCTTTCTTGTTAAATTTTAAGTCGATTTTATAAAAGAATTGTTGTTTTCTGCTGTTTGTAAAGCCTCAAAAAATTTAATTGTCCATACTTTTTTTTTTCCAGTGGAAATACATAATGGCACTGTCTTTCAGGTGAGGTCTTTTTCCTTTATTCGTTCGTTATAAGGCCTATTTACAAAATTTAAAAAACCTTAAATAAAAACAATTTGTTCTGGAGTTCAATTTTTGTTAATTCTCTTGCCAACCTGTTATTTAAAAACTGAATTGATTTTAGTTGTTCAAATTATAGCCTATATTGTGCTGTATATGTTCCTGGTGGCTCATGATGTCTATTCCTATAAACTTGCCAATTTACTGAAGTTTTAGCTGGAAAAGGTTTTACACGCTGATGTTGTGATCTTTAATTTTCACCACGCATGATGGCCCATTTCTCACAGACAACCTCATGATTTTTTTTCAACTCACAAACTGTATCCCAGTGCCTGCGCAACTCTCAAAAGCTAATGTTAGGGCCTACACCATATTACATTTTTAATCCTCAAAAATTTGTCTTTACAAACTTACCAATAATATAATATAGTTGTTCAAGGAACACGTTGCCTTGGGTCAGTCGAGTTGGTCTTTGAAAAGCATTGGAAACCGTTTGTAAAAATGTTTACTCCTACAAATGGCCGACCGTGTTAGTCGACAAGGAAAGGAAAACCACGCAATTCCGAGTGATACTTGTGTGGATCATTATATTCTACTTTTAAAATTGCAAGTTTTTTCCTTTAACGTCGCGAACTAACACGGTTAGCCATTTTATGTCAAAATGTTGACCCCACAAAATGGCTGACCATGTTTCCCCACGACGTATTAAGAAAACCGTGCAATTTTGAGGCATGTTTGTGTGGATCCTAATATTCCTCTTTTAAAATGTCTTTCTAACCATATGCATTTTATAACAAACGCATTTCAAACGCTTTTTAAAGACCAACTCGACTGATCCAAGGCAACGTGTTCCTTTATGTCATGTCGTGTATTTTTTTATTCTATCTCTGTTTGCCATGCTGGTTGTTTCTAGGAGTTGGCTGCTGCCTACACAGACTCGACTGATCCAAGGCAATGTGTTCCTTTATGTCATGTCGTGTATTTTTTTATTCTATCTCTGTTTGCCATGCTGGTTGTTTCTAGGAGTTGGCTGCTGCCTACACAGATGATGAAAGCCTAACAACTTGGAACATGTCTAGAAATTCACTGCAGGCTATCCATGTAAAGGTTGTGATATCTAGGAACTCAATGCTTCACTACGAACACTGTAGGTCAACAACTATTGTCTTCAAAGGGTAAGTCTTGAAGTTTGATCCCATATCTACTTTACTTTGTCTCATCATACAAAAATTGTCTTGTGCACTGAGGTCATATCTCTCTGTTGGTTTTTACCATCTAGTTCTCGGACACTAAATTAAAAATTTGTTTCACTTAAAAATTGGTCCTAAGCTGATTTTGTGTCAATCATGAAATAATTTAGCAAAGTATGTGCAATTCTTTAAAAGAATTTTCAAATTCAATGATCTCTTGGGATTCTTCTTTAATTTCTGATTAATTGACAAAATAATCAAGGGAGGGAACAGGACCACCCCTCCCCCCCCAAAAAAAAATCTAAAATATAATTTTGTTTTATTACGTTAGGAGTGTTATAACGTTTTCCTTTTGCCTGTTTAGGTCATACCAGCTTTTTAAAACTGTGTTCCCTTTGATGCCATAATGTTGTTATTCTTGAAACATACAATCCAAAAACTTGCATGTTTCATATCTTGCTGATTCGAGAAGTCAATGCTTACATTCTTACCACTGCAGGTTATCCTTGTGACAGAACAGTTACTGCTCCACTCCAACCATGGCAAGTCACCCATTTGTATACTCACTGCTTCACTTCAACTATTATCTTCAATGGGTAAGTCTTGAAGGTTTATCCCATATCAACTTAAATTGAACTTTGATTTGTCTAGTCAAACAAAACTTGTCCCCATACACAGGCCATATCTCTCTCCATCGTGTTTTTATTAAGTTAGGTATGTAAAAAACAAAATTGAAATAGATGCCAGATTGAGAGGTTTACAAACATAATAATCAACAACCCTAGATGTAAAAAGCTTATGCTGCCCATTCCATTGAAACTTTGGCCAACCGTGTTTGTTTGCAACCAAAACATAAAAGGAAAACCGTGCAAATTCAAGGCGTTTTGTGTGGATTATTGTATTCTACTTTAGAATTATCTATTTAACCATATGCATTTCATAACATACAGTTTCAAACGCTTTTTAAAGATCAATTCAACTGATCCAATGCAACATGTTTCTTTAAACACACTTAATAATCAGACAACCCTAGATGTTAAAAGCTAAAGCTGTCCAGTCATTTGAAACTTCTTAACCTTGTGTTTTTCAATCCTTAAATAATTTCTTTCAGAGCAAATGTGCCATTTCTTAGTTTTCACAAAGACAGGTTGGTGCTGTGTTGTCAACTGTCTTTCAAAAACTTACCAATCTTGTGATTTTTAATATTGTCACGTATTTCTTTATTCTGTCCCTGTTGGCAGGCTGGTTGTTCTTTGACAGAGTTTGCTGCTGCCTGCACAGATGATGAAAGTCTAACAACTTGGAACATGTCTAAAAACTCACTGCAGGCTATCCATGTGACTGTAAAGGTTGTGCTATCTAGAAACTCAACGCTTCACTTTAACCACTGTAGTTCATCCATGTGACAGGGACCATTATCTTCAATTGGCAAGTCTTAAAGTTTTTATCCAATGTCTACTAAATTTGAACTTTACTTCGCCTCATCAAACGAAACTTGTCCTGTTTACTGGGGTTAGATATCTCTAGTTTTTTTACCTTATCAAGTCCTGGGACACTGGTAACTAAACAAATGTTTTTGTAACCTTTAAATTGTTCCCAGGCTGACTTTGTGTCATTCATGCAGTATTACCAAAGTTAGTGCCATTCTTTTAGAAAGATTGCAAATCTAATAACAGTTCAAGATCCATTTGTTTCAAGTTTAATAAATTGTTCTTTCTTGGGATCCTTCTCTTTTAATTATATTTTTTGTTCAATTTGTCAATATAATCAATGGCCGATCAGGGGGGCTTGCCTCCCCCTAACAACTCTGAAAACCAAGGTTTTTTGTTAAGTTAGGATTGTTACATTTTATATTTGAAATTGGCGCCAGATTGAGAGGTTAACAAACCTAATAATCAGACAACCCTAGATGTAAAAAGCTGAAGCTGCCCAGTCCCCTGAAACTTCTTAACCTTGTGATTTCAATCCTTAAATAGTTTTCCAGAGCAAATGTGCCATTTCTTAATTTCAACAACATGTTGGTACAGTTTAGTCAACTGTCTTTAAAAAAACAAACCAATCTTGTGATTTTGAATAATGTGTTTGATACTTTCATGTATTCTGTCTCTGTTGCCATGCTGGTTGTTTCTTTGACAGAGTTGGCTGCTGCCTGCACAGATGATGAAAGTTGAACACCTTGGAAAATGTATAGGAATTCACTGCAGGCTACCCAAGTTGCTATAAAGGTTGTGATATAGAAACTTCCTGCTTAACTCCAAACACTGTAGTTCATTCATGTGACAGCAACTATTATCTGCAATGGGTAAGTTTTATCCATATCTACTAAATTTGAGCTTTAACTTGTCACATCAAACAACAAAGCTTGTCACGTTCACTAAGGTCATATCTCTTTGGTGCTTTGTTACCTGATCCAGTCCTCGGACACTTGCAACTAAAATGTATTGTTTTTTATGTGTAATTGTTCACATACTGATTTAGTGTAAATTGTTTAGGTCTCAAAATCAAATTCGTGATTTTGTGTAAATTTTTGAGGTCTCGAAATCAAATTCGTGGAAATTACTTCTTTCTCGAAAACTACGTCACTTCAGAGGGAGCTGTTTATCACAATGTTTTATACTATTAACCTCTCCCCGTTACTTGTAGTCAAGAAAGGTTTTCTGATGATAACTATTTTGAGAAATTACCAACAGTGTCCACTGCCTTTTAAACAAAATAACAATCTAATGATAGTTCAACTCTCATTTGTTTCAAATGTAAAAAAAATAGTGTACTCTCTTGCGATCCTTCTTTTAAAATTAGTTTGTTTTTCTTCTTCAAACTTGTCAAAGAACAAGGGCTTATCACGGGGGCCATGGCTCCCCGCCCCCCAACTCTGAAAAAAATAAGTTTTTAGCTGCCCAGCCCCTTGAAACTGCATAACCTAGTGTTTTTCGATCCTTACTTATTTTCAAAGCCTATGTGCCATTTCTTATTTTTCAAAAACTAATCAATTTTGTGCTTTTTAATAATGTCATGTATTTCTTAATTCTGTCTCTTTTGCAAGGCTGGTTGTTCTTTGACAGAGTTAGCTGCTGCCTGCACCGATGATGAAAGTCTAACAACTTGGAACATGTCTAAAAATCCACTGCATGCTATCCACGTGACTGTAGCTTAAAGGTTGTTCTATCTAGAAACTCGATGCTTCATTCCAACCACTGTAGTTCACTGTGAGGCAAATATTATCTTCAATGGGTTAGTCGTTAAGTTTTATCCATATCTATTCAATTTGAACTTTACTTTGTCTCATCAATTAAAACTGGTCCCATGCACTGAGGTAATATCTCTTTGGGTTTTCACCTTATTAACATGGTTGGCCATTTTTTGAATCTTGTTGAGATGTTGTGGCCGGTTTCCCTGATGTGTACTATACCGCAATCACAGGGAATATGGTAAACGCCGGCTCTGTCTTGAGTATCTTGCTTTTCCTTGTGTGTATGGAGTGATACTTGAATCTTGCTTGGTGCTCTGTGGAAGGTCTTGACTTGAGCTTGACTAAAGATACGTTGAAGATTGTGAGAAGGGTGGCCGATGGGAGGGTGATTGCAGCCTTTGAACTCTGGTCGTTCATCTGGGTTGAGGCTTGTCTTGGGTTTGCTGAGGTTGAATGTCTTGTATCCGTCGAGTTGAGGTGATGTCTTGATGTGGTGTAGTTCCTGCTTCAAGCTGCCCTTCTCACAGGTGTTGAAGGCCCGGCAGGCCAAGGTGTTGCAGACAGCGGACTTGAAGCGAAGATGATGGAATGAAGAGTTGTGAAGGTATCTGTCGGTGTGTGTTGGCTTGCGGTGTACCGTGTGAGCTAGAGTGCCATCATCTTGTCGAGTTAAATGCCTCAAAATCCCATATAATTGTCTTGTTACTTGTCTGTGAGGAAGGAGATAGTGTTGTTTGTTCTTGTTCCATGATGAAGTGGATGCGTGGATGTTGACTGTTCAGGTGATGGAGGAACTCTTGGGGTGTTGTCTTGCTGTGGGGCCTAACCACAAGGTGTCGTCAATGTAGTGGAGCCAGAGGTTGGGGTGAAGATCACCATTCTCGATTGTATCTAGTTCAAATGCCTCCATGAACAAATCCGCCAGGACCGGGGATAGAGGAGATCCCATGGCGGCCCCAGAGGTTTGTTCGTAGAATTTGTCTCGTCCACCTGAAGCTGGGAGCAGAGACGCAGGTGATGAGGAGGTCGTGGACTTGTTCTGGAGTGAGGCTTGTGCAGTCTGGTAGTGTAGGATCGGCTTGAAGGCGTAGTTTGGCGATGTTGCCTGCTTCTTAGGTAGGTGCCCTGAAGCTCCACCACCGGCAGCAGTCCAGCATTCTCCTGAAGACGAGCAAAGTATACTGTTCAAAACGTCGAGACCCAACTGGCTCTTTTTAGAGCCAACACTCGCCCTAAGAGGTTTACACATGGTTGTACACGTCAGTTTACTATTTATTTATAGCTGCTTCTCATCTCTCCACACCATGCAAGCTTCAAACAATATTTTTCCAGAGCCTATGTGCCATTTCTAGTTTGCACAACAAGTTGGTATGTTTTTGTCACCTGTCTTTTAAAAACTTACAATCTTGTGATTTTAAAATGTGTTGATAATGTCATGGTTTTTCTAATTCTGAAATTCCCTTGCAGGCTATCCATGTGACTGTACAGGCTGTGCTATCTAGAAACTCAATGCTTCACTTAACCACTATAGGGCATCATGTGATTGCAACTATTATCTTCAATGGGTAAGTCTTGAAGTTTTATCCCATTTTTAATTAATTTGTCTAATCAAACAAAACTTGTCCCGTGCACAGACGTCATATCACATTTTTTTTTTCACCCTATCGATTCCTCGGACACTTGCAACTTAACAAAAATTTGTTTTCAGTTTCAAATTGTTCCTGAGCTGAGTCATTCGAGAAGTATTATCAAACTTTGTGCCATTCTTTTAAAAATGAATGCAATCTAATGATAGTTCAACTCTAATTTGTTTCAAGTTTAATAAATTGTTCTCTCTTGGGATCCTTTTTTTTTTAATTGATTTTTTCCACAATTGCTGCATGCACAGAGGACAACGAAAGTCTAACAATTTAGGACTTGTCTAGGAACGCACTGCAAGCTGTCCATGTGACTGTAAAGGTTGTGCTATTTAGAAACTCATTTCACTCAAACCACTTTAGGCCATTCATGTGACAGCAACTATTATCTTCAATGGGCAAGTCTTGAAGTTTGATCCCATACATCTACACAATGTGAACTTGAATTTGTACCATTAATAAAATTGAAAATCCAATGATCTCTTTACATTCTTCTTTAAAATTGATTTTGTTTTCAAAATTGACTGGATATCAAGGGAGGGGGACCAACGGGGGCAATACCTGCTCCCCCAACTCTTTCTGTTTATCATGTTATGACCAAGCACTTTTTGTTTGAAATGGACGCTTTATTGACAAGTTAACTAACTTTATACTCAGACTACCCTGCATGTAATCCAAAAGTTTATGTTTGTCTCATTAGGGCAACCCAGCTTTATTACTTTTTCTCCTGAGTGACTGATTGCCATATTGGTAAGGTACTTAATATCATGCAGTCTATATCGATTTGCATGTTTCATATTTTGCTGAAAAGTTAACTCAATACTACATTCTTACCACTGCAGGTTATCCATGTGACGGCACAGTTACTGCTACAGTTGCTGCAGGTCATCCGCACAGGCACAGTTGTCCAAGTATTAAGTCACAAGGACTGGAGTGTATAATGTAAGCCTTTCTTTCATTCTAAAGGGCCAGTCACACTGCAGCAATAAAGATAACAACTCATAAAAATTTATTCAACCAATCGTTGGCGTGCATTGTAATGCTTTCATATTCGTTATCGAGGCCTTTAAGCCACCCCTTTACCGTTTCTTTTTAGGACTAACTGTTCTAACATCAGGCTGGCCACTTTTTTTAACTCTCTTTCAATTTTTAGTTTTTTACCCAAGTCTTTTCTTCCATGTTATCTTAATTAAACTCTTGCAAGTTTTTGATCAACCCAAAAGCACACTCTCTCCAGTCCCTTAAAACTTTTCATCTTACTGATTTTCAAACAGCCAAATGTTTGTGAGCTGCTTTTGTGCTTAAATTCTCTTAAACTGTCCTAACCAATTGTATACAGACAATTTTATCCAAGGCTTGACTTTGTTTGGATTGGTCATCCAGTTGGTTGTGATGTGGAAAGCTCCAAACTCATGTTATGTTTACCGAAAATCATTTGTCAATTATTTGGTATTTGCAGGAAGTATCAACCGGGCTTTACATGTGTTGATATTGATGCTTTACATGTAGTGGGTTGTTTTGGTAGCTCACTATCTTGTACCTAAGTACACCCTTGCAAGCAAACAAGCATATACGCGTTTTTTTGCGCTAACTTGGTGGTGCCTGCGGAACGAGTGGTGCGTGCGGATCGAAATGGTGGTGCCTGCGGAATAAAACTAAAGGGACCTGGACACGTGCACGTGGCATGTGGGGTCCTACTTCCGGCTCGCTCCACTGAGTGGTTGATCTTAAAGGTGCATTCGGGCTCCTCATCTGCTAGTGGTGCCGGTGTAATCACAAATGGTTGACCAACGGAAGTAGTCCCTAAGTTCTTTCCAACTAGGGACCGCGCTAGTACAGTAGGGGACTGTCCCTCCTTTTGGGATGGCGGACCGGACCCGCCTTCGGGCGGTGCAAAGGCCCTGATGATCTGGAAACCGTGTGGGGCAGGTATCCTGGGACCTTCACGTGGTAGCCCTGTTTTAGACGAACCTTACCAGGATGAATAGGCCAAATTTGAAACTGAAATATTGCTTGTATAGGTCTACTTAACTATAAGATTGCCCTACAATCTTACTCTGTTCAATCAGATTATTAAAACAAGACTAATGCAAGAATATTTGCTTTGTTTTACATGTGAACCAACTGTGAGGTGGCATCTACAAAGGAACGATTGTCATCCATGACACAGCACCAAAGCCAACAGTGTCAGTTCTTAGGCGAGGCCTTAATAAATAATAATAATAATTAACCATTCTTATTAGCGCATAACACATAGAAATCAAACATGTCCCTAAGCGCTTCAATGAAGTCACCCAGGAAGGTTCAAGCTCAACAGAATGGAGGGCTGACACCTGTTGCAGCCTCGCAACCATCAACATATTGCACATTTTTCAAACATTTACAAAAAATCACAAGGCTATATATAGTATAAAATACTGCCTTGTAAATTTATCAATCTTATCTGCCCGAAGTGCAACATGGCATATTTAACAAAAAGCACTGTATATTTATAAACCTTTGCAAAATGTTTGCAAAAATAAAAAATTACAAGGCGTTTTTGATGAAACTGTGCCCAAATATTCCACAAGACTATAAGACTTGCGTTTTTATCAAATTGCTCAAATTTGCCAAAATTCCACAGACTAGCCTTGCGTTTTGATCAAATTTTGCTCAAATTATCGCCAAAAATTCCACAAGACTACAGCCTTGCGATTTTATCAAACTCATGTTGTGTCGTTCCTCCAAAATTAAGATGTTACTAAATTTATCCAAATCATTTGCCAAGTATTTTTCCAAAAGTGCAGTCGGACAATCCTGGATAATCTTTTAAGTTTTCCTTTGTCTAATTAGGGCATCCCAGCCTTTATTACCAGCCCACTCCCATATTGGTGTGTACTTTAAAACATGCAATCTATTAATCGATTTTCATGTTCGTATTTAGCAGATATCTCCCTTATTTGAGAAGTTTTCTTTTTAAGCCATTCGTAGATGTCCACCTAAGTTTTTAAAGGCAGTGGACACTATTGGTAATTACTCAAAATAATGTTTAGCATAAAACCTTCTTGGTGACGAGTAATGAGGAGAGGTTGTTGGTATAAAACATTGTGAAAACAGCTCCCTCTGAAGTGCCATAGTTTTCAAGAAAGAAGTAATTTTTCACGAATTTTATTTCAAGACCTCAGATTTAGACTTGAGTCTCGAAATCAACCATCTAACGCACACAACTTCGTGTGACAAGGGTGTTTTTTCTTTCATTTGTTCTCGCAAATTCGATGACCGATTGAGCTCAAATTTTCACAGGTTAGTTATTTTATGCATATGTTGAGATACACTAACTGGAAGGTTAGTCTTTGACATTACCAATAGTGTCCACTGCCTTTAAGAGCCAATTATCATTGAACTCTTTTAAGTTTGTTTTTTCCGACTCGTTTTACTTCATTTTTGTTTTTTCAACTCTTTCAAACTTTGATTTGTTACAAATTGGTTCTGGTACCCGTTATCTTTGAGACATATTTAATATTAAACAACTGATCATTCCAAACGATTAGTTAAGCTGGTGTTGGTTTACTACTTGGAACTTCTTTTGGATGAGGACACTTCAGATGGAACTTCATTCATAGCTACATTGAACCTGTGAGTATTATAACAAATGTATTACTAACTTCGCCATCATTGAACACGACACTACAGAGTAAACTTCAGTCAGCTGCAGCTACATTTGGACATGTAGTATGAAAAACTTTCTTGAAAATCACGCCACACGCACAACATGGAACGGAGCATATGCGGCCCCAGGCCGACGGTCCTGAGGCAAATCTTTATCAGAGCTATCCTTTAACTATCCTATTTCTCGCCCCCAAACTCCTGACAAACCTTCCCAAAGAAATCGTCCCCCGAAAGTATCTACCAAGTAATCTCCTAGTCGTAAGTTTTTATTTCAACTTTTTTTAACTTTTTCAGCTCTGCCAAGCTCTGTCACCTCTTCCAAGCTCTTAATCAACTCTTCCATTTGTTTTCTCACTCTTCAAAGTTCTTTATAAATTTCCAAGTTATTCAACTCTCCCAAGTTCTTAATCACTCTTTTCCAATTTTTTTTTAGCAATACAAATCTTCCGAATTGTCTTTACCAAAGCTTCGAAGTTGTTTCCCAAGTCTTTTAAGTGTTTTCACATCTCTTCCAAGTTTTTAATCAACTCATCCAAGTTCTTAACAACTCTTTCAAGCTCTTCATCAAGTGTTCCAAATTGTTTTCCAAGTCTTTTAAGTTGTTTTCCCAACTCTTTCCTAGTTTCTTAAAGACAGGACACTATTGGTAATTATCAAAGACTAGCCTTCACAGTTGGTGTATCTCAACATAGCATAAAAAAACAAACCTGTGAAATTTGAAATCAATCGTCATCGAACTTGCGAGATAATAATGAAAGAAAAAAACACCCTTGTCACACGAAGTTGTGTGCGTTAGATTGGTTGATTTCGAGACTCAAGTTCTTAACTGAGGTCTCGAAATCAAATTCGTGGAAAGTTACTTCT